>NC_134702.1:72347416-72672416 GCF_043290135.1 Rhipicephalus microplus | reverse complement strand
GTAAAATGGCGACGTTTCTACAACCTTCCCAATCGTCTCGCATATAAACTTTGGGTGCCAGCACACTTCGCGACGCGTATGACAAGTTCTAATTCACTTTGTACTATATGGTTCTGCACATGTGGCAATAAATCACTAATTAAAAAATAAAGAATAAAAAAAGCTTGCTCCGTCGAGCCGGATTCGAACCAGCGACCTATGGATGTCCGCAGTTGGAACCTCTACATTCCACCGCTTTACCAACTGAGCTATCGACGGAAGATGGCGGTACCAAGGCGCTGATTCATCCTTTATGCCGAAGGGATCGCAGGCAGTATTGAGGCTGACAAAATAACGAGAACCATGAAGCTGCATGACATATAATTACCTTCTCACGCGTATTTACCCCCGATGCTAGTAAAATAGCGACGTTTCTACAACCTTCCCAATCGTCTCGCATATAAATTTGGGTGCCAGCACACTTTGTGTCGCGTATGACATGTTTTATTCACTTTGTACGTTATTGTGCGGCACATGCGGCAATAAATCACTAATAAAACATGAAGAAAAAGACAAAATATTGCTCCGTTGAGCCGGATTCGAACCAGCGACCTATAGCTGTCCGCAGTTGGAACCTCTGCAGTCCACCGCTCTACCAACTGAGCTATCGACGGAAGATCGTGGTACCAAGGGGCTGATTCATCCTTTATGCCAAAGGAATCGCAGGCACTCTAAAGGCTGACAATATAACGAGAACCATGAAGCTGCATGACCTTTAATTACCTTCTCACGCGTATTTACCCCCGATGCTAGTAAAATGGCGACGTTTCTACAACCTTCCCAATCGTCTCGCATATAAACTTTGGGTGCCAGCACACTTCGCGACGCGTATGACAAGTTCTAATTCACTTTGTACTATATGGTTCTGCACATGTGGCAATAAATCACTAATTAAAAAATAAAGAATAAAAAAAGCTTGCTCCGTCGAGCCGGATTCGAACCAGCGACCTATGGATGTCCGCAGTTGGAACCGCTACAGTCCACCGCTTTACCAACTGAGCTATCGACGGAAGATGGCGGTACCAAGGCGCTGATTCATCCTTTATGCCGAAGGGATCGCAGGCAGTATTGAGGCTGACAAAATAACGAGAACCATGAAGCTGCATGACATATAATTACCTTCTCACGCGTATTTACCCCCGATGCTAGTAAAATAGCGACGTTTCTACAACCTTCCCAATCGTCTCGCATATAAATTTGGGTGCCAGCACACTTTGTGTCGCGTATGACATGTTTTATTCACTTTGTACGTTATTGTGCGGCACATGCGGCAATAAATCACTAATAAAACATGAAGAAAAAAACAAAATATTGCTCCGTTGAGCCGGATTCGAACCAGCGACCTATAGCTGTCCGCAGTTGGAACCTCTGCAGTCCACCGCTCTACCAACTGAGCTATCGACGGAAGATCGTGGTACCAAGGGGCTGATTCATCCTTTATGCCAAAGGAATCGCAGGCAGTATAAAGGCTGACAATATAACGAGAACCATGAAGCTGCATGACATTTAATTACCTCCTCACGCGTATTTACCCCCGATGCTAGTAAAATGGCGGCGTTTCTACAACCTTCCCAATCGTCTCGCATATAAACTTTGGGTGCCAGCACACTTCGTGAGGCGTATGACAAGTTCTAATTCACTTTGTACTATATGGTTCTGCACATGTGGCAATAAATCACTAATTAAAAAATAAAGAATAAAAAAAGCTTGCTCCGTCGAGCCGGATTCAAACCAGCGACCTATGGATGTCCGCAGTTGGAACCTCTACAGTCCACCGCTTTACCAACTGAGCTATCGACGGAAGATGGCGGTACAGAGGCGGAGATTCATCCTTTATGCCGAAGGGATCGCAGGCAGTATTGCGGCTGACGAAATAACGAGAACCATGAAGCTGCATGACATTTATTTACCTTCTCACGCGTATTTACCCCCGATGCTAGTAAAATGGCGACGTTTCTACAACCTTTTCCACCGTCTCGCATATAAACTTTGGGTGGCAGCACACTTTGTGACGCGTATGACATGTTCTAATTCACCTAATACATTATGGTGCTGCACTTGTGGCAATAAATCATTAAATAAAACATAAACAATACAACAAAATCTTGCTCCGTCGATCCGGATTCGAACCAGCGAGCTATGGATGTACGCAGTTAGACCATTACAGTCCACGGCTCTACCAACTGAGATATCGATGGCAGATGGCGGTACTACGGCGCTGATTCACCCTTTATACCGAAGGAATCGCAGGCAGTATAGAGGCTGACGAAATAACGAGAACCATGAAGCTGCATGACATTTTATTACCCACTCACGCGTATTTACCACCGATGCAAGTAAAATGGCGACGTTCCTGCAACCTTCCCAATCGTCTCACATATAAAGTTTGGGTGCCAGCGCACTTTGCGTCGTGTATGACATGTTCTAATTCACTTTGTATATTATGGTGCTGCACATGGGGCAATAAATCACTAATAAAACATAAAGACTACAACAAATACATTCCTCCGTTGAGCCGCATTCGAACCAGCGTCCTATGGATGTCCGCAGTTCGAACCTCTACAGTCCACCGTTCTACCAACTGAGGTATCGACGGAAGATGGCAGTACTATGGCGCTGTTTCATCCTTTATGCCGAAGGAATCGCAGGCAGTATAAAGGCTGACGTTATAACGAGAACCATGAAGCTGCATGACATTTAATTACCTTCTCACGCGTAATTACCCCCGATGATAGTAAAATGGCGACGTTTTTACAACCTTCCCAATCGTCTCATATATAAACTTTGGGTGCCAGCACATTTTGTGTCGCGTATGACATGTTTTATTCACTTTGTACGTTATGGTGCGGCACATGTGGCAATAAATCACTATTAAAACATGAAGAAAAAAACAAAAAAGATTGCTCTGTTGAGCCAGATTCAAACCAGCGACCTACGGATGTCTGAAGTTCGAACCTCGACACTCCACCGTTCTACCAACTGAGATATCGACGGAAGATGGCAGTACTACGGCACTGATTCATCCTTTATGCCGAAGGAATCGCAGGCAGTATAAAGGCTGACGATATAACGAGAACCATGAAGCTGCATGACATTTACTTATTCACTCACGCGTATTTACCCCCGATGCTAGTAAAACTGCGACGTTTCTGCAACCTTCCGAATCGTCTCGCATATAAACTTTGGGTGCCAGCACACTTCGCGACGCGTATGACATGTTCTGATCCACTTGGTACATTATGGTGCTGCACATGTGGCAATAAATCACTAATTAAAGCCTAAAGAGTGAAAAAAGCTATTTCCGTCGAGCCGGATTTGAACCAGCGACCTATGGATGTCCGCAGTTGGAACCTCTACAGTCCACCGCTCTACCAACTGAGCTATCGATGGAAGATGGCGGTACCAAGGCGCTAATTCATCCTTTATGCCGAACGGATCGCAGGCAGTATTGCGGCTGACGAAATAACGAAAACTATGAAGCTGCATGACATTTAACTACCTTCTCACGCGTATTTATTCCCGATTCTAGTAAAATGGCGACGTTTCTACAACCTTCCCCATCGTCTCGCATATAAACTTTGGGTGGCACCACACTTTGTGACGCGTATGACATGTTCTAATTCACTTTATACATTATGGTGCTGCACATGTAGCAATAAATCGCTAATTAAAACATAGAGAATACAACAAAAAGCTTGCTCCCTCGATCCGGATTCGAACCAGCGAGCTATGGATGTACGCAGTTAAAATCTATACAGTCCACGCCTCTACCAACTAAGATATCGATGGCAGATGGCGGTACTACGGCGCTGATTCATCCTTTATGCCGAAGGAATCGCAGGCAGTATAGAGGCTGACGAAATAACGAGAACCATGAAGCTGCATGACATTTTGTTACCCACTCACGCGTATTTACCCCCCATGCAAGTAAAATGACGACGTTCCTGCAACCTTCCCAATCGTCTCGCATATAAAGTTTGGGTGCCAGCGCACTTTTGTTTCGCGTATGACATGTTCTAATTCACTTTGTATATTGTGATGCTGCACATGTGGCAATAAATTACTAATTAAAACATAAAGACTACAACAAAGAGATTCCTCCGTTGAGCCGCATTCGAACCAGCGACCTATGGATGTCCGCAGTTCGAACCTCTACAGTCCACCATTCTACCAACTGAGCTATCGACGGAAGATGGCAGTACTACGGCGATGATTCATCCTTTATGCCGAAGGGATCGCAGGCAGTATTGAGGCTGACGAAATAACGAAAACCATGAAGCTGCACGACATTTAATACACTTCTCACGCGTATTTACCCCCGATGATAGTAAAATGGTGACGTTTCTACAACGTTCTCAATCGTCTCATATATAAACTTTGGGTGCCAGCACACTTTGTGTCGCGTATGACATGTTTTATTCACTTTGTACGTTATGGTGCGGCATATGTGGCAATAAATCACCAATAAAACATGAAGAAAAAAACAAAAAAGATTGCTCCGTTGAGCCGGATTCGAACCAGCGACCTATGGATGTCCGCAGTTCGAACCTCGACAGTCCACCGTTCTACCAACTGAGCTATCGACGGAAGATGGCAGTACTACGGCGCTGATTCATCCTTTATGCTGAAGGAATCGCAGGCAGTATAAAGGCTGACGATATAACGAGAACCATGAAGCTGCATGACATTTATTTACCTTCTCACGCATAGTTACCCCCGATGCTAGTAAAACGGCGACGTTTATGCAGCCTTCCCAATCGTCTCGCATATAAACTTTGGGTGCCAGCACACTTCGCGACGCGTATGACAAGTTCTAATTCACTTTGTACAATATGGTGCTGCACATGTGGCAATAAATCACTAATTAAAACATAAAGAATAAAAAAGCTTTCTCCGTCGAGCCGTATTCGAACCAGCGACCTATGGATGTCCGCGGTTGGAACCTCTACAGTCCACCGTTCTACGAACTGAGCTATCGACGGAAGATGGCGGTACTACGGCGCTGATTCATCATTTATGCCGAAGGGATCGCAGGCAGTATTGTGGCTGACGAAATAACGAAAACCATGAAGGTGCATGACATTTTTTTACTTTCTCACGCGTATTTACCCCCGATGCTAGTAAAATGGCGACGTTTCTACAACCTTCCCCATCGTCTCGCATATAAACTTTGGGTGGCAGCACACTTTGAGACGCGTATGACATGTTCTAATTCACTTAATACATTATGGTGCTGCACTTGTGGCAATAAATCACTGAATAAAACATAAACAATACAACAAAAAGCTTGCTCCGTCGAGCCGGATTCGAACCAGTGAGCTATGGATGTACGCAGTTAAAACCTATACAGTCCACCGCTCTACAAACTGAGATATCGACGGCAGATGGCGGTACTACGGCGCTGATTCATCCTTTATGCCGAAGGAATCGCAGGCAGTATAGAGGCTGACGAAATAACGAGAACCATGGAGCTGCATGACATTTTGTTACCCACTCACGCGTATTTACCACCGATGCAAGTAAAATGGCGACGTTTCTGCACCCTTCCAAATCGTCTCGCATATAAAGTTTGGGTGCCAGCGCACTTTGCGTCGCGTATGACATGTTCTAATTCACTTTGTATAATATGGTGCTGCACATGTGGCAATAAATCACTAATTAAAACATAAAGACTACAACAAAGAGATTCCTCCGTTGAGCCGCATTCGAACCAGCGACCTATGGATGTCCGCAGTTCGAACCTCTACAGTCCACCATTCTACCAACTGAGCTATCGACGGAAGATGGCAGTACTACGGCGCTGATTCATTCTTTATGCTGAAGGAATCGCAGGCAGTATAAAGGCTGACAATATAACGAGAACCATGAAGCTGCATGACATTTAATTACCTTCTCACGCGTATTTACCCCCGATGCTAGTAAGATGGCGACGTTTCTACAACCTTCTCAATCGTCTCGCATATAAACTTTGGGTGCCAGCACACTTCGCGACGCGTATGACAAGTTCTAATTCACTTTGTACTATATGGTGCAGCACATGTGGCAATAAATCACTAATTAAAAAATAAAGAATAAAAAAAGCTTGCTCCGTCGAGCCGGATTCGAACCAGCGACCTATGGATGTCCGCAGTTCGAACCTCTACAGTCCACCGCTCTACCAACTGAGCTATCGAGGGAAGATGGCGGTACCAAGGCGCTGATTCATCCTTTATGCCGAAGGGATCGCAGGCAGTATTGAGGCTGACGAAATAACGAGAACCATGAAGCTGCATGACATTTAATTACCTTCTCACGCGTATTTACTACGATGCTAGTAAAATAGCGACGTTTCTACAACCTTCCCAATCGTCTCGCATATAAACTTTGGGTGCCAGCACACTTTGTGTCGCGTATGACATGTTTTATTCACTTTGTACGTAATTGTGCGGCACATGTGGCAATAAATCACTAATAAAACATGAACAAAAAAACAAAATATTGCTCCGTTGAGCCGGATTCGAACCAGCGACCTATAGCTGTCCGCAGTTGGAACCTCTGCAGTCCACCGCTCTACCAACTGAGCTATCGACGGAAGATCGTGGTACCAAGGGGCTGATTCATCCTTTATGCCAAAGGAATCGCAGGCAGTATAAAGGCTGACAATATAACGAGAACCATGAAGCTGCATGACATTTAATTACCTCCTCACGCGTATTTACCCCCGATGCTAGTAAAATGGCGACGTTTCTACAACCTTCCCAATCGTCTCGCATATAAACTTTGGGTGCCAGCACACTTCGTGAGGCGTATGACAAGTTCTAATTCACTTTGTACTATATGGTTCTGCACATGTGGCAATAAATCACTAATTAAAAAATAAAGAATAAAAAAAGCTTGCTCCGTCGAGCCGGATTCAAACCAGCGACCTATGGATGTCCGCAGTTGGAACCTCTACAGTCCACCGCTTTACCAACTGAGCTATCGACGGAAGATGGCGGTACAGAGGCGGAGATTCATCCTTTATGCCGAAGGGATCGCAGGCAGTATTGCGGCTGACGAAATAACGAGAACCATGAAGCTGCATGACATTTATTTACCTTCTCACGCGTATTTACCCCCGATGCTAGTAAAATGGCGACGTTTCTACAACCTTTTCCACCGTCTCGCATATAAACTTTGGGTGGCAGCACACTTTGTGACGCGTATGACATGTTCTAATTCACCTAATACATTATGGTGCTGCACTTGTGGCAATAAATCATTAAATAAAACATAAACAATACAACAAAATCTTGCTCCGTCGATCCGGATTCGAACCAGCGAGCTATGGATGTACGCAGTTAGACCATTACAGTCCACGGCTCTACCAACTGAGATATCGATGGCAGATGGCGGTACTACGGCGCTGATTCATCCTTTATACCGAAGGAATCGCAGGCAGTATAGAGGCTGACGAAATAACGAGAACCATGAAGCTGCATGACATTTTATTACCCACTCACGCGTATTTACCACCGATGCAAGTAAAATGGCGACGTTCCTGCAACCTTCCCAATCGTCTCACATATAAAGTTTGGGTGCCAGCGCACTTTGCGTCGTGTATGACATGTTCTAATTCACTTTGTATATTATGGTGCTGCACATGGGGCAATAAATCACTAATAAAACATAAAGACTACAACAAATACATTCCTCCGTTGAGCCGCATTCGAACCAGCGACCTATGAATGTCCGCAGTTCGAACCTCTACAGTCCACCGTTCTACCAACTGAGCTATCGACGGAAGATGGCAGTACTATGGCGCTGTTTCATCCTTTATGCCGAAGGAATCGCAGGCAGTATAAAGGCTGACGTTATAACGAGAACCATGAAGCTGCATGACATTTAATTACCTTCTCACGCGTAATTACCCCCGATGATAGTAAAATGGCGACGTTTCTACAACCTTCCCAATCGTCTCATATATAAACTTTGGGTGCCAGCACATTTTGTGTCGCGTATGACATGTTTTATTCACTTTGTACGTTATGGTGCGGCACATGTGGCAATAAATCACTAATAAAACATGAAGAAAAAAACAAAAAAGATTGCTCTGTTGAGCCAGATTCAAACCAGCGACCTACGGATGTCTGAAGTTCGAACCTCGACACTCCACCGTTCTACCAACTGAGATATCGACGGAAGATGGCAGTACTACGGCACTGATTCATCCTTTATGCCAAAGGAATCGCAGGCAGTATAAAGGCTGACGATATAACGAGAACCATGAAGCTGCATGACATTTACTTATTCACTCACGCGTATTTACCCCCGATGCTAGTAAAACTGCGACGTTTCTGCAACCTTCCGAATCGTCTCGCATATAAACTTTGGGTGCCAGCACACTTCGCGACGCGTATGACATGTTCTGATCCACTTGGTACATTATGGTGCTGCACATGTGGCAATAAATCACTAATTAAAGCCTAAAGAGTGAAAAAAGCTATTTCCGTCGAGCCGGATTTGAACCAGCGACCTATGGATGTCCGCAGTTGGAACCTCTACAGTCCACCGCTCTACCAACTGAGCTATCGATGGAAGATGGCGGTACCAAGGCGCTGATTCATCCTTTATGCCGAACGGATCGCAGGCAGTATTGCGGCTGACGAAATAACGAAAACTATGAAGCTGCATGACATTTAACTACCTTCTCACGCGTATTTATTCCCGATTCTAGTAAAATGGCGACGTTTCTACAACCTTCCCCATCGTCTCGCATATAAACTTTGGGTGGCACCACACTTTGTGACGCGTATGACATGTTCTAATTCACTTTATACATTATGGTGCTGCACATGTAGCAATAAATCGCTAATTAAAACATAGAGAATACAACAAAAAGCTTGCTCCCTCGATCCGGATTCGAACCAGCGAGCTATGGATGTACGCAGTTAAAATCTATACAGTCCACGCCTCTACCAACTAAGATATCGATGGCAGATGGCGGTACTACGGCGCTGATTCATCCTTTATGCCGAAGGAATCGCAGGCAGTATAGAGGCTGACGAAATAACGAGAACCATGAAGCTGCATGACATTTTGTTACCCACTCACGCGTATTTACCCCCGATGCAAGTAAAATGACGACGTTCCTGCAACCTTCCCAATCGTCTCGCATATAAAGTTTGGGTGCCAGCGCACTTTTGTTTCGCGTATGACATGTTCTAATTCACTTTGTATATTATGATGCTGCACATGTGGCAATAAATTACTAATTAAAACATAAAGACTACAACAAAGAGATTCCTCCGTTGAGCCGCATTCGAACCAGCGACCTATGGATGTCCGCAGTTCGAACCTCTACAGTCCACCATTCTACCAACTGAGCTATCGACGGAAGATGGCAGTACTACGGCGATGATTCATCCTTTATGCCGAAGGGATCGCAGGCAGTATTGAGGCTGACGAAATAACGAAAACCATGAAGCTGCACGACATTTAATACACTTCTCACGCGTATTTACCCCCGATGATAGTAAAATGGTGACGTTTCTACAACGTTCTCAATCGTCTCATATATAAACTTTGGGTGCCAGCACACTTTGTGTCGCGTATGACATGTTTTATTCACTTTGTACGTTATGGTGCGGCATATGTGGCAATAAATCACCAATAAAACATGAAGAAAAAAACAAAAAAGATTGCTCCGTTGAGCCGGATTCGAACCAGCGACCTATGGATGTCCGCAGTTCGAACCTCGACAGTCCACCGTTCTACCAACTGAGCTATCGACGGAAGATGGCAGTACTACGGCGCTGATTCATCCTTTATGCTGAAGGAATCGCAGGCAGTATAAAGGCTGACGATATAACGAGAACCATGAAGCTGCATGACATTTATTTACCTTCTCACGCATAGTTACCCCCGATGCTAGTAAAACGGCGACGTTTATGCAGCCTTCCCAATCGTCTCGCATATAAACTTTGGGTGCCAGCACACTTCGCGACGCGTATGACAAGTTCTAATTCACTTTGTACAATATGGTGCTGCACATGTGGCAATAAATCACTAATTAAAACATAAAGAATAAAAAAGCTTTCTCCGTCGAGCCGTATTCGAACCAGCGACCTATGGATGTCCGCGGTTGGAACCTCTACAGTCCACCGTTCTACGAACTGAGCTATCGACGGAAGATGGCGGTACTACGGCGCTGATTCATCATTTATGCCGAAGGGATCGCAGGCAGTATTGTGGCTGACGAAATAACGAAAACCATGAAGGTGCATGACATTTTTTTACTTTCTCACGCGTATTTACCCCCGATGCTAGTAAAATGGCGACGTTTCTACAACCTTCCCCATCGTCTCGCATATAAACTTTGGGTGGCAGCACACTTTGAGACGCGTATGACATGTTCTAATTCACTTAATACATTATGGTGCTGCACTTGTGGCAATAAATCACTGAATAAAACATAAACAATACAACAAAAAGCTTGCTCCGTCGAGCCGGATTCGAACCAGTGAGCTATGGATGTACGCAGTTAAAACCTATACAGTCCACCGCTCTACAAACTGAGATATCGACGGCAGATGGCGGTACTACGGCGCTGATTCATCCTTTATGCCGAAGGAATCGCAGGCAGTATAGAGGCTGACGAAATAACGAGAACCATGGAGCTGCATGACATTTTGTTACCCACTCACGCGTATTTACCACCGATGCAAGTAAAATGGCGACGTTTCTGCACCCTTCCAAATCGTCTCGCATATAAAGTTTGGGTGCCAGCGCACTTTGCGTCGCGTATGACATGTTCTAATTCACTTTGTATAATATGGTGCTGCACATGTGGCAATAAATCACTAATTAAAACATAAAGACTACAACAAAGAGATTCCTCCGTTGAGCCGCATTCGAACCAGCGACCTATGGATGTCCGCAGTTCGAACCTCTACAGTCCACCATTCTACCAACTGAGCTATCGACGGAAGATGGCAGTACTACGGCGCTGATTCATTCTTTATGCTGAAGGAATCGCAGGCAGTATAAAGGCTGACAATATAACGAGAACCATGAAGCTGCATGACATTTAATTACCTTCTCACGCGTATTTACCCCCGATGCTAGTAAGATGGCGACGTTTCTACAACCTTCTCAATCGTCTCGCATATAAACTTTGGGTGCCAGCACACTTCGCGACGCGTATGACAAGTTCTAATTCACTTTGTACTATATGGTGCAGCACATGTGGCAATAAATCACTAATTAAAAAATAAAGAATAAAAAAAGCTTGCTCCGTCGAGCCGGATTCGAACCAGCGACCTATGGATGTCCGCAGTTCGAACCTCTACAGTCCACCGCTCTACCAACTGAGCTATCGACGGAAGATGGCGGTACCAAGGCGCTGATTCATCCTTTATGCCGAAGGGATCGCAGGCAGTATTGAGGCTGACGAAATAACGAGAACCATGAAGCTGCATGACATTTAATTACCTTCTCACGCGTATTTACTACGATGCTAGTAAAATAGCGACGTTTCTACAACCTTCCCAATCGTCTCGCATATAAACTTTGGGTGCCAGCACACTTTGTGTCGCGTATGACATGTTTTATTCACTTTGTACGTAATTGTGCGGCACATGTGGCAATAAATCACTAATAAAACATGAACAAAAAAACAAAAAGATTGCTCCGTTGAGCTGGATTCGAACCAGCGACCTATGGATGTCCGCAGTTTGAACCTCGACAGTCCACCATTCTACAAACTGAGCTATCGACGGAAGATGGCAGTACTGCGGCGCTGATTCATCTTTTATACTGAAGGAATCGCAGGCAGTATAAAGGCTGACGATATAACGAGAACCATGAAGCTGCATGACATTTATTTACCTTCTCACGCATATTTACCCCCGATGCTAGTAAAACGGCGACGTTTCTGCAACCTTCCCAATCGTCTCGCAGATAAACTTTGGGTGCCAGCACACTTCGCGACGCGTATGACATGTTCTAATTCACTTTGTACATTATGGTACTGCACATGTGGCAATAAATCACTAATTAAAACATAAAGAATAAAAAAGCTTTCTCCGTCGAGCCGTATTCGAACCAGCGACCTATGGATGTCCGCGGTTGGAACCTCTACAGTCCACCGTTCTACGAACTGAGCTATCGACGGAAGATGGCGGTACTACGGAGCTGATTCATCATTCATGCCGAAGGGATCGCAGGCAGTATTGTGGCTGACGAAATAACGAAAACCATGAAGGTGCATGACATTTTTTTACCTTCTCACGCGTATTTACCCCCGATGCTAGTAAATTGGCGACGTTTCTACAACCTTCCCCATCGTCTCGCATATAAACTTTGGGTGGCAGCACACTTTGTGACGCGTATCACATGTTCTAATTCACTTAATACATTATGGTGCGGCACTTGTGGCAATAAATCGCTGAATAAAACATAAACAATACAACAAAAAGCTTGCTCCGTCGAGCCGGATTCGAACGAGTGAGCTATGGATGTACGCAGTTAGAACATATACAGTCCACGGCTCTACCAACTGAGATATCGATGGCAGATGGCGGTACTACGGCGCTGATTCATCCTTTATGCCGAAGGAATCGCAGGCAGTATAGAGGCTGACGAAATAACGAGAACCATGAAGCTGCATGACATTTTGTTACCCACTCACGCGTATTTACCACCGATGCAAGTAAAATGGCGACGTTGTTGCAACCTTCCCAATCGTCTCGCATATAAAGTTTGGGTGCCAGCGCACTTTGCGTCGCGTATGACATGTTCTAATTCACTTTGTATATTATGGTGCTGCACATGTGGAAATAAATTACTAATAAAACATAAAGACTACAACAATGACATTTTTCCGTTGAGCCGCATTCGAACCAGTGACCTATGGATGTCCGCAGTTCGAACCTCTACAGCCCACCGTTCTACCAACTGAGCTATCGACGGAAGATGGCAGTACTACGGCGCTGATTCATCCTTTATGCCGAAGTAATCGCAGGCAGTATAAAGGCTGACGATATAACGAGAACCATGAAGCTGCATGACATTTATTACCTTCTCACGCGTAATTACCCCCGATGCTAGTACAATGGCGATGTTTCTACAAACTTCCCAATCGTCTCGCATATAAACTTTGGGTGCCAGCACACTTTGTGTCGCGTACGACATGTTTTATTCACTTTGTACATTATGGTGCTGCACATGTGGCAATAAATCACTAATCAAAACATAATGAATAAGAAGCTTGCTCCGTCGAGCCGGATTCGAACCAGCGACCTATAAATATCCGCTGTTGGAACCTCTACAGTCCACCGCTCTACCAACTGAGCTATCCACGGAAGATGGCGGTACCAAGGCGCTGATTCATCCTTTATGCCGAAGAGATCGAAGGCAGTATTGAGGCTGACGAAATAACGAGAACCATGAAGCTGCATGACATTTAATTACCTTCTCACGCGTATTTACCCCCGACGCTAGTAAAATGGCGACGTTTCTACAACCTTCCCAATCGTCTCGCATATAAACTTTGGGTGCCAGCACACTTTGTGACGCGTATGACATGTTCTAATTCACTTTATACATTATGGTGCTGCACATGTGGCAATAAATCACTGATAAAACATGAAGAAAAAAAACAAACAAGATTGCTCCGTTGAGCCGGATTCGAACCAGCGACCTACGGATGTCCGCAGTTCGAACCTCGACAGTCCACCGTTCTACCAACTGAGATATCGCCGGAAGATGGCAGTACTACGGCGCTGATTCATCCTTTATGCCGAAGGAATCGCAGGCAGTATAAAGGCTGACGATATAACGAGAACCATGAAGCTGCATGACATTTGCTTATCCACTCACGCGTATTTACCTCCGATGATAGTAAAATGGCGACGTTTCTACAACCTTCCCAATCGTCTCATATATAAACTTTGGGTGCCAGCACACTTTGTGTCGCGTATGACATGTTTTATTCACTTTGTACGTTATGGTGCTGCACATGTGGCAATAAATCACTGATAAAACATGAAGAAAAAAAACAAACAAGATTGCTCCGTTGAGCCGGATTCGAACCAGCGACCTACGGATGTCCGCAGTTCGAACCTCGACAGTCCACCGTTCTACCAACTGAGATATCGCCGGAAGATGGCAGTACTACGGCGCTGATTCATCCTTTATGCCGAAGGAATCGCAGGCAGTATAAAGGCTGACGATATAACGAGAACCATGAAGCTGCATGACATTTGCTTATCCACTCACGCGTATTTACCCCCGATGCTAGTTAAACCTCGACATTTGTGCAACCTTCCCAATCGTCTCGCATATAAACTTTGGGTGCCAGCACACTTTGCGACGCGTATGACATGTTTTAATTCACTTGGTATATTATGGTGCTGCACATGTGGCAATAAATCACTAATTAAATCATAAAGAATAGAAAAAGCGATCTCCATCGAGCCGTATTCGAACCAGCGACCTATGGATGTCCGCAGTTGGAACCTCTACAGTCCACCGCTCTACAAACTGAGCTATCGACGGAAGATGGCAGTACTACGGCGCTGATTCATACTTTATGCCGAACGGATCGCAGGCAGTATTGCGGCTGACAAAATAAAGAGAACCATGAAGCTGCATGACATTTAATTACCTTCTCACGCGTATTTACCCCCGATGCTAGTAAAATGGCGACGTTTCTACAACCTTTCCAATCGTCTCGCATATAAACTTTGGGTGCCAGCACACTTTGTGACGCGTATGAATGTTCTAATTCACTTTATACATTATGGTGCTGCACATGTAGCAATAAATCACTAATTAAAACATAAAGAATAAAAAAAGCTTGCTCCGTCGAGCCGCATTTGAACCAGCGACCTATGGATGTCCGCAGTTGGATTTTCTACAGTCCACCGCTCTACCAACTGAGCTATCGACGGAAGATGGCGGTACCAAGGCGCTGATTCATTCTTTATGCCCAAGGGATCGGATGCAGTATTGAGGCTGACGAAATAAAGAGAACTATGAAGCTGCATGACATTTAATTACCTTCTCACGCGTATTTACCACCAATGCTAATAAAATGGCGACGTTTCTACAACCTTTCAATCGTCTCGCAAATAAACTTTGGGTGCCAGCACACTTTGTGACGCGTATGACATGTTCTAATTCACTTTATACATTATGGTGCTGCACATGTGGCAATAAATCACTAATTAAAACATAAAGAATGCCACAAAAAAGCTTGCTCCGTCGAGCCGGATTCGAGGCAGCGACCTATGGATGTACGCAGTTAAAACCTATACAGTCCACCGCTCTACCAACTGAGCTATCGACGGCACATGGCGGTACACCGGCGCTGATTCATCCTTTATGCCGAAGGAATCGCAGGCAGTATAAAGGCTGACGATATAACGAGAACCATGAAGCTGCATGACATTTAATTACCTTCTCACGCATATTTACCTCCGATGCAAGTAAAACGGCGACGTTTCTGCAACCTTCCCAATCGTCTCGCATATAAACTTTGGGTGGCAGCACACTTTGTGACGCGTATGACATGTTCTAATTCACTTAATACATTAGGGTGCTGCACTTGTTGCAATAAATCGATAAATAAAGCATAAACAATACAAAAAAAGCTTGCTCCGTCGAGCCGGATTCAAACCAGCGAGCTATGGATGTACGCAGTTAAAACCTATACAGTCCACCGCTCTACCAACTGAGATATCGACGGCAGATGGCGGTACTACGGCGCTGATTCATCCTTCAGGCTGAAGGAATCGCAGGCAGTATAGAGGCTGACGAAATAACGAGAACCTTGAAGCTGCATGACATTTTGTTACCCACTCACGCGTATTTACCACCGATGCAAGTAAAATGGTGAAGTTTCTGCAACCTTCCCAATCGTCTCGCATATAAAGTTTGGGTGCTAGCGCACTTTGCGTCGCGTATGACATGTCTTATTCACATTGTACGTTATGGTGAGGCACATGAGGCAATAAATCACTAATAAAACATGAAACAAAAAACAAAAAAGATTGCTCCGTTGAGCCAGATTCGAACCAGCGACCTACGAATGTCCGCAGTTCGAACCTCGACAGTCCACCGTTCTACCAACTGAGCTATCGACGGAAGATGGCAGTGCTACGGCGCTGATTCATCCTTTATGCCGAAGGGATCGCAGGCAGTATTGCGGCTGACGAAATAAAGAGAACCATGAAGCTGCATGACATTTAATTACCTTCTCACGCGTATTTACCCCCAATGCAAGTAAAATTGTTACGTTTCTGCAACCTTCCCAATCGTCTCGCATATAAAGTTTGGGTGCCAGCGCACTTTGCGTCGCGTATGACATGTTCTAATTCACTTTGTATATTATTGTGCTGCACATGTGGCAATAAATCACTAAATAAAACATAAAGACCACAATACAGAGATTCCTCCGTTGAGCCGCATTCGAACCAGCGACCTATGGATGTCCGCAGTTCGAACCTCTACAGTCCACCGCTCTACCAACTGAGCTATCGACGGAAGATGGCGGTACCAAGGCGCTGATTCATCCTTTATGCCGAAGGGATCGCAGGCAGTATTGAGGCTGACGAAATAACGAGAACCATGAAGCTGCATGACATTTATATACCTTCTCACGCGTATTTACCCGCGATGATAGTAAAATGGCGACGTTTCTACAACCTTCCCAATCATCTCGCATATAAACTTTGGGTACCAGCACACTTTGTGACGCGTATGACATGTTCTAATTCACTTTATACGTTATGGTACTGCACATGTGGCAATAAATGACTAATTAAAACATAAAGAATAAAAAAAGCTTGCTCCGTCAAGCCGGATTCGAACCAGCGACCTATGAATGCTTGAAGTTGGAACCTCTACAGTCCACCGGTCTACCAACTGAGCTATCGACGGAAGATGGCGGTACCAAGGCGTTGATTCATCCTTTATGCCGAAGGGATCGCAGGCAGTATTGCGGCTGACAAAATAAAGAGAACCGTGAAGCTGCATGACATTTAATTACCTTCTCACGCGTATTTACCCCCGATGATAGTACAATGGCGACGTTTCTACAACCTTCCCAATCGTCTCGCATATAAACTTTGGGTGCCAGCACACTTTGTGACGCGTATGACATGTTCTAATTCACTTTATACGTTATGGTACTGCACATGTGGCAATAAATGACTAATTAAAACATAAAGAATAAAAAAAGCTTGCTCTGTCAAGCCGAATTCGAACCAGCGACCTATGAATGCTTGAAGTTGGAACCTCTACAGTCCACCGCTCTACCAACTGAGCTATCGACGGCAGATGGCGGTACTCTGGCGCTGATTCATCCTTTATGCCGAAGGAATCGCAGGCAGTATAAAGGCTGACGATATAACGAGAACCATGAAGCTGCATGACATTTAATTACCTTCTCACGCATATTTACCCCCGATGCAAGTAAAACGGCGACGTTTCTACAACCTTCCCAATCGTCTCGCATATAAACTTTGGGTGGCAGCACACTTTGTGACGCGTATGACATGTTCTAATTCACTTAATACATTAGGGTGCTGCACTTGTGGCAATAAATCAATAAATAAATCATAAACAATACAAAAAAAGCTTGCTCCGTCGAGCCGGATTCAAACCAGCGAGCTATGGATGTACGCAGTTAAAACCTATACAGTCCACCGCTCTACCAACTGAGATATCGACGGCAGATGGCGGTACTACGGCGCTGATTCATCCTTCAGGCCGAAGGAATCGCAGGCAGTATAGAGGCTGACGAAATAACGAGAACTATGAAGCTGCATGACATTTGCTTACCCACTCACGCGTATTTACCCCCGATGCTAGTAAAACTGCGACGTTTCTGCAACCTTCCCAATCGTCTCGCATATAAACTTTGCGTGCCAGCACACTTCGCGACGCGTATGACATGTTCTAATTCACTTGGTACATTATGGTGCTGCACATGTGGCAATAAATCACTAATTAAAACATAAAGAATAAAAAAAGCTTGCTCCGTCGAGCCGGATTTGAACCAGCGACCTATGAATGTCCGAAGTTGGAACCTCTACAGTCCACCGCTCTACCAACTGAGCTATCGACGGAAGATGGCGGTACCAAGGCGCTGATTCATCCTTTATGCCGAAGGGATCGCAGGCAGTATTGCGGCTGACGAAATAAAGAGAACCATGAAGCTGCATGACATTTAATTACCTTCTCACGCGTATTTACCCCCGATGCTAGTAAAATGGCGACGTTTCTACAACCTTTCCAATCGTCTCGCATATAAACTTTGGGTGCCAGCACACTTTGTGACGCGTATGAATGTTCTAATTCACTTTATACATTATAGTGCTTCACATGTAGCAATAAATCACTAATTAAAACATAAAGAATAAAAAAAGCTTGCTCCGTCGAGCCGCATTTGAACCAGCGACCTATGGATGTCCGCAGTTAGATTCTCTACAGTCCACCGCTCTACCAACTGAGCTATCGACGGAAGATGGCGGTACCAAGGCGCTGATTCATTCTTTATGCCCAAGGGATCGGATGCAGTATTGAGGCTGACGAAATAACAAGAACTATGAAGCTGCATGACATTTAATTACCTTCTCACGCGTATTTACCACCAATGCTAATAAAATGGCGACGTTTCTACAACCTTTCAATCGTCTCGCAAATAAACTTTGGGTGCCAGCACACTTTGTGACGCGTATGACATGTTCTAATTCACTTTATACATTATGGTGCTGCACATGTGGCAATAAATCACTAATTAAAACATAAAGAATGCCACAAAAAAGCTTGCTCCGTCGAGCCGGATTCGAGGCAGCGACCTATGGTTGTCCGCAGTTGGAACCTCTACAGTCCACCGCTCTACCAACTGAGCTATCGACGGAAGATGGCGGTACCAAGGCGCCGATTCATCCTTTATGGCGAAGGGATCGCAGGCAGTATTGAGGCTGACGAAATAACGAGAACCATGAAGCTGCATGACATTTAATTACGTTCTCACGCGTATTTACCCCCGATGATAGTAAAATGGCGACGTTTCTACAACCTTCCCAATCGTCTCGCATATAAACTTTGGGTGCCAGCACACTTTGTGACGCGTATGACATGTTCTAATTCACTTTATACGTTATGGTACTGCACATGTGGCAATAAATGACTAATTAAAACATAAAGAATAAAAAAGTTTGCTCCATCAAGCCGTTTTCGAACCAGCGACCTATGAATGTCCGAAGTTGGAACCTCTACAGTCCACCGCTCTACCAACTGAGCTATCGACGGAAGATGGCGGTACCAAGGCGCTGATTCATCCTTTATGCCGAAGGGATCGCAGGCAGTATTGCAGCTGACGAAATAAAGAGAACCATGAAGCTGCATGACATTTAATTACCTTCTCACGCGTATTTACCCCCGATGCTAGTAAAATGGCGACGTTTCTACAACCTTCCCAATCGTCTCGCATATAAACTTTGGGTGCCAGCACACTTTGTGACGCGTATCACATGTTCTAATTCACTTTATACATTATGGTGCTGCACATGTGGCAATAAATCACTAATTAAAACATAAAGAATGCCACAAAAAAGCTTGCTCCGTCGAGCCGGATTCGAGGCAGCGACCTATGGATGTACGCAGTTAAAACCTATACAGTCCACCGCTCTACCAACTGAGCTATCGACGGCACATGGCGGTACACCGGCGCTGATTCATCCTTTATGCCGAAGGAATCGCAGGCAGTATAAAGGCTGACGATATAACGAGAACCATGAAGCTGCATGACATTTAATTACCTTCTCACGCATATTACCTCCGATGCAAGTAAAACGGCGACGTTTCTGCAACCTTCCCAATCGTCTCGCATATAAACTTTGGGTGGCAGCACACTTTGTGGCGCGTATGACATGTTCTAATTCACTTAATACATTAGGGTGCTGCACTTGTGGCAATAAATCGATAAATAAAGCATAAATAATACAAAAAAGCTTGCTCCGTCGAGCCGGATTCAAACCAGCGAGCTATGGATGTACGCAGTTAAAACCTATACAGTCCACCGCTCTACCAACTGAGATATCGACGGCAGATGGCGGTACTACGGCGCTGATTCATCCTTCAGGCTGAAGGAATCGCAGGCAGTATAGAGGCTGACGAAATAACGAGAACCTTGAAGCTGCATGACATTTTGTTACCCACTCTCGCGTATTTACCACCGATGCAAGTAAAATGGTGACGTTTCTGCAACCTTCCCAATCGTCTCGCATATAAAGTTTGGGTGCCAGCGCACTTTGCGTCGCGTATGACATGTTCTAATTCACTTTGTATATTATTGTGCTGCACATGTGGCAATAAATCACTAAATAAAACATAAAGACTACAATAAAGAGATTCCTCCGTTGAGCCGCATTCGAACCAGCGACCTATGGATGTCCGCAGTTCGAACCTCTAAAGTCCACCGTTCTACCAACTGAGCTATCGACAGAAAATGGCAGTACTACAGCGCTGATTCATCCTTTATGCCGAAGGAATCACAGGCAGTATAAAGGCTGACAATATAACGAGAACCATGAAGCTGCATGACATTTAATTACCTTCTCGCGCGTATTTACCCCCGATGCTAGTAAAATCGTGACGTTTCTACAAACTTCCCAATCGTCTCGCATGTAAACTTTGGGTGCCAGCACACTTTGTGTCGCGTATGACATGTTTTATTCACTTTGTACATTATGGTGCTGCACATGTGACAATAAATCACTAATTAAAACATAAAGAATCAAAAAAGCTTGCTCCGTCGAGCCGTATTCGAACCAGCGACCTATGGATGTCCGCAGTTGGAATCTCTACAGTCCACCGCTCTACCAACTGAGCAATCGACGGAAGATGGCGGTACCAAGGCGCTGATTCATCCTTTATGCCGAAGGGATCGCAGGCAGTATTGCGGCTGACGAAATAACGAAAACCATGAAGCTGCATGACATTTAATTACCTTCTCACGCGTATTTACCCCCGATGCTAGTAAAATGGTGACGTTTCTACAACCTTCCCCATCGTCTCGCATATAAACTTTGGGTGGCAGCACACTTTGTGACGCGTATGACATGGTCTAATTCACTTAATACATTAGGGTGCTGCACTTGTGGCAATAAATCAATAAATAAAGCATAAACAATACAAAAAAAGCTTGCTCCGTCGAGCCGGATTTGAACCAGCGAGCTATGGATGTACGCAGTTAAAACCTATCCAGTCCACCGCTCTACCAACTGAGATATCGACGGCAGATGGCGGTACTACGGCGCTGATTCATTCTTCATGCCGAAGGAATCGCAGGCAGTATAGAGGCTGACGAAATAACGAGAACCATGAAGCTGCATGACATTTTGTTACCCACTCACGCGTATTTACCACCGATGCAAGTAAAATGGTGACGTTTCTGCAACCTTCCCAATCGTCTCGCATATAAAGTTTGGGTGCCAGCACACTTTGTGACGCGTATGACATGTTCTAATTCACTTTATACATTATGGTGCTGCACATGTGGCAATAAATCACTAATTAAACATAAAGAATGCCACAAAAAAGCTTGCTTCGTCGAGCCGGATTCGAACCAGCGACCTATGTATGTATGCAGTTAAAACCTATACAGTCCACCGCTCTACCAACTGAGCTATCGACGGCAGATGGCGGTACCAAGGCGCTGATTCATCCTTTATGCCGAAGGGATCGCAGGCGGTATTGCGGCTGACGAAATAAAGAGAACCATGAAGCTGCATGACATTTAATTACCTTCTCACGCGTATTTACCCCCGATGCTAGTGAAATGGCGACGTTTCTACAACCTTCCCAATCGTCTCGCATATAAACTTTGGGTGCCAGCACACTTTGTGACGCGTATGACATGTTCTAATTCACTTTATACATTATGGTGCTGCACATGTGGCAATAAATCACTAATTAAACATAAAGAATGCCACAAAAAAGCTTGCTTCGTCGAGCCGGATTCGAACCAGCGACCTATGTATGTATGCAGTTAAAACCTATACAGTCCACCGCTCTACCAACTGAGCTATCGACGGCAGATGGCGGTACTCCGGCGCTGATTCATCCTTTATGCCGAAGGAATCGCAGGCAGTATAAAGGCTGACGATATAACGAGAACCATGAAGCTGCATGACATTTAGTTACCTTCTCACGCATATTTACCCCCGATGCAAGTAAAACGGCGACGTTTCTACAACCTTCCCAATCGTCTCGCATATAAACTTTGGGTGGCAGCACACTTTGTGACGCGTATGACATGTTCTAATTCACTTAATACATTAGGGTGCTGCACTTGTGGCAATAAATTAATAAATAAAGCATAAACAATACAAAAAAAGCTTGCTCCGTCGAGCCGGATTCAAACCAGCGAGCTATGGATGTACGCAGTTAAAACCTATACAGTCCACCGCTCTACCAACTGAGATATCGACGGCAGATGGCGGTACTACGGCGCTGATTCATCCTTCAGGCCGAAGGAATCGCAGGCAGTATAGAGGCTGACGAAATAACGAGAACTATGAAGCTGCATGACATTTGCTTACCCACTCACGCGTATTTACCCCCGATGCTAGTAAAACTGCGACGTTTCTGCAACCTTCCCAATCGTCTCGCATATAAACTTTGCGTGCCAGCACACTTCGCGACGCGTATGACATGTTCTAATTCACTTGGTACATTATGGTGCTGCACATGTGGCAATAAAGCACTAATTAAAACATAAAGATTAAGAAAAGCTTGCTCCGTCGAGCCGGATTTGAACCAGCGACCTATGGATGTCCGCAGTTGGAACCTCTACAGTCCACCGCTCTACCAACTGAGCTATCGACGGAAGATGGCAGTACTACGGCGCTGATTCATCCTTTATGCCGAAGGAATGACAGGCAGTATAAAGGCTGACGATATAACGAGAACCATGAAGCTGCATGACATTTATTTACCTTCTCACGCGTATTTACCCCCGATGATAGTAAAATGGCGACGTTTCTACAACCTTCCCAATCGTCTCGCATATAAACTTTGGGTGCCAGCACACTTTGTGACGCGTATGACATGTTCTAATTCACTTTATACGTTATGGTACTGGACATGTGGCAATAAATGACTAATTAAAACATAAAGAATAAAAAAGTTTGCTCCGTCGAGCCGCATTTGAACCAGCGACCTATGGATGTCCGCAGTTGGATTCTCTACAGTCCACCGCTCTACCAACTGAGATATCGACGGAAGATGGCGGTACCAAGGCGCTGATTCATTCTTTATGCCCAAGGGATCGGATGCAGTATTGAGGCTGACGAAATAACAAGAACTATGAAGCTGCATGACATTTAATTACCTTCTCACGCGAATTTACCACCAATGCTAATAAAATGGCGACGTTTCTACAACCTTTCAATTGTCTCGCAAATAAACTTTGGGTGCCAGCACACTTTGTGACGCGTATGACATGTTCTAATTCACTTTATACATTATGGTGCTGCACATGTGGCAATAAATCACTAATTAAAACATAAAGAATGCCACAAAAAAGCTTGCTCCGTCGAGCTGGATTCGAGGCAGCGACCTATGGATGTACGCAGTTAAAACCTATACAGTCCACCGCTCTACCAACTGAGCTATCGACGGCACATGGCGGTACACCGGCGCTGATTCATCCTTTATGCCGACGGAATCGCAGGCAGTATAAAGGCTGACGATATAACGAGAACCATGAAGCTGCATGACATTTAATTACCTTTTCACGCATATTTACCACCGATGCAAGTAAAATGGTGACGTTTCTGCAACCTTCCCAATCGTCTCGCATATAAAGTTTGGGTGCCAGCGCACTTTGCGTCGCGTATGACATGTTCTAATTCACTTTGTATATTATTGTGCTGCACATGTGGCAAAAAATCACTAAATAAAACATAAAGACTACAATAAAGAGATTCCTCTGTTGAGCCGCATTCGAACCAGCGACCTATGGATGTCCGCAGTTCGAACCTCTAAAGTCCACCGTTCTACCAACTGAGCTATCGACAGAAAATGGCAGTACTACAGCGCTGATTCATCCTTTATGCCGAAGGAATCACAGGCAGTATAAAGGCTGACAATATAACGAGAACCATGAAGCTGCATGACATTTAATTACCTTCTCAAGCGTATTTACCTTCAATGCTAGTAAAATGGTGACGTTTCTACAAACTTCCCAATCGTCTCGCATATAAACTTTGGGTGCCAGCACACTTCGCGACGCGTATGACATGTTCTAATTCACTTGGTACATTATGGTGCTGCACATGTGGCAATAAATCACTAAATAAAACATAAAGAATACCACAAAAAAGCTTGCTCCGTCGAGCCGGATTCGAACCAGCGACCTATGGATGTCCGCAGTTCGAACCTCGACAGACTACCGTTCTACCAACTGAGCTATCGACGAAAGATGGCAGTACTACGGCGCTGATTCATCCTTTATGCCGAAGGAATCGCAGGCAGTATAAAGGCTGACGAAATAACGAGAACCATGAAGCTGCATGACATTTACTTACCCACTCACGCGTATTTACCCACGATGCTAGTAAAACTGCGACGTTTCTGCAACCTTCCCAATCGTCTCGCATATAAACTTTGGGTGCCAGCACACTTCGCGACGCGTATGACATGTTCTAATCCACTTGGTACATTATGGTGCTGCACATGTGAAAATAAATCATTTATTAAAACATAAAGAATAAAGAAGTTTGCTCCGTCGAGCCGTATTCACACCAGCGACCTATGGATGTCCGCAGTCGGAATCTCTACAGTCCACCGCTCTACCAACTGAGCTATCGACGGAAGATGGCGGTACCAAGGCGCTGATTCATCCTTTATGCCCAAGGGATCGCAGGCAGTATTGAGGCTGACGAAATAACGAGAACTATGAAGCTGCATGACATTTAATTACCTTCTCACGCATATTTACCCCCGATGCAAGTAAAACGGCGACGTTTGTACAACCTTCCCAATCGTCTCGCATATAAACTTTGGGTGGCAGCACACTTTGTGACGCGTATGACATGTTCTAATTCACCTAATACATTAGGGTGCTGCACTTGTGGCAATAAATCAATAAATAAAGCATAAACAATACAAAAAAAGCTTGCTCCGTCGAGCCGGATTCACACCAGCGAGCTATGAATGTACGCAGTTAAAACCTATACAGTCCACCGCTCTACCAACTGAGATATCGACGGCAGATGGTGGTACTACGGCGCTGATTCATCCTTCAGGCTGAAGGAATCGCAGGCAGTATAGAGGCTGACAAAATAACGAGAACCTTGAAGCTGCATGACATTTTGTTACCCACTCACGCGTATTTACCACCGATGCAAGTAAAATGGTGACGTTTCTGCAACCTTCCCAATCGTCTCGCATATAAAGTTTGGGTGCCAGCGCACTTTGCGTCGCGTATGACATGTTCTAATTCACTTTGTATATTATTGTGCTGCACATGTGGCAAAAAATCACTAAATAAAACATAAAGACTACAATAAAGAGATTCCTCCGTTGAGCCGCATTCGAACCAGCGACCTATGGATGTCCGCAGTTCGAACCTCTAAAGTCCACCGTTCTACCAACTGAGCTATCGACAGAAAATGGCAGTACTACAGCGCTGATTCATCCTTTATGCCGAAGGAATCACAGGCAGTATAAAGGCTGACAATATAACGAGAACCATGAAGCTGCATGACATTTAATTACCTTCTCGCGCGTATTTACCCCCGATGCTAGTAAAATCGTGACGTTTCTACAAACTTCCCAATCGTCTCGCATGTAAACTTTGGGTGCCAGCACACTTTGTGTCGCGTATGACATGTTTTATTCGCTTTGTACATTATGGTGCTGCACATGTGACAATAAATCACTAATTAAAACATAAAGAATAAAAAAGCTTGCTCCGTCGAGCCGTATTCACATCAGCGACCTATGGATGTCCGCAGTTGGAATCTCTACAGTCCACCGCTCTACCAACTGAGCAATCGACGGAAGATGGCGGTACCAAGGCGCTGATTCATCCTTTATGCCGAAGGGATCGCAGGCAGTATTGCGGCTGACGAAATAACGAAAACCATGAAGCTGCATGACATTTAATTACCATCTCACGCGTATTTACCCCCGATGCTAGTAAAATGGCGACGTTTCTACAACCTTCCCCATCGTCTCGCATATAAACTTTGGGTGGCAGCACACTTTGTGACGCGTATGACATGGTCTAATTCACTTAATACATTACGGTGCTGCACTTGTGGCAATAAATCAATAAATAAAGCATAAACAATACAAAAAAAGCTTGCTCCGTCGAGCCGGATTCGAACCAGCGAGCTATGGATGTACGCAGTTAAAACCTATCCAGTCCACCGCTCTACCAACTGAGATATCGACGGCAGATGGCGGTACTACGGCGCTGATTCATTCTTCATGCCGAAGGAATCGCAGGCAGTATAGAGGCTGACGAAATAACGAGAACCATGAAGCTGCATGACATTTTGTTACCCACTCACGCGTATTTACCACCGATGCAAGTAAAATGGTGACGTTTCTGCAACCTTCCCAATCGTCTCGCATATAAAGTTTGGGCGCCAGCGCACTTTAAGTCGCGTATGACATGTTTTAATTCACTTTGTATATTATGGTGCTGCACATGTGGCAATAAATCACTAATTTAAACATAAAGACTACAACAAAGAGATTCCTCCGTTGAGCCGCATTCGAACCAGTGACCTATGAATGTCCGCAGTTCGAATCTCTACAGTCCACCGTTCGACAACTAAGCTATCGACGGAAAATGGCAGTACTACGGCGCTGATTCATCCTTTATGCCGAAGGAATCACAGGCAGTATAAAGGCTGACTATATAACGAGAACCATGAAGCTGCATGACATTTAATTACCTTCTCAAGCGTATTTACCTTCAATGCTAGTAAAATGGTGACGTTTCTACAAACTTCCCAATCGTCTCGCATATAAACTTTGGGTGCCAGCACACTTCGCGACGCGTATGACATGTTCTAATTCACTTGGTACATTATGGTGCTGCACATGTGGCAATAAATCACTAAATAAAACATAAAGAATACCACAAAAAAGCTTGCTCCGTCGAGCCGGATTCGAACCAGCGACCTATGGATGTCCGCAGTTCGAACCTCGACAGACTACCGTTCTACCAACTGAGCTATCGACGAAAGATGGCAGTACTACGGCGCTGATTCATCCTTTATGCCGAAGGAATCGCAGGCAGTATAAAGGCTGACGAAATAACGAGAACCATGAAGCTGCATGACATTTACTTACCCACTCACGCGTATTTACCCACGATGCTAGTAAAACTGCGACGTTTCTGCAACCTTCCCAATCGTCTCGCATATAAACTTTGGGTGCCAGCACACTTCGCGACGCGTATGACATGTTCTAATCCACTTGGTACATTATGGTGCTGCACATGTGAAAATAAATCATTTATTAAAACATAAAGAATAAAGAAGTTTGCTCCGTCGAGCCGTATTCACACCAGCGACCTATGGATGTCCGCAGTCGGAATCTCTACAGTCCACCGCTCTACCAACTGAGCTATCGACGGAAGATGGCGGTACCAAGGCGCTGATTCATCCTTTATGCCCAAGGGATCGCAGGCAGTATTGAGGCTGACGAAATAACGAGAACTATGAAGCTGCATGACATTTAATTACCTTCTCACGCATATTTACCCCCGATGCAAGTAAAACGGCGACGTTTGTACAACCTTCCCAATCGTCTCGCATATAAACTTTGGGTGGCAGCACACTTTGTGACGCGTATGACATGTTCTAATTCACCTAATACATTAGGGTGCTGCACTTGTGGCAATAAATCAATAAATAAAGCATAAACAATACAAAAAAAGCTTGCTCCGTCGAGCCGGATTCAAACCAGCGAGCTATGGATGTACGCAGTTAAAACCTATACAGTCCACCGCTCTACCAACTGAGATATCGACGGCAGATGGTGGTACTACGGCGCTGATTCATCCTTCAGGCTGAAGGAATCGCAGGCAGTATAGAGGCTGACAAAATAACGAGAACCTTGAAGCTGCATGACATTTTGTTACCCACTCACGCGTATTTACCACCGATGCAAGTAAAATGGTGACGTTTCTGCAACCTTCCCAATCGTCTCGCATATAAAGTTTGGGTGCCAGCGCACTTTGCGTCGCGTATGACATGTTCTAATTCACTTTGTATATTATTGTGCTGCACATGTGGCAAAAAATCACTAAATAAAACATAAAGACTACAATAAAGAGATTCCTCCGTTGAGCCGCATTCGAACCAGCGACCTATGGATGTCCGCAGTTCGAACCTCTAAAGTCCACCGTTCTACCAACTGAGCTATCGACAGAAAATGGCAGTACTACAGCGCTGATTCATCCTTTATGCCGAAGGAATCACAGGCAGTATAAAGGCTGACAATATAACGAGAACCATGAAGCTGCATGACATTTAATTACCTTCTCGCGCGTATTTACCCCCGATGCTAGTAAAATCGTGACGTTTCTACAAGCTTCCCAATCGTCTCGCATGTAAACTTTGGGTGCCAGCACACTTTGTGTCGCGTATGACATGTTTTATTCGCTTTGTACATTATGGTGCTGCACATGTGACAATAAATCACTAATTAAAACATAAAGAATAAAAAAGCTTGCTCCGTCGAGCCGTATTCACATCAGCGACCTATGGATGTCCGCAGTTGGAATCTCTACAGTCCACCGCTCTACCAACTGAGCAATCGACGGAAGATGGCGGTACCAAGGCGCTGATTCATCCTTTATGCCGAAGGGATCGCAGGCAGTATTGCGGCTGACGAAATAACGAAAACCATGAAGCTGCATGACATTTAATTACCATCTCACGCGTATTTACCCCCGATGCTAGTAAAATGGCGACGTTTCTACAACCTTCCCCATCGTCTCGCATATAAACTTTGGGTGGCAGCACACTTTGTGACGCGTATGACATGGTCTAATTCACTTAATACATTACGGTGCTGCACTTGTGGCAATAAATCAATAAATAAAGCATAAACAATACAAAAAAAGCTTGCTCCGTCGAGCCGGATTCGAACCAGCGAGCTATGGATGTACGCAGTTAAAACCTATCCAGTCCACCGCTCTACCAACTGAGATATCGACGGCAGATGGCGGTACTACGGCGCTGATTCATTCTTCATGCCGAAGGAATCGCAGGCAGTATAGAGGCTGACGAAATAACGAGAACCATGAAGCTGCATGACATTTTGTTACCCACTCACGCGTATTTACCACCGATGCAAGTAAAATGGTGACGTTTCTGCAACCTTCCCAATCGTCTCGCATATAAAGTTTGGGCGCCAGCGCACTTTAAGTCGCGTATGACATGTTTTAATTCACTTTGTATATTATGGTGCTGCACATGTGGCAATAAATCACTAATTTAAACATAAAGACTACAACAAAGAGATTCCTCCGTTGAGCCGCATTCGAACCAGTGACCTATGAATGTCCGCAGTTCGAATCTCTACAGTCCACCGTTCGACAACTAAGCTATCGACGGAAAATGGCAGTACTACGGCGCTGATTCATCCTTTATGCCGAAGGAATCACAGGCAGTATAAAGGCTGACTATATAACGAGAACCATGAAGCTGCATGACATTTAATTACCTTCTCAAGCGTATTTACCTTCAATGCTAGTAAAATGGTGACGTTTCTACAAACTTCCCAATCGTCTCGCATATAAACTTTGGGTGCCAGCACACTTCGCGACGCGTATGACATGTTCTAATTCACTTGGTACATTATGGTGCTGCACATGTGGCAATAAATCACTAAATAAAACATAAAGAATACCACAAAAAAGCTTGCTCCGTCGAGCCTGATTCGAACCAGCGACCTATGGATGTCCGCAGTTCGAACCTCGACAGACTACCGTTCTACCAACTGAGCTATCGACGAAAGATGGCAGTACTACGGCGCTGATTCATCCTTTATGCCGAAGGAATCGCAGGCAGTATAAAGGCTGACGAAATAACGAGAACCATGAAGCTGCATGACATTTACTTACCCACTCACGCGTATTTACCCACGATGCTAGTAAAACTGCGACGTTTCTGCAACCTTCCCAATCGTCTCGCATATAAACTTTGGGTGCCAGCACACTTCGCGACGCGTATGACATGTTCTAATCCACTTGGTACATTATGGTGCTGCACATGAGGCAATAAATCACTAATAAAACATGAAACAAAAAACATAAAAGATTGCTCCGTTGAGCCAGATTCGAACCAGCGACCTACGAATGTCCGTACTTCGAACCTCGACAGTCGACCGTTCTACCAACTGAGCTATCGACGGAAGATGGCAGTACTACGGCGCTGATTCATCCTTTATGCCGAAGGAATCGCAGGCAGTATAAAGGCTGACGATATAACGAGAACCATGAAGCTGCATGACATTTGCTTACCCACTCACGCGTATTTACCCCCGATGCTAGTAAAACTGCGACGTTTCTGCAACCTTCCCAATCGTCTCGCATATAAATTTTGCGTGCCAGCACATTTCGCGACGCGTATGACATGTTCTAATTCACTTGGTACATTATGGTGCTGCACATGTGGCAATAAATCACTAATTAAAACATAAAGAATAAAAAAAGCTTGCTCCGTCGAGCCGGATTTGAACCAGCGACCTATGGATGTCCGCAGTTGGAACCTCTACAGTTCACCGCTCTACCAACTGAGCTATCGACGGAAGATGGCGGTACCAAGGCGCTGATTCATCCTTTATGCCGAAGGGATCGCAGGCAGTATTGAGGCTGACGAAATAACGAGAACCATGAACCTGCATGACATTTAATTACCTTCTCACGCGTATTTACCCCCGATGATAGTAAAATGGCGACGTTTCTACAACCTTCCCAATCGTCTCGCATATAAACTTTGGGTGCCAGCACACTTTGTGACGCGTATGACATGTTCTAATTCACTTTATACGTTATGGTACTGCACATGTGGCAATAAATGACTAATTAAAACATAAAGAATAAAAAAGTTTGCTCCGTCAAGCCGTATTCGAACCAGCGACCTATGAATGTCCGAAGTTGGAACCTCTACAGTCCACCGCTCTACCAATTGAGCTATCGACGGAAGATGGCGGTACCAAGGCGCTGATTCATCCTTTATGCCGAAGGGATCGCAGGCAGTATTGCGGCTGACGAAATAAAGAGAACCATGAAGCTGCATGACATTTAATTACCTTCTCACGCGTATTTACCCCCGATGCTAGTAAAATGGCGACGTTTCTACAACCTTCCCAATCGCCTCGCATATAAACTTTGGGTGCCAGCACACTTTGTGACGCGTATGACATGTTCTAATTCACTTTATACATTATGGTTCTGCACATGTGGCAATAAATCACTAATTAAAACATAAAGAATGCCACAAAAAAGCTTGCTCCGTCGAGCCGGATTCGAGCCAGCGACCTATGGATGTACGCAGTTAAAACCTATACAGTCCACCGCTCTACCAACTGAGCTATCGACGGCACATGGCGGTACCCCGGCGCTGATTCATCCTTTATGCCGAAGGAATCGCAGGCAGTATAGAGGCTGACAAAATAACGAGAACTTTGAAGCTGCATGACATTTTGTTACCCACTCACGCGTATTTACCACCGATGCAAGTAAAATGGTGACGTTTCTGCAACCTTCCCAATCGTCTCGCATATAAAGTTTGGGTGGCAGCACACTTTGTGACGCGTATGACATGTTCTAATTCACTTAATACATTAGGGTGCTGCACTTGTGGCAATAAATCAATCAATAAAGCATAAACAATACAAAAAAAGCTTGCTCCGTCGAGCCGGATTCGAACCAGCGAGCTATGGATGTACGCAGTTAAAACCTATCCAGTCCACCGCTCTACCAACTGAGATATCGACGGCAGATGGCGGTACTACGGCGCTGATTCATTCTTCATGCCGAAGGAATCGCAGGCAGTATAGAGGCTGACGAAATAACGAGAACCATGAAGCTGCATGACATTTTGTTACCCACTCACGCGTATTTACCACCGATGCAAGTAAAATGGTGACGTTTCTGCAACCTTCCCAATCGTCTCGCATATAAAGTTTGGGCGCCAGCGCACTTTAAGTCGCGTATGACATGTTTTAATTCACTTTGTATATTATGGTGCTGCACATGTGGCAATAAATCACTAATTTAAACATAAAGACTACAACAAAGAGATTCCTCCGTTGAGCCGCATTCGAACCAGTGACCTATGAATGTCCGCAGTTCGAATCTCTACAGTCCACCGTTCGACAACTAAGCTATCGACGGAAAATGGCAGTACTACGGCGCTGATTCATCCTTTATGCCGAAGGAATCACAGGCAGTATAAAGGCTGACTATATAACGAGAACCATGAAGCTGCATGACATTTAATTACCTTCTCAAGCGTATTTACCTTCAATGCTAGTAAAATGGTGACGTTTCTACAAACTTCCTAATCGTCTCGCATATAAACTTTGGGTGCCAGCACACTTCGCGACGCGTATGACATGTTCTAATTCACTTGGTACATTATGGTGCTGCACATGTGGCAATAAATCACTAAATAAAACATAAAGAATACCACAAAAAAGCTTGCTCCGTCGAGCCGGATTCGAACCAGCGACCTATGGATGTCCGCAGTTCGAACCTCGACAGACTACCGTTCTACCAACTGAGCTATCGACGAAAGATGGCAGTACTACGGCGCTGATTCATCCTTTATGCCGAAGGAATCGCAGGCAGTATAAAGGCTGACGAAATAACGAGAACCATGAAGCTGCATGACATTTACTTACCCACTCACGCGTATTTACCCACGATGCTAGTAAAACTGCGACGTTTCTGCAACCTTCCCAATAGTCTCGCATATAAACTTTGGGTGCCAGCACACTTCGCGACGCGTATGACATGTTCTAATCCACTTGGTACATTATGGTGCTGCACATGAGGCAATAAATCACTAATAAAACATGAAACAAAAAACATAAAAGATTGCTCCGTTGAGCCAGATTCGAACCAGCGACCTACGAATGTCCGTACTTCGAACCTCGACAGTCGACCGTTCTACCAACTGAGCTATCGACGGAAGATGGCAGTACTACGGCGCTGATTCATCCTTTATGCCGAAGGAATCGCAGGCAGTATAAAGGCTGACGATATAACGAGAACCATGAAGCTGCATGACATTTGCTTACCCACTCACGCGTATTTACCCCCGATGCTAGTAAAACTGCGACGTTTCTGCAACCTTCCCAATCGTCTCGCATATAAATTTTGCGTGCCAGCACATTTCGCGACGCGTATGACATGTTCTAATTCACTTGGTACATTATGGTGCTGCACATGTGGCAATAAATCACTAATTAAAACATAAAGAATAAAAAAAGCTTGCTCCGTCGAGCCGGATTTGAACCAGCGACCTATGGATGTCCGCAGTTGGAACCTCTACAGTCCACCGCTCTACCAACTGAGCTATCGACGGAAGATGGCGGTACCAAGGCGCTGATTCATCCTTTATGCCGAAGGGATCGCAGGCAGTATTGAGGCTGACGAAATAACGAGAACCATGAAGCTGCATGACATTTAATTACCTTCTCACGCGTATTTACCCCCGATGATAGTAAAATGGCGACGTTTCTACAACCTTCCCAATCGTCTCGCATATAAACTTTGGGTGCCAGCACACTTTGTGACGCGTATGACATGTTCTAATTCACTTTATACGTTATGGTACTGCACATGTGGCAATAAATGACTAATTAAAACATAAAGAATAAAAAAGTTTGCTCCGTCAAGCCGTATTCGAACCAGCGACCTATGAATGTCCGAAGTTGGAACCTCTACAGTCCACCGCTCTACCAATTGAGCTATCGACGGAAGATGGCGGTACCAAGGCGCTGATTCATCCTTTATGCCGAAGGGATCGCAGGCAGTATTGCGGCTGACGAAATAAAGAGAACCATGAAGCTGCATGACATTTAATTACCTTCTCACGCGTATTTACCCCCGATGCTAGTAAAATGGCGACGTTTCTACAACCTTCCCAATCGCCTCGCATATAAACTTTGGGTGCCAGCACACTTTGTGACGCGTATGACATGTTCTAATTCACTTTATACATTATGGTTCTGCACATGTGGCAATAAATCACTAATTAAAACATAAAGAATGCCACAAAAAAGCTTGCTCCGTCGAGCCGGATTCGAGCCAGCGACCTATGGATGTACGCAGTTAAAACCTATACAGTCCACCGCTCTACCAACTGAGCTATCGACGGCACATGGCGGTACCCCGGCGCTGATTCATCCTTTATGCCGAAGGAATCGCAGGCAGTATAGAGGCTGACAAAATAACGAGAACTTTGAAGCTGCATGACATTTTGTTACCCACTCACGCGTATTTACCACCGATGCAAGTAAAATGGTGACGTTTCTGCAACATTCCCAATCGTCTCGCATATAAAGTTTGGGTGCCAGCGCACTTTGCGTCGCGTATGACATGTTCTAATTCACTTTGTATATTATTGTGCTGCACATGTGGCAATAAATCACTAAATAAAACATAAAGACTACAATAAAGAGATTCCTCCGTTGAGCCGCATTCGAACCAGCGACCTATGGATGTCCGCAGTTCGAACCTCTAAAGTCCACCGTTCTACCAACTGAGCTATCGACAGAAAATGGCAGTACTACAGCGCTGATTCATCCTTTGTGCCGAAGGAATCACAGGCAGTATAAAGGCTGACAATATAACGAGAACCATGAAGCTGCATGACATTTAATTACCTTCTCGCGCGTATTTACCCCCGATGCTAGTAAAATCGTGACGTTTCTACAAACTTCCCAATCGTCTCGCATATAAACTTTGGGTGCCAGCCCACTTTGGGTCGCGTATGACATGTTTTATTCACTTTGTACATTAGGGTGCTGCACATGTGACAATAAATCACTAATTAAAACATAAAGAATAAAAAAAGCTTGCTCCGTCGAGCCGTATTCGAACCAGCGACCTATGGATGTCCGCAGTTGGAATCTCTACAGTCCACCGCTCTACCAACTGAGCAATCGACGGAAGATGTTGGTACCAAGGCGCTGATTCATCATTTATGCCGAAGGGATCGCAGGCAGTATTGCGGCTAACGAAATAACGAAAACCATGAAGCTGCATGACATTTAATTACCTTCTCACGCGTATTTGCCCCCGATGCTAGTAAAATGGCGACGTTTCTACAACCTTCCCCATCGTCTCGCATATAAACTTTGGGTGGCAGCACACTTTGTGACGCGTATGACATGGTCTAATTCACTTAATACATTAGGGGGCTGCACTTGTGGCAATAAATCAATAAATAAAGCATAAACAATACAAAAAAGCTTGCTCCGTCGAGCCGGATTCGAACCAGCGAGCTATGGATGTACGCATTTAAAACCTATCCAGTCCACCGCTCTACCAACTGAAATATCGACGGCAGATGGCGGTACTACGGCGCTGATTCATTCTTCATGCCGAAGGAATCGCAGGCAGTATAGAGGCTGACGAAATAACGAGAACCATGAAGCTGCATGACATTTTGTTACCCACTCACGCGTATTTACCACCGATGCAAGTAAAATGGTGACGTTTCTGCAACCTTCCCAATCGTCTCGCATATAAAGTTTGGGTGCCAGCGCACTTTAAGTCGCGTATGACATGTTCTAATTCACTTTGTATATTATGGTGCTGCACATGTGGCAATAAATCACTAATTTAAACATAAAGACTACAACAAAGAGATTCCTCCGTTGAGCCGCATTCGAACCAGTGACCTATGAATGTCCGCAGTTCGAATCTCTACAGTCCACCGTTCGACCAACTGAGCTATCGACGGAAAATGGCAGTACTATGGCGCTGATTCATCCTTTATGCCGAAGGAATCACAGGCAGTATAAAGGCTGACGATATAACGAGAACCATGAAGCTGCATGACATTTAATTACCTTTTCAAGCGTATTTACCTTCAATGCTAGTAAAATGGTGACGTTTCTACAAACTTCCCAATCGTCTCCCATATAAACTTTGGGTGCCAGCACACTTCGCGACGCGTATGACATGTTCTAATTCACTTGGTACATTATGGTGCTGCACATGTGGCAATAAATCACTAATTAAAACATAAAGAATACCACAAAAAAGCTTGCTCCGTCGAGCCGGATTCGAACCAGCGACCTATGGATGTCCGCAGTTCGAACCTCGACAGACCACCGTTCTACCAACTGAGCTATCGACGAAAGATGGCAGTACTACGGCGCTGATTCATCCTTTATGCCGAAGGAATCGCAGGCAGTATAAAGGCTGACGAAATAACGAGAACCATGAAGCTGCATGACATTTACTTACCCACTCACGCGTATTTACCCACGATGCTAGTAAAACTGCGACGTTTCTGCAACCTTCCCAATCGTCTCGCATATAAACTTTGGGTGCCAGCACACTTCGCGACGCGTATGACATGTTCTAATCCACTTGGTACATTATGGTGCTGCACATGTGGAAATAAATCACTAATTAAAACATAAAGACTACAACAAAGAGATTCCTCCGTTGAGCCGCATTCGAACCAGCGACCTATGGATGTCCGCAGTTCGAACCTCTACAGTCCACCGTTCTACCAACTGAGCTATCGACGGAAAATGGCAGTACTACGGCGCTGATTCATCCTTTATGCCGAAGGAATGACAGGCAGTATAAAGGCTGACGATATAACGAGAACCATGAAGCTGCATGACATTTGCTTACCCACTCACGCGTATTTACCCCCGATGCTAGTAAAACGGCGACGTTTCTGCAACCTTCCCAATCGTCTCGCATATAAACTTTGGGTGGCAGCACACTTTGTGACGCGTATGACATGTTCTAATTCACTTTATACGTTATGGTACTGCACATGTGGCAATAAATCACTAATTAAAACATAAAAAATACCACAAAAAAGCTTGCTCCGTCGAGCCGGATTCGAACCAGCGACCTATGGATGTCCGCAGTTCGAACCTCGACAGACCACCGTTCTACCAACTGAGCAATCGACGGAAGATGGCGGTACCAAGGCGCTGATTCATCCTTTATGCCGAAGGGATCGCAGGCAGTATTGCGGCTGACGAAATAACGAAAACCATGAACCTGCATGGCATTTAATTACCTTCTCACCCGTACTTACCCCCGATGCTAATAAAATGGCGACGTTTCTACAACCTTCCCCATCGTCTCCCATATAAACTTTGGGTGGCAGCACACTTTGTGACGCGTATGACATGTTCTAATTCACTTAATACATTAGGGTGCTGCACTTGTGGCAATAAATCAATCAATAAAGCATAAACAATACAAAAAAAGCTTGCTCCGTCGAGCCGGATTCAAACCAGCGAGCTATGGGTGTACGCAGTTAAAACCTATACAGTCCACCGCTCTACCAACTGAGATATCGACGGCAGATGGCGGTACTACGGCGCTGATTCATCGTTAATGCCGAAGGAATCGCAGGCAGCATAGAGGCTGACGAAATAACGAGAACCATGAAGCTGCATGAAATTTTGTTACCCACTCACGCGTATTTACCACCGATGCAAGTAAAATGGTGACGTTTCTGCAACCTTCCCAATCGTCTCGCATATAAAGTTTGGGTGCCAGCGCACTTTGCGTCGCGTATGACATGTTCTAATTCACTTTGTATATTATGGTGCTGCACATGTGGCAATAAATCACTAATTAAAACAAAAACACTACCACAAAGAGATTCCTCCGTTGAGCCGAATTCGAACCAGCGACCTATGGATGTCCGCAGTTCGAACCTCTACAGTCCACCGTTCTACCAACTGAGCTATCGACGGAAAATGGCAGTACTACGGCGCTGATTCATCCTTTATGCCGAAGGAATCACAGGCAGTATAAAGGCTGACGATATAACGAGAACCATGAAGCTACATGACATTTATTTACCTTCTCACGCGTATTTACCCCTGATGCTAGTAAAATGGTGACGTTTCTACAAACTTTCCAATCGTCTCGCATATAAACTTTGGGTACCAGCACACTTTGTGTCGCGTATGACATGTTTTATTCACTTTTTACATTATGGTGCTGCACATGTGACAATAAATCACTAATTAAAACATAAAGAATAAAAAAAGCTTGCTCCGTCGAGCCGTATTCGAACCAGCGACCTATGGATGTCCGCAGTTGGAACCTCTACAGTCCACCGCTCTACCAACTGAGCAATCGACGGAAGATGGCGGTACCAAGGCGCTGATTCATCCTTTATGCCGAAGGGATCGCAGGCAGTATTGCGGCTGACGAAATAACGAAAACCATGCCACTGCATGACATTTAATTACCTTCTCACGCGTATTTACCCCCGATGCTAGTAAAATGGCGACGTTTATACAACCTTACCCATCGTCTCGCATATAAACTTTGGGTGGCAGCACACTTTGTGACGCGTATGACATGTTCTAATTCACTTAATACATTAGGGTGCTGCACTTGTGGCAATAAATCAATAAATAAAGCATAAACAATACAAAAAAGTTTGCTCCGTCGAGCCGGATTCGAACCAGCAAGCTATGGATGTACGCAGTTAAAACCTATACAGTCCACCGCTCTACCAACTGAGATATCGACGGCAGATGGCAGTACTACCGCGCTGATTCATTCTTCATGCCGAAGGAATCGCAGGCAGTATAGAGGCTGACGAAATAACGAGAATCATGAAGCTGCATGACATTTTGTTACCCACTCACGCGTATTTACCACCGATGTAAGTAAAATGGTGACGTTTCTGCAACCTTCCCAATCGTCTCGCATATAAAGTTTAGGTGCCAGCGCACTTTGCGTCGCGGATGACATGTTCTAATTCACTTTGTATATTAGGGTGCTGCACATGTGGCAATAAATCACTAATTAAAACATAAAGACTACAACAAAGAGATTCCTCCGTTGAGCCGCATTCGAACCAGCGACCTATGGATGTCCGCAGTTCGAACCTCTACAGTCCACCGCTCTACCAACTGAGCTATCGACGGAACATGGCGGTACCAAGGCGCTGATTCATCCTATATGCCGAAGGGATCGCAGGCAGTATTGAGGCTGACGAAATAACGAGAACCATGAAGCTGCATGACATTTAATTACCTTCTCACGCGTATTTACCCCCGATGATAGTAAAATGGCGACGTTTCTACAACCTCTCCAATCGTCTCGCATATAAACTTTGGGTGCCAGCACACTTTGTGACGCGTATGACATATTCTAATTCACTTTATACGTTATGATACTGCACATGTGGCAATAAATCACTAATTAAAACATAAAGAATACCACAAAAAAGGTTGATCCGTCGAGCCGGATTCGAACCAGCGACCTATGAATGTCCGCAGTTCGAACCTCGACAGACCACCGTTCTACCAACTGAGCTATCGACGAAAGATGGCAGTACTACGGCGCTGATTCATCCTTTATGCCGAAGGAATCGCAGGCAGTATAAAGGCTGACAATATAACGAGAACCATGAAGCTGCATGACATTTAATTACCTTCTCACGCATATTTACCCCCGATGCTAGTAAAACGGCGACGTTTCTGCACCTTCCCAATCGTCTCGCATATAAACTTTGGGTGCCAGCACACTTTGTGACGCGTATGACATGTTCTAATCCACTTGGTACATTATGGTGCTGCACATGTGGCAATAAATCACAAATTAAAACATAGAGAATACCACAAAAAAGCTTGCTCCGTCGAGCCGGATTCGAACCAGGGAGCTATGGATGTACGCAGTTAAAACCTATACAGCCCACCGCTCTACCATCTGAGCTATCGACGGCAGATGGCGGTACTCTGGCACTGATTTATCCTTTATGCCGAAGGAATCGCAGGCAGTATAAAGGCTGACGAAATAACGAGAACCATGAAGCTGCATGACATTTACTTACCCACTCACGCGTATTTACCCCCGATGCTAGTAAAACTGCGACGTTTCTGCAACCTTCCGATCGTCTCGCATAAAAACTTTGGGTGCCAGCACACTTCGCGACGCGTACTACATGTTCTAATCCACTTGGTACATTATGGTGCTGCACATGTGGCAATAAATCACTAATTAAAACATAAAGAATAAAAAAAGCTTGCTCCGTCGAGCCGCATTTGAACCAGCGACCTATGGATGTCCGCAGTTGGATTCTCTACAGTCCACCGCTCTACCAACTGAGCTATCGACGGAAGATGGCGGTACCAAGGCGCTGATTCATCCTTTATGCCCAAGGGATCGCATGCAGTATTGAGGCTGACGAAATAACAAGAACTATGAAGCTGCATGACATTTAATTACCTTCTCACGCATATTTACCCCCTATGCAAGTAAAACGGCGACGTTTCTGCAACCTTCCCAATCGTCTCGCATATAAACTTTGGGTGGCAGCACACTTTGTGACGCGTATGACATGTTCTAATTCACTTAATAGATTAGGGTGCTGCACTTGTGGCAATAAATTGATAAATAAAGCATAAACAATACAAAAAAGCTTGCTCCGTCGAGCCGGATTCAAACCAGCGAGCTATGGATGTACGCAGTTAAAACCTATACAGTCCACCGCTCTACCAACTGAGATATCGACGGCAGATGGCGGTACTACGGCGCTGATTCATCCTTCAGGCCGAAGGAATCGCAGGCAGTATAGAGGCTGACGAAATAACGAGAACCTTGAAGCTGCATGACATTTTGTTACCCACTCACGCGTATTTACCACCGATGCAAGTAAAATGGTGACGTTTCTGCAACCTTCCCAATCGTCTCGCATATAAAGTTTGGGCGCCAGCGCACTTTGCGTCGCGTATGACATGTTCTAATTCACTTTGTATATTATTGTGCTGCACATGTGGCAATAAATCACTAAATGAAACATAAAGACTACAATAAAGAGATTCCTCCGTTGAGCCGCATTCGAACCAGCGACCTATGGATGTCCGCAGTTCGAACCTCTAAAGTCCACCGTTCTACCAACTGAGCTATCGATGGAAATTGGCAGTACTACGGCGCTGATTCATCCTTTATGCCGAAGGAATCACTGGCAGTATAAAGGCTGACAATATAACGAGAACCATGAAGCTGCATGACATTTAATTACCTTCTCGCGCGTATTTACCCCAGATGCTAGTAAAATCGTGACGTTTCTACAAACTTCCCAATCGTCTCGCATATAAACTTTGGGTGCCAGCACACTTTGTGTCGCGTATGACATGTTTTATTCACTTTGTACATTATGGTGCTGCACATGTGACAATAAATCACTAATTAAAACATAAAGAATAAAAAAAGCTTGCTCCGTCGAGCCGTATTCGAACCAGCGACCTATGGATGTCCGCAGTTGGAATCTCTACAGTCCACCGCTCTACCAACTGAGCAATCGACGGAAGATGGCGGTACCAAGGCGCTGATTCATCCTTTATGCTGAAGGGATCGCAGGCAGTATTGCGGCTGACGAAATAACGAAAACCATGAAGCTGCATGACATTTAATTACCTTCTCACGCGTATTTACCCCCGATGCTAGTAAAATGGCGACGTTTCTACAACCTTCCCCATCGTCTCGCATATAAACTTTGGGTGGCAGAACACTTTGTGACGCGTAAGACATGGTCTAATTCACCTAATACATTAGGGTGCTACACTTGTGGCAATAAATCAATAAATAAAGCATAAACAATACAAAAAAAGCTTGCTCCGTCGAGCCGGATTCGAACCAGCGAGCTATGGATGTACGCAGTTAAAACCTATCCAGTCCACCGCTCTACCAACTGAGATATCGACGGCAGATGGCGGTACTACGGCGCTGATTCATTCTTCATGCCGAAGGAATCACAGGCAGTGTAGAGGCTGACGAAATAACGAGAACCATGAAGCTGCATGACATTTTGTTACCCACTCACGCGTATTTACCACCGATGCAAGTAAAATGGTGACGTTTCTGCAACCTTCCCAATCGTCTCGCATATAAAGTTTGGGTGCCAGCGCACTTTAAGTCGCGTATGACATGTTCTAATTCACTTTGTATATTATAGTGCTGCACATGTGGCAATAAATCACTAATTTAAACATAAAGACTACAACAAAGAGATTCCTCCGTTGAGCCGCATTCGAACCAGCGACCTATGAATGTCCGCAGTTCGAATCTCTACAGTCCACCGTTCTACCAACTGAGCTATCGACGGAAAATGGCAGTACTACGGCGCTGATTCATCCTTTATGCCGAAGGAATCACAGGTAGTATAAAGGCTGACGATATAACGAGAACCATGAAGCTGCATGACATTTAATTACCTTCTCAAGCGTATTTACCCCCGATGCTAGTAAAATGGTGACGTTTCTACAAACTTCCCAATCGTCTCGCATATAAACTTTGGGTGCCAGCACACTTCGCGACGCGTATGACATGTTCTAATTCACTTGGTACATTATGGTGCTGCACATGTGGCAATAAATCACTAATTAAAACATAAAGAATACCACAAAAAAGCTTGCTCCGTCGAGCCGGATTCGAACCAGCAACCTATGGATGTCCGCAGTTCGAACCTCGACAGACCACCGTTCTACCAACTGCGCTATCGACGAAAGATGGCAGTACTACGGCGCTGATTCATCCTTTATGCCGAAGGAATCGCAGGCAGTATAAAGGCTGACGAAATAACGAGAACCATGAAGCTGCATGACATTTACTTACCCACTCACGCGTATTTACCCCCGATGCTAGTAAAACTGCGACGTTTCTGTACCTTCCCAATCGTCTCGCATATAAACTTTGGGTGCCAGCACACTTCCCGACGCGTATGACATGTTCTATTTCACTTTGTACATTATGGTGCTGCACATGTGGCAATAAATCACTAATAAAAACATAAAGAATAAAAAAGCTTGCTCCGTCGAGCCGTATTTGAACCAGCGACCTATGGATGTCCGCAGTTGGAACCTCTACAGTCCACCGCTCTACCAACTGAGCAATCGACGGAAGATGGCGGTACCAAGGCGCTGATTCATCCTTTATGCCGAAGGGATCCTAGGCAGTATTGCGGCTGACGAAATAACGAAAACCATGAAGCTGCGTGACATTTATTTACCTTCTCACGCGTATTTACCCCCGATGCTAATAAAATGGTGACGTTTCTACAACCTTCCCCATCGTCTCGCATATAAACTTTGGGTGGCAGCACACTTTGTGACGCGTATGACATGTTCTAATTCATTTAATACATTAGGGTGCTGCACTTGTGGCAATAAATCAATAAATAAAGCATAAACAATACAAAAAAGCTTGCTCCGTCGAGCCGGATTCAAACCAGCGAGCTATGGAAGTACGCAGTTAAAACGTATACAGTCCACCGCTCTACCAACTGAGATATCGACGGCAGATGGTGGTACTACGGCGCTGATTCATCCTTAATGCCGAAGGAATCGCAGGCAGTATAGAGGCTGACGAAATAACGAGAACCATGAAGCTGCATGACATTTTGTTACCCACTCACGCGTATTTACCACCGATGCAAGTAAAATGGTGACGTTTCTGCAACCTTCCTAATCGTCTCGCATATAAAGTTTGGGTGCCAGCGCACTTTGCGTCGCGTATGACATGTTCTAATTCACTTTGTATATTATGGTGCTGCACATGTGGCAATAAATCACTAATTAAAACATAAAGACTACAACAAAGAGATTCCTCCGTTCAGCCGCATTCTAACCAGCGATCTATGGATGTCCGCAGTTCGAACCTCTACAGTCCACCGTTCTACCAACTGAGCTATCGACTGAAAATGGCAGTACTACTGCGCTGATTCATCCTTTATGCCGAAGGAATCACAGGCAGTATAAAGGCTGACGATATAACGAGAACCATGAAGCTGCATGACATTTAATTACCTTCTCACGCGTATTTACCCCCGATGCTAGTAAAATGGTGACGTTTCTACAAACTTCCCAATCGTCTCGCATATAAACTTTGGGTGCCAGCACACTTTGTGTCGCGTATGACATGTTCTAATTCACTTGGTACATTATGGTGCTGCACATGTGACTATAAATCACTAATTAAAACATAAAGATTAAAAAAGCTTGCTCTGTCGAGCCGGATTCGAACCAGCGACCTACGGATGTCCGCAGTTCGAACCTCGACAGACCACCGTTCAACCAACTGAGCTATCGACGAAAGATGGCAGTACTACGGCGCTGATTCATCCTTTATGCCGAAGGAATCGCAGGCAGTATAAAGGCTGACAATATAACGAGAACCATGAAGCTGCATGACATTTAATTACCTTCTCACGCATATTTACCCCCGATGCTAGTAAAACGGCGACGTTTCTGCAACCTTCCCAATCGTCTCGCATATAAACTTTGGGTGCCAGCACACTTTGTGACGCGTATGACATGTTCTAATCCACTTGGTACATTATGGTGCTGCACATGTGGCAATAAATCACTAATTAAAACATAGAGAATACCACAAAAAAGCTTGCTCCGTCGAGCCGGATTCGAACCAGGGAGCTATGGATGTACGCAGTTAAAACCTATACAGCCCACCGCTCTACCATCTGAGCTATCGACGGCAGATGGCGGTACTCTTGCGCTGATTTATCCTTCATGCCGAAGGAATCGCAGGCAGTATAAAGGCTGACGAAATAACGAGAACCATGAAGCTGCATGACATTTACTTACCCACTCACGCGTATTTACCCCCGATGTTAGTAAAACTGCGACGTTTCTGCAACCTTCCCATTCGTCTCGCATAAAAACTTTGGGTGCCAGCACACTTCGCGACGCGTATGACATGTTCTAATCCACTTGGTACATTGTGGTGCTGCACATGTGGCAATAAATCACTAATTAAAACATAAAGAATAAAAAAAGCTTGCTCCGTCGAGCCGCATTTGAACCAGCAACCTATGGATGTCCGCAGTTGGATTCTCTACAGTCCACCGCTCTACCAACTGAGCTATCGACGGAAGATGGTGGTACCAAGGCGCTGATTCATCCTTTATGCCCAAGGGATCGCATGCAGTATTGAGGCTGACGAAATAACAAGAACTATGAAGCTGCATGACATTTATTTACCTTCTCACGCGTATTTACCCCCAATGCTAATAAAATGGCGACATTTCTGCAACCTTTCAATCGTCTCGCATATAAACTTTGGGTGCCAGCACACTTTGTGACGCGTATGACATGTTCTAATTCACTTTATACATTATGGTGCTGCACATGTGGCAATAAATCACTAATTAAAACATAAAGAATGCCACAAAAGAGCTTGCTCCGTCGAGCCGGATTCGAGCCAGCGACCTATGGATGTACGCAGTTAAAACCTATACAGTCCACCGCTCTACCAACTGAGCTATCGACGGCACATGGCGGTACTCCGGCGCTGATTCATCCTTTATGCCGAAGGAATCGCAGGCAGTATAAAGGCTGACGATATAACGAGAACCATGAAGCTGCATGACATTTATTTACCTTCTCACGCATATTTACCCCCGATGCAAGTAAAACGGCGACGTTTCTGCAACCTTCCCAATCGTCTCACATATAAACTTTGGGTGGCAGCACACTTTGTGACGCGTATGACATGTTCTAATTCACTTAATACATTAGGGTGCTGCACTTGTGGCAATAAATCGATAAATAAAGCATAAACAATACAAAAAAAGCTTGCTCCGTCGAGCCGGATTCAAACCAGCGAGCTATGGATATACGCAGTTAAAACCTATACAGTCCACCGCTCTACCAACTGAGATATCGACGGCAGATGGCGGTACTACGGCGCTGATTCATCCTTCAGGCCGAAGGAATCGCAGGCAGTATAGAGGCTGACGAAATAACGAGAACCTTGAAGCTGCATGACATTTTGTTACCCACTCACACGTATTTACCACCGATGCAAGTAAAATGGTGACGTTTCTGCAACCTTCCCAATCGTCTCGCATATAAAGTTTGGGTGCCAGTGCACTTTGCGTCACGTATGACATGTTCTAATTCACTTTGTATATTATTGTGCTGCACATGTGGCAATAAATCACTAAATAAAACATAAAGACTACAATAAAGAGATTCCTCCGTTGAGCCGCATTCGAACCAGCGACCTATGGATTTCCGCAGTTCGAACCTCTAAAGTCCACCGTTCTACCAACTGAGCTATCTACGGAAAATGGCAGTACTACGGCGCTGATTCATCCTTTATGCCGAAGGAATCACAGGCAGTATAAAGGCTGACAATATAACGAGAACCATGAAGCTGCATGACATTTAATTACCTTCTCGCGCGTATTTACCCCCGATGCTAGTAAAATCGTGACGTTTCTACAAACTTCCCAATCGTCTCGCATATAAACTTTGGGTGCCAGCACACTTTGTGTCACGTATGACATGTTTTATTCACTTTGTACATTATGGTGCTGCACATGTGACAATAAATCAATAAATAAAGCATAAACAATACAAAAAAGCCTGCTCCGTCGGGCCGGATTCAATCCAGCGAGCTATGGATGTACGCAGTTAAAACGTATACAGTCCACCGCTCTACCAACTGAGATATCGATGGCAGATGGCGGTACTACGGCGCTGATTCATCCTTAATGCCGAAGGAATCGCAGGCAGTATAGAGGCTGACGAAATAACGAGAACCATGAAGCTGCATGACATTTTGTTACCCACTCACGCGTATTTACCACCGATGCAAGTAAAATGGTGACGTTTGTACAACCTTCCCAATCGTCTCGCATATAATGTTTGGGTGCCAGCGCACTTTGCGTCGCGTATGGCATGTTCTAATTCACTTTGTATATTATTGTGCTGCACATGTGGCAATAAATCACTAATTAAAACATAAAGACTACAACAAAGAGATTCCTCCGTTCAGCCGCATTCTAACCAGCGATCTATGGATGTCCGCAGTTCGAACCTCTACAGTCCACCGTTCTACCAACTGAGCTATCGACTGAAAATGGCAGTACTACTGCGCTGATTCATCCTTTATGCCGAAGGAATCACAGGCAGTATAAAGGCTGACGATATAACGAGAACCATGAAGCTGCATGACATTTAATTACCTTCTCACGCGTATTTACCCCCGATGCTAGTAAAATGGTGACGTTTCTACAAACTTCCCAATCGTCTCGCATATAAACTTTGGGTGCCAGCACAGTTTGTGTCGCGTATGACATGTTTTATTCACTTTGTACATTATGGTGCTGCACATGTGACAATAAATCACTAATTAAAACATAAAGAATAAAAAAAGCTTGCTCCGTCGAGCCGGATTCGACCCAGCGACCTATGGATGTCCGCAGTTGGAACCTCTACAGTCCACCGCTCTACCAACTGAGCAATCGACGGAAGATGGCGGTACCAAGGCGCTGATTCATCCTTTATGCCGAAGGGATCGCAGGCAGTATTGCGGCTGACAAAATAAGGAAAACCATGAAGCTGCATGACATTTAATTACCTTCTCACGCGTATTTACCCCCGATGCTAGTAAAATGGCGACATTTCTACAACCTTCCCCATCGTCTCGCATATAAACTTTGGGTGGCAGCACACTTTGTGACGCGTATGACATGTTCTAATTCACTTAATACATTAGGGTGCTGCACTTGTGGCAATAAATCAATAAATAAAGCATAAACAATACAAAAAAGCTTGCTCCGTCGAGCTGGATTCGAACCAGCAAGCTATGGATGTACGCAGTTAAAACCTATACAGTCCACCGCTCTACCAACTGAGATATCGACAGCAGATGGCGGTACTACGGCGCTGATTCATTCTTCATGCCGAAGGAATCGCAGGCACTATAGAGGCTGACGAAATAACGAGAACCATAAAGCTGCATGACATTTAATTACCTTCTCACGCATATTTACCCCCGATGCAAGTAAAACGGCGACGTTTCTGCAACCTTCCCAATCGTCTCGCATATAAACTTTGGGTGGCAGCACACTTTGTGACGCGTATGACATGTTCTAATTCACTTTATACGTTATGGTACTGCACATGTGGCAATAAATCACTAATTAAAACATAAAGAATACCACAAAAAAGCTTGCTCCGTCGAGCCGGATTTGAACCAGCGACCTATGGATGTCCGCAGTTCGAACCTCGAAAGACCACCGTTCTACCAACTGAGCGATCGACGAAAGATGGTAGAACTACGGCGCTGATTCATCCTTTATGCCGAAGGAATCGCAGGCAGTATAAAGGCTGACGATATAACGAGAACCATGAAGCTGCATGACATTTAATTACCTTCTCACGCATATTTACCTCCGATGCTAGTAAAACGGCGACGTTTCTGCAACCTTCCCAATCGTCTCGCATATAAACTTTGGGTGCCAGCACACTTTGTGACGTGTATGACATGTTCTAATTCACATTGTACATTATGGTGCTGCACATGTGGCAATAAATCACTAATTAAAACATAAAGAATAAAAAAAGTTTGCTCCGTCGAGCCGGATTCGAACCAGCGACCTATGGATGTCCGCAGTTCGAACCTCGACAGACCACCGTTCTACCAACTGAGCTATCACCGGAAGATGGCAGTACTACGGCGCTGATTCATTCTTTATGCCGAAGGAATCGCAGGCAGTATAAAGGCTGACGATATAACGAGAACCATGAAGCTGCATGACATTTGCTTACCCACTCACGCGTATTTACCCCCGATGCTAGTAAAACTGCGACGTTTCTGCAACCTTCCCAATCGTCTCGTATATAAACTTTGGGTGCAACCTTCCCAATCGTCTCGTATATAAACTTTGGGTGCCAGCAAACTTCGCGACGCGTTTGACATGTTCTAATTCACTTTGTACATTATGGTGCTGCACATGTGGCAATAAATCACTAATTAAAACATAAAGAATAAAAAAAGCTTGCTCCGTCGAGCCGTATTCGAACCAGCGACCTATGGATGTCCGCAGTTGAAACCTCTACAGTCCACCGCTCTACCAACTGAGCAATCGACGGAAGATGGCGGTACCAAGGCGCTGATTCATCCTTTATGCCGAAGGGATCGCAGGCATTATTGCGGCTGACGAAATAACGAAAACCATGAAGCTGCATGGCATTTAATTACCTTCTCACGCATATTTACCCCCGATGCAAGTAAAACAACGACGTTTCTGCAACCTTCCCAATCGTCTCGCATATAAACTTTGGGTGCCAGCACACTCGCGACGCGTATGACATGTTCTAATTCACTTTGTACATTATGGTGCTGCACATGTGGCAATAAATCACTAATTAAAACCTAAAGAATAAAAAAGCTTGCTCCGTCGAGCCGTATTCGAACCAGTGACCTATGGATGTCCGCAGTTGGAACCTCTACAGTCCACCGCTCTACCAACTGAGCAATCGACGGAAGATGGCGGTACCAAGGCGCTGATTCATCCTTTATGCCGAAAGATCGCAGGCAGTATTGCGGCTGACGAAATAACGAAAACCATGAACCTGCATGGCATTTAATTACCTTCTCACGCGTATTTACCCCCGATGCTAATAAAATGGCGATGTTTCTACAACCTTCCCCATCGTCTCCCATATAAACTTTGGGTGGCAGCACACTTTGTGACGCGTATGACATGTTCTAATTCACTTAATACATTAGGGTGCTGCACTTGTGGCAATAAATCAATAAATAAAGCATAAACAATACAAAAAAAGCTTGCTCGGTCAAGCCGGATTCAAACCAGCGAGCTATGGATGTACGCAGTTAAAACCTATACAGTCCACCGCTCTAACAAGTGAGATATCGACGGCAGATGGCGGTACTACGGCGCTGATTCATCGTTAATGCCGAAGGAATCGCATGCAGTATAGAAGCTGACGAAATAACGAGAACCATGAAGCTGCATGACATTTTGTTACCCACTCACGCGTATTTACCACCGATGCAAGTAAAATGGTGACGTTTCTGCAACCTTCCCCATCGTCTCGCATATGAACTTTGGTTGCCAGCGCACTTTGCGTCGCGTATGACATGTTCTAATTCACTTTGTATATTATAGTGCTGCACATGTGGCAATAAATCACTAATTAAAACATAAACACTACAAAAAAGAGATTCCTCTGTTGAGCCGAATTTGAACCAGCGACCTATGGATGTCCGCAGTTCGAACCTCTACAGTCCACCGTTCTACCAACTGAGCTATCGACGGAAAATGGCAGTACTACGGCGCTGATTCATCCTTTATGCCGAAAGAATCACAGGCAGTATAAAGGCTGACGATATAACGAGAACCAAGAAGCTACATGACATTTAATTACCTTCTCACGCGTATTTACCCCCGATGCTAGTAAAATGGTGACGTTTCTACAAACTTTCCAATCGTCTCGCATATAAACTTTGGGTGCCAGCACACCTTGTGTCACGTATGACATGTTTTATTCACTTTGTACATTATGGTGCTGCACATGTGACAATAAATCACTAATAAAAACATAAAGAATAAAAAAGCTCTCTCCGTCGAGCCGTATTCGAACCAGCGACCTATGGATGTCCGCAGTTGGAACCTCTACAGTCCACCGCTCTAAAAACTGAGCAATCGACGGAAGATGGCGGTACCAAGGTGCTGATTCATCCTTTATGCCGAAGGGATCGCAGGCAGTATTGCGGCTGACGAAATAACGAAAACCATGCCACTGCATGACATTTAATTACCTTCTCACGCATATTTACCCCCGATGCTAGTAAAATGGCGACGTTTCTACAACCTTACCCATCGTCTCGCATATAAACTTTGGGTGGCAGCACACTTTGTGACGCGTATGACATGTTCTAATTCACTTAATACATTAGGGTGCTGCACTTGTGGCAATAAATCAATAAATAAAGCATACACAATACAAAAAAGTTTGCTCCGTCGAGCCGGATTCGAACCAGCAAGCTATGGATGTACGCAGTTAAAACCTATACAGTCCACCGCTCTACCAACTGAGATATCGACGGCAGATGGCAGTACTACGGCGCTGATTCATTCTTCATGCCGAAGGAATCGCAGGCAGTATAGAGGCTGACGAAATAACGAGAATCATGAAGCTGCATGACATTTTGTTACCCACTCACGCGTATTTACCACCGATGTAAGTAAAATGGTGACGTTTCTGCAACCTTCCCAATCGTCTCGCAAATAAAGTTTAGGTGCCAGCGCACTTTGCGTCGCGTATGACATGTTCTAATTCACTTTGTACATTATGGTGCTGCACATGTGGCAATAAATCACTAATTAAAACCTAAAGAATAAAAAAGCTTGCTCCGTCGAGCCGTATTCGAACCAGTGACCTATGGATGTCCGCAGTTGGAACCTCTACAGTCCACCGCTCTACCAACTGAGCAATCGACGGAAGATGGCGGTACGAAGGCGCTGATTCATCCTTTATGCTGAAAGGATCGCAGGCAGTATTGCGGCTGACGAAATAACGAAAACCATGAACCTGCATGGCATTTAATTACCTTCTCACGCGTATTTACCCCCGATGCTAATAAAATGGCGATGTTTCTACAACCTTCCCCATCGTCTCCCATATAAACTTTGGGTGGCAGCACACTTTGTGACGCGTATGACATGTTCTAATTCACTTAATACATTAGGGTGCTGCACTTGTGGCAATAAATCAATAAATAAAGCATAAACAATACAAAAAAAGCTTGCTCGGTCAAGCCGGATTCAAATCAGCGAGCTATGGATGTACGCAGTTAAAACCTATACAGTCCACCGCTCTACCAAGTGAGATATCGACGGCAGATGGCGGTACTACGGCGCTGATTCATCGTTAATGCCGAAGGAATCGCATGCAGTATAGAGGCTGACGAAATAACGAGAACCATGAAGCTGCATGACATTTTGTTGCCCACTCACGCGTATTTACCACCGATGCAAGTAAAATGGTTACGTTTCTGCAACCTTCCCCATCGTCTCGCATATGAACTTTGGTTGCCAGCGCACTTTGCGTCGCGTATGACATGTTCTAATTCACTTTGTATATTATAGTGCTGCACATGTGGCAATAAATCACTAATTAAAACATAAACACTACAAAAAATAGATTCCTCTGTTGAGCCGAATTTGAACCAGCGACCTATGGATGTCCGCAGTTCGAACCTCTACAGTCCACCGTTCTACCAACTGAGCTATGGACGGAAAATGGCAGTACTACGGCGCTGATTCATCCTTTATGCCGAAGGAATCACAGGCAGTATAAAGGCTGACGATATAACGAGAACCAAGAAGCTACATGACATTTAATTACCTTCTCACGCGTATTTACCCCCGATGCTAGTAAAATGGTGTCGTTTCTACAAACTTTCCAATCGTCTCGCATATAAACTTTGGGTGCCAGCACACCTTGTGTCACGTATGACATGTTTTATTCACTTTGTACATTATGGTGCTGCACATGTGACGATAAATCACTAATTAAAACATAAAGAATAAAAAAGCTTGCTCCGTCGAGCCGTATTCGAACCAGCGACCTATGGATGTCCGCAGTTGGAACCTCTACAGTCCACCGCTCTACCAACTGAGCAATCGACGGAAGATGGCGGTACCAAGGCGCTGATTCATCCTTTATGCCGAAGGGATCGCAGGCAGTATTGCGGCTGACGAAATAACGAAAACCATGCCACTGCATGACATTTAATTACCTTCTCACGCATATTTACCCCCGATGCTAGTAAAATGGCGACGTTTCTACAACCTTACCCATCGTCTCGCATATAAACTTTGGGTGGCAGCACACTTTGTGACGCGTATGACATGTTCTAATTCACTTAATACATTAGGGTGCTGCACTTGTGGCAATAAATCAATAAATAAAGCATAAACAATACAAAAAAGTTTGCTCCGTCGAGCCGGATTCGAACCAGCAAGCTATGGATGTACGCAGTTAAAACCTATACAGTCCACCGCTCTACCAACTGAGATATCGACGGCAGATGGCAGTACTACGGCGCTGATTCATCCTTAATGCCGAAGGAATCGCAGGCAGTATAGAGGCTGACGAAATAACGAGAACCATGAAGCTGCATGACATTTTGTTACCCACTCACGCGTATTTACCACCGATGCAAGTAAAATGGTGACGTTTCTGCAACCTTCCTAATCGTCTCGCATATAAAGTTTGGGTGCCAGCGCACTTTGCGTCGCGTATGACATGTTCTAATTCACTTTGTATATTATGGTGCTGCACATGTGGCAATAAATCACAAATAAAACATAAAGGCTACAACAAAGAGATTCCTCCGTCGAGCCGGATTCGAACCAGGGAGCTATGGATGTACGCAGTTGGAACCTATACAGCCCACCGCTCTACCATCTGAGCTATCGACGGCAGATGGCGGTACCCTGGCGATGATTTATCCTTTATGCCGAAGGAATCGCAGGCAGTATAAAGGCTGACGAAATAACAAGAACCATGAAGCTGCATGACACTTACTTACCCACTCACGCGTATTTACCCCCGATGCTAGTAAAACTGCGACGTTTCTGCAACCTTCCCAATCGTCTCGCATAAAAACTTTGGGTGCCAGCACACTTCGCGACGCATAGGACATGTTCTAATTTACTTGGTACATTATGGTGCTGCACATGTGGAAATAAATCACTAATAAAACATAAAGAATAAAAAAAGTTTGCTCCGTCGAGCCGGATTTGAACCAGCGACCTATGGATGTCCGCAGTTGGAAGCTCTACAGTCCACCGCTCTACCAACTGAGCTATCGACGGAAGATGGCGGTGCCAAGGCGCTGATTCATCCTTTATGCCGAAGGAATAGCAGGCAGTATAAAGGCTGACAATATAACGAGAACCATGAAGCTGCATGAAATTTGCTTACCCACTCACGCGTATTTACCCCCGATGCTAGTAAAACTGCGACGTTTCTGCAACCTTCCCAATCGTCTCGCATATAAACTTTGGGTGCCAGCACACTTCGCGACGCGTATGACATGTTCTAATTCACTTTGTACATTATGGTGCTGCACATGTGGCAATAAATCACTAGTTAAAACATAAAGAATTAAAAAACCTTTCTCGGTCGAGCCGTATTCGAACCAGCGACCTATGGATGTCCGCAGTTGGAACCTATACAGCCCACCGCTCTACCATCTGAGCTACTCACGGCAGATGGCTGTACTCTGGCGCTGATTTATCCTTTATGCCGAAGGAATCACAGGCAGTATAAAGGCTGACGAAATAACGAGAACCATGAAGCTGCATGACATTTACTTACCCACTCACACGTATTTACCCCCGATGCTAGTAAAACTGCGACGTTTCTGCAACCTTCCCAATCGTCTCGCATATAAACTTTGGGTGCCAGCACACTTCGCGACGCGTATGACATGTTTTAATTCACTTTGTACATTATGGTGCTGCACATGTTGCATTAAATCACTAATTAAAACATAAAGAATTAAATAAGCTTGCTCCGTCGAGCCGTATTCGAACCAGCGACCTATGGATGTCCGCAGTTGGAACCTCTACAGTCCACCGCTCTACCAACTGAGCAATCGACGGAAGATGGCGGTACCAAGGCGCTGATTCATCCTTTATGCTGAAGGGATCGCAGGCAGTATTGCGGCTGACGAAATAACGAAAACCATGAAGCTGCATGACATTTAATTACCTTCTCACGCGTATTTACCCCCGATGCTAGTAAAATGGCGACGTTTCTACAACCTTCCCCATCGTCTCGCATATAAACTTTGGGTGGCAGAACACTTTGTGACGCGTAAGACATGGTCTAATTCACCTAATACATTAGGGTGCTACACTTGTGGCAATAAATCAATAAATAAAGCATAAACAATACAAAAAAAGCTTGCTCCGTCGAGCCGGATTCGAACCAGCGAGCTATGGATGTACGCAGTTAAAACCTATCCAGTCCACCGCTCTACCAACTGAGATATCGACGGCAGATGGCGGTACTACGGCGCTGATTCATTCTTCATGCCGAAGGAATCACAGGCAGTGTAGAGGCTGACGAAATAACGAGAACCATGAAGCTGCATGACATTTTGTTACCCACTCACGCGTATTTACCACCGATGCAAGTAAAATGGTGACGTTTCTGCAACCTTCCCAATCGTCTCGCATATAAAGTTTGGGTGCCAGCGCACTTTAAGTCGCGTATGACATGTTCTAATTCACTTTGTATATTATAGTGCTGCACATGTGGCAATAAATCACTAATTTAAACATAAAGACTACAACAAAGAGATTCCTCCGTTGAGCCGCATTCGAACCAGCGACCTATGAATGTCCGCAGTTCGAATCTCTACAGTCCACCGTTCTACCAACTGAGCTATCGACGGAAAATGGCAGTACTACGGCGCTGATTCATCCTTTATGCCGAAGGAATCACAGGTAGTATAAAGGCTGACGATATAACGAGAACCATGAAGCTGCATGACATTTAATTACCTTCTCAAGCGTATTTACCCCCGATGCTAGTAAAATGGTGACGTTTCTACAAACTTCCCAATCGTCTCGCATATAAACTTTGGGTGCCAGCACACTTCGCGACGCGTATGACATGTTCTAATTCACTTGGTACATTATGGTGCTGCACATGTGGCAATAAATCACTAATTAAAACATAAAGAATACCACAAAAAAGCTTGCTCCGTCGAGCCGGATTCGAACCAGCAACCTATGGATGTCCGCAGTTCGAACCTCGACAGACCACCGTTCTACCAACTGCGCTATCGACGAAAGATGGCAGTACTACGGCGCTGATTCATCCTTTATGCCGAAGGAATCGCAGGCAGTATAAAGGCTGACGAAATAACGAGAACCATGAAGCTGCATGACATTTACTTACCCACTCACGCGTATTTACCCCCGATGCTAGTAAAACTGCGACGTTTCTGTACCTTCCCAATCGTCTCGCATATAAACTTTGGGTGCCGGCACACTTCCCGACACGTATGACATGTTCTATTTCACTTTGTACATTATGGTGCTGCACATGTGGCAATAAATCACTAATAAAAACATAAAGAATAAAAAAAGCTTGCTCCGTCGAGCCGTATTTAACCAGCGACCTATGGATGTCCGCAGTTGGAACCTCTACAGTCCACCGCTCTACCAACTGAGCAATCGACGGAAGATGGCGGTACCAAGGCGCTGATTCATCCTTTATGCCGAAGGGATCCTAGGCAGTATTGCGGCTGACGAAATAACGAAAACCATGAAGCTGCGTGACATTTATTTACCTTCTCACGCGTATTTACCCCTGATGCTAATAAAATGGTGACGTTTCTACAACCTTCCCCATCGTCTCGCATATAAACTTTGGGTGGCAGCACACTTTGTGACGCGTATGACATGTTCTAATTCATTTAATACATTAGGGTGCTGCACTTGTGGCAATAAATCAATAAATAAAGCATAAACAATACAAAAAAGCTTGCTCCGTCGAGCCGGATTCAAACCAGCGAGCTATGGAAGTACGCAGTTAAAACGTATACAGTCCACCGCTCTACCAACTGAGATATAGATGGCAGATGGTGGTACTACGGCGCTGATTCATCCTTAATGCCGAAGGAATCGCAGGCAGTATAGAGGCTGACGAAATAACGAGAACCATGAAGCTGCATGACATTTTGTTACCCACTCACGCGTATTTACCACCGATGCAAGTAAAATGGTGACGTTTCTGCAACCTTCCTAATCGTCTCGCATATAAAGTTTGGGTGCCAGCGCACTTTGCGTCGCGTATGACATGTTCTAATTCACTTTGTATATTATGGTGCTGCACATGTGGCAATAAATCACTAATTAAAACATAAAGACTACAACAAAGAGATTCCTCCGTTCAGCCGCATTCTAACCAGCGATCTATGGATGTCCGCAGTTCGAACCTCTACAGTCCACCGTTCTACCAACTGAGCTATCGACTGAAAATGGCAGTACTACTGCGCTGATTCATCCTTTATGCCGAAGGAATCACAGGCAGTATAAAGGCTGACGATATAACGAGAACCATGAAGCTGCATGACATTTAATTACCTTCTCACGCGTATTTACCCCCGATGCTAGTAAAATGGTGACGTTTCTACAAACTTCCCAATCGTCTCGCATATAAACTTTGGGTGCCAGCACACTTTGTGTCGCGTATGACATGTTCTAATTCACTTGGTACATTATGGTGCTGCACATGTGACTATAAATCACTAATTAAAACATAAAGATTAAAAAAGCTTGCTCTGTCGAGCCGGATTCGAACCAGCGACCTACGGATGTCCGCAGTTCGAACCTCGACAGACCACCGTTCTACCAACTGAGCTATCGACGAAAGATGGCAGTACTACGGCGCTGATTCATCCTTTATGCCGAAGGAATCGCAGGCAGTATAAAGGCTGACAATATAACGAGAACCATGAAGCTGCATGACATTTAATTACCTTCTCACGCATATTTACCCCCGATGCTAGTAAAACGGCGACGTTTCTGCAACCTTCCCAATCGTCTCGCATATAAACTTTGGGTGCCAGCACACTTTGTGACGCGTATGACATGTTCTAATCCACTTGGTACATTATGGTGCTGCACATGTGGCAATAAATCACTAATTAAAACATAGAGAATACCACAAAAAAGCTTGCTCCGTCGAGCCGGATTCGAACCAGGGAGCTATGGATGTACGCAGTTAAAACCTATACAGCCCACCGCTCTACCATCTAAGCTATCGACGGCAGATGGCGGTACTACGGCGCTGATTTATCCTTTATGCCGAAGGAATCGCAGGCAGTATAAAGGCTGACGAAATAACGAGAACCTTGAAGCTGCATGACATTTTGTTACCCACTCACGCGTATTTACCACCAATGCAAGTAAAATGGTGACGTTTCTGCAACCTTCCCAATCGTCTCGCATATAAAGTTTGGGTGCCAGTGCACTTTGCGTCACGTATGACATGTTCTAATTCACTTTGTATATTATTGTGCGTAACATGTGGCAATAAATCACTAAATAAAACATAAAGACTACAATAAAGAGATTCCTCCGTTGAGCCGCATTCGAACCAGCGACCTATGGATTTCCGCAGTTCGAACCTCTAAAGTCCACCGTTCTACCAACTGAGCTATCGACGGAAAATGGCAGTACTACGGCGCTGATTCATCCTTTATGCCGAAGGAATCACAGGCAGTATAAAGGCTGACAATATAACGAGAACCATGAAGCTGCATGACATTTAATTACCTTCTCGCGCGTATTTACCCCCGATGCTAGTAAAATCGTGACGTTTCTACAAACTTCCCAATCGTCTCGCATATAAACTTTGGGTGCCAGCACACTTTGTGTCACGTATGACATGTTTTATTCACTTTGTACATTATGGTGCTGCACATGTGACAATAAATCAATAAATAAAGCATAAACAATACAAAAAAGCCTGCTCCGTCGAGCCGGATTCAAACCAGCGAGCTATGGATGTACGCAGTTAAAACGTATACAGTCCACCGCTCTACCAACTGAGATATCGATGGCAGATGGCGGTACTACGGCGCTGATTCATCCTTAATGCCGAAGGAATCGCAGGCAGTATAGAGGCTGACGAAATATCGAGAACCATGAAGCTGCATGACATTTTGTTACCCACTCACGCGTATTTACCACCGATGCAAGTAAAATGGTGACGTTTCTACAACCTTCCCAATCGTCTCGCATATAATGTTTGGGTGCCAGCGCACTTTGCGTCGCGTATGGCATGTTCTAATTCACTTTGTATATTATTGTGCTGCACATGTGGCAATAAATCACTAATTAAAACATAAAGACTACAACAAAGAGATTCCTCCGTTCAGCCGCATTCTAACCAGCGATCTATGGATGTCCGCAGTTCGAACCTCTACAGTCCACCGTTCTACCAACTGAGCTATCGACTGAAAATGGCAGTACTACTGCGCTGATTCATCCTTTATGCCGAAGGAATCACAGGCAGTATAAAGGCTGACGATATAACGAGAACCATGAAGCTGCATGACATTTAATTACCTTCTCACGCGTATTTACCCCCGATGCTAGTAAAATGGTGACGTTTCTACAAACTTCCCAATCGTCTCGCATATAAACTTTGGGTGCCAGCACAGTTTGTGTCGCGTATGACATGTTTTATTCACTTTGTACATTATGGTGCTGCACATGTGACAATAAATCACTAATTAAAACATAAAGAATAAAAAAAGCTTGCTCCGTCGAGCCGGATTCGACCCAGCGACCTATGGATGTCCGCAGTTGGAACCTCTACAGTCCACCGCTCTACCAACTGAGCAATCGACGGAAGATGGCGGTACCAAGGCGCTGATTCATCCTTTATGCCGAAGGGATCGCAGGCAGTATTGCGGCTGACAAAATAACGAAAACCATGAAGCTGCATGACATTTAATTACCTTCTCACGCGTATTTACCCCCGATGCTAGTAAAATGGCGACATTTCTACAACCTTCCCCATCGTCTCGCATATAAACTTTGGGTGGCAGCACACTTTGTGACGCGTATGACATGTTCTAATTCACTTTATACGTTATGGTACTGCACATGTGGCAATAAATCACTAATTAAAACATAAAGAATACCACAAAAAAGCTTGCTCCGTCGAGCCGGATTTGAACCAGCGACCTATGGATGTCCGCAGTTCGAACCTCGAAAGACCACCGTTCTACCAACTGAGCGATCGACGAAAGATGGTAGAACTACGGCGCTGATTCATCCTTTATGCCGAAGGAATCGCAGGCAGTATAAAGGCTGACGATATAACGAGAACCATGAAGCTGCATGACATTTAATTACCTTCTCACGCATATTTACCTCCGATGCTAGTAAAACGGCGACGTTTCTGCAACCTTCCCAATCGTCTCGCATATAAACTTTGGGTGCCAGCACACTTTGTGACGTGTATGACATGTTCTAATTCACATTGTACATTATGGTGCTGCACATGTGGCAATAAATCACTAATTAAAACATAAAGAATAAAAAAAGTTTGCTCCGTCGAGCCGGATTCGAACCAGCGACCTATGGATGTCCGCAGTTCGAACCTCGACAGACCACCGTTCTACCAACTGAGCTATCACCGGAAGATGGCAGTACTACGGCGCTGATTCATTCTTTATGCCGAAGGAATCGCAGGCAGTATAAAGGCTGACGATATAACGAGAACCATGAAGCTGCATGACATTTGCTTACCCACTCACGCGTATTTACCCCCGATGCTAGTAAAACTGCGACGTTTCTGCAACCTTCCCAATCGTCTCGTATATAAACTTTGGGTGCAACCTTCCCAATCGTCTCGTATATAAACTTTGGGTGCCAGCAAACTTCGCGACGCGTTTGACATGTTCTAATTCACTTTGTACATTATGGTGCTGCACATGTGGCAATCAATCACTAATTAAAACATAAAGAATAAAAAAAGCTTGCTCCGTCGAGCCGTATTCGAACCAGCGACCTATGGATGTCCGCAGTTGAAACCTCTACAGTCCACCGCTCTACCAACTGAGCAATCGACGGAAGATGGCGGTACCAAGGCGCTGATTCATCCTTTATGCCGAAGGGATCGCAGGCATTATTGCGGCTGACGAAATAACGAAAACCATGAAGCTGCATGGCATTTAATTACCTTCTCACGCATATTTACCCCCGATGCAAGTAAAACAACGACGTTTCTGCAACCTTCCCAATCGTCTCGCATATAAACTTTGGGTGCCAGCACACTCGCGACGCGTATGACATGTTCTAATTCACTTTGTACATTATGGTGCTGCACATGTGGCAATAAATCACTAATTAAAACCTAAAGAATAAAAAAGCTTGCTCCGTCGAGCCGTATTCGAACCAGTGACCTATGGATGTCCGCAGTTGGAACCTCTACAGTCCACCGCTCTACCAACTGAGCAATCGACGGAAGATGGCGGTACCAAGGCGCTGATTCATCCTTTATGCCGAAAGGATCGCAGGCAGTATTGCGGCTGACGAAATAACGAAAACCATGAACCTGCATGGCATTTAATTACCTTCTCACGCGTATTTACCCCCGATGCTAATAAAATGGCGATGTTTCTACAACCTTCCCCATCGTCTCCCATATAAACTTTGGGTGGCAGCACACTTTGTGACGCGTATGACATGTTCTAATTCACTTAATACATTAGGGTGCTGCACTTGTGGCAATAAATCAATAAATAAAGCATAAACAATACAAAAAAAGCTTGCTCGGTCAAGCCGGATTCAAACCAGCGAGCTATGGATGTACGCAGTTAAAACCTATACAGTCCACCGCTCTACCAAGTGAGATATCGACGGCAGATGGCGGTACTACGGCGCTGATTCATCGTTAATGCCGAAGGAATCGCATGCAGTATAGAGGCTGACGAAATAACGAGAACCATGAAGCTGCATGACATTTTGTTACCCACTCACGCGTATTTACCACCGATGCAAGTAAAATGGTGACGTTTCTGCAACCTTCCCCATCGTCTCGCATATGAACTTTGGTTGCCAGCGCACTTTGCGTCGCGTATGACATGTTCTAATTCACTTTGTATATTATAGTGCTGCACATGTGGCAATAAATCACTAATTAAAACATAAACACTACAAAAAAGAGATTCCTCTGTTGAGCCGAATTCGAACCAGCGACCTATGGATGTCCGCAGTTCGAACCTCTACAGTCCACCGTTCTACCAACTGAGCTATCGACGGAAAATGGCAGTACTACGGCGCTGATTCATCCTTTATGCCGAAAGAATCACAGGCAGTATAAAGGCTGACGATATAACGAGAACCAAGAAGCTACATGACATTTAATTACCTTCTCACGCGTATTTACCCCCGATGCTAGTAAAATGGTGACGTTTCTACAAACTTTCCAATCGTCTCGCATATAAACTTTGGGTGCCAGCACACCTTGTGTCACGTATGACATGTTTTATTCACTTTGTACATTATGGTGCTGCACATGTGACAATAAATCACTAATAAAAACATAAAGAATAAAAAAGCTTGCTCCGTCGAGCCGTATTCGAACCAGCGACCTATGGATGTCCGCAGTTGGAACCTCTACAGTCCACCGCTCTACAAACTGAGCAATCGACGGAAGATGGCGGTACCAAGGTGCTGATTCATCCTTTATGCCGAAGGGATCGCAGGCAGTATTGCGGCTGACGAAATAACGAAAACCATGCCACTGCATGACATTTAATTACCTTCTCACGCATATTTACCCCCGATGCTAGTAAAATGGCGACGTTTCTACAACCTTACCCATCGTCTCGCATATAAACTTTGGGTGGCAGCACACTTTGTGACGCGTATGACATGTTCTAATTCACTTAATACATTAGGGTGCTGCACTTGTGGCAATAAATCAATAAATAAAGCATAAACAATACAAAAAAGTTTGCTCCGTCGAGCCGGATTCGAACCAGCAAGCTATGGATGTACGCAGTTAAAACCTATACAGTCCACCGCTCTACCAACTGAGATATCGACGGCAGATGGCAGTACTACGGCGCTGATTCATTCTTCATGCCGAAGGAATCGCAGGCAGTATAGAGGCTGACGAAATAACGAGAATCATGAAGCTGCATGACATTTTGTTACCCACTCACGCGTATTTACCACCGATGTAAGTAAAATGGTGACGTTTCTGCAACCTTCCCAATCGTCTCGCAAATAAAGTTTAGGTGCCAGCGCACTTTGCGTCGCGTATGACATGTTCTAATTCACTTTGTATATTAGGGTGCTGCACATGTGGCAATAAATCACAAATAAAACATAAAGAATACCACAAAAAAGCTTGCTCCGTCGAGCCGGATTTGAACCAGCGACCTATGGATGTCCGCAGTTCGAACCTCGAAAGACCACCGTTCTACCAACTGAGCGATCGACGAAAGATGGTAGAACTACGGCGCTGATTCATCCTTTATGCCGAAGGAATCGCAGGCAGTATAAAGGCTGACGATATAACGAGAACCATGAAGCTGCATGACATTTAATTACCTTCTCACGCATATTTACCTCCGATGCTAGTAAAACGGCGACGTTTCTGCAACCTTCCCAATCGTCTCGCATATAAACTTTGGGTGCCAGCACACTTTGTGACGTGTATGACATGTTCTAATTCACATTGTACATTATGGTGCTGCACATGTGGCAATAAATCACTAATTAAAACATAAAGAATAAAAAAAGTTTGCTCCGTCGAGCCGGATTCGAACCAGCGACCTATGGATGTCCGCAGTTCGAACCTCGACAGACCACCGTTCTACCAACTGAGCTATCACCGGAAGATGGCAGTACTACGGCGCTGATTCATTCTTTATGCCGAAGGAATCGCAGGCAGTATAAAGGCTGACGATATAACGAGAACCATGAAGCTGCATGACATTTGCTTACCCACTCACGCGTATTTACCCCCGATGCTAGTAAAACTGCGACGTTTCTGCAACCTTCCCAATCGTCTCGTATATAAACTTTGGGTGCCAGCACACTCGCGACGCGTATGACATGTTCTAATTCACTTTGTACATTATGGTGCTGCACATGTGGCAATAAATCACTAATTAAAACCTAAAGAATAAAAAAGCTTGCTCCGTCGAGCCGTATTCGAACCAGTGACCTATGGATGTCCGCAGTTGGAACCTCTACAGTCCACCGCTCTACCAACTGAGCAATCGACGGAAGATGGCGGTACGAAGGCGCTGATTCATCCTTTATGCCGAAAGGATCGCAGGCAGTATTGCGGCTGACGAAATAACGAAAACCATGAACCTGCATGGCATTTAATTACCTTCTCACGCGTATTTACCCCCGATGCTAATAAAATGGCGATGTTTCTACAACCTTCCCCATCGTCTCCCATATAAACTTTGGGTGGCAGCACACTTTGTGACGCGTATGACATGTTCTAATTCACTTAATACATTAGGGTGCTGCACTTGTGGCAATAAATCAATAAATAAAGCATAAACAATACAAAAAAAGCTTGCTCGGTCAAGCCGGATTCAAATCAGCGAGCTATGGATGTACGCAGTTAAAACCTATACAGTCCACCGCTCTACCAAGTGAGATATCGACGGCAGATGGCGGTACTACGGCGCTGATTCATCGTTAATGCCGAAGGAATCGCATGCAGTATAGAGGCTGACGAAATAACGAGAACCATGAAGCTGCATGACATTTTGTTACCCACTCACGCGTATTTACCACCGATGCAAGTAAAATGGTTACGTTTCTGCAACCTTCCCCATCGTCTCGCATATGAACTTTGGTTGCCAGCGCACTTTGCGTCGCGTATGACATGTTCTAATTCACTTTGTATATTATAGTGCTGCACATGTGGCAATAAATCACTAATTAAAACATAAACACTACAAAAAATAGATTCCTCTGTTGAGCCGAATTTGAACCAGCGACCTATGGATGTCCGCAGTTCGAACCTCTACAGTCCACCGTTCTACCAACTGAGCTATCGACGGAAAATGGCAGTACTACGGCGCTGATTCATCCTTTATGCCGAAGGAATCACAGGCAGTATAAAGGCTGACGATATAACGAGAACCAAGAAGCTACATGACATTTAATTACCTTCTCACGCGTATTTACCCCCGATGCTAGTAAAATGGTGACGTTTCTACAAACTTTCCAATCGTCTCGCATATAAACTTTGGGTGCCAGCACACCTTGTGTCACGTATGACATGTTTTATTCACTTTGTACATTATGGTGCTGCACATGTGACAATAAATCACTAATTAAAACATAAAGAATAAAAAAGCTTGCTCCGTCGAGCCGTATTCGAACCAGCGACCTATGGATGTCCGCAGTTGGAACCTCTACAGTCCACCGCTCTACCAACTGAGCAATCGACGGAAGATGGCGGTACCAAGGCGCTGATTCATCCTTTATGCCGAAGGGATCGCAGGCAGTATTGCGGCTGACGAAATAACGAAAACCATGCCACTGCATGACATTTAATTACCTTCTCACGCATATTTACCCCCGATGCTAGTAAAATGGCGACGTTTCTACAACCTTACCCATCGTCTCGCATATAAACTTTGGGTGGCAGCACACTTTGTGACGCGTATGACATGTTCTAATTCACTTAATACATTAGGGTGCTGCACTTGTGGCAATAAATCAATAAATAAAGCATAAACAATACAAAAAAGTTTGCTCCGTCGAGCCGGATTCGAACCAGCAAGCTATGGATGTACGCAGTTAAAACCTATACAGTCCACCGCTCTACCAACTGAGATATCGACGGCAGATGGCAGTACTACGGCGCTGATTCATTCTTCATGCCGAAGGAATCGCAGGCAGTATAGAGGCTGACGAAATAACGAGAATCATGAAGCTGCATGACATTTTGTTACCCACTCACGCGTATTTACCACCGATGTAAGTAAAATGGTGACGTTTCTGCAACCTTCCCAATCGTCTCGCAAATAAAGTTTAGGTGCCAGCGCACTTTGCGTCGCGTATGACATGTTCTAATTCACTTTGTATATTAGGGTGCTGCACATGTGGCAATAAATCACAAATAAAACATAAAGGCTACAACAAAGAGATTCCTCCGTCGAGCCGGATTCGAACCAGGGAGCTATGGATGTACGCAGTTGGAACCTATACAGCCCACCGCTCTACCATCTGAGCTATCGACGGCAGATGGCGGTACCCTGGCGCTGATTTATCCTTTATGCCGAAGGAATCGCAGGCAGTATAAAGGCTGACGAAATAACAAGAACCATGAAGCTGCATGACATTTACTTACCCACTCACGCGTATTTACCCCCGATGCTAGTAAAACTGCGACGTTTCTGCAACCTTCCCAATCGTCTCGCATAAAAACTTTGGGTGCCAGCACACTTCGCGACGCATAGGACATGTTCTAATTTACTTGGTACATTATGGTGCTGCACATGTGGAAATAAATCACTAATAAAACATAAAGAATAAAAAAAGTTTGCTCCGTCGAGCCGGATTTGAACCAGCGACCTATGGATGTCCGCAGTTGGAAGCTCTACAGTCCACCGCTCTACCAACTGAGCTATCGACGGAAGATGGCGGTGCCAAGGCGCTGATTCATCCTTTATGCCGAAGGAATAGCAGGCAGTATAAAGGCTGACAATATAACGAGAACCATGAAGCTGCATGAAATTTGCTTACCCACTCACGCGTATTTACCCCCGATGCTAGTAAAACTGCGACGTTTCTGCAACCTTCCCAATCGTCTCGCATATAAACTTTGGGTGCCAGCACACTTCGCGACGCGTATGACATGTTTTAATTCACTTTGTACATTATGGTGCTGCACATGTTGCATTAAATCACTAATTAAAACATAAAGAATTAAATAAGCTTGCTCCGTCGAGCCGTATTCGAACCAGCGACCTATGGATGTCCGCAGTTGGAACCTCTACAGTCCACCGCTCTACCAACTGAGCAATCGACGGAAGATGGCGGTACCAAGGCGCTGATTCATCCTTTATGGCGAAGGGATCGCAGGCAGTATGGCGGCACACGAAATAACGAAAACCATGAAGCTGCATGACATTTAATTACCTTCTCACGCGTATTTACCCCCGATGCTTATAAAATGGCGACGTTTCTACAACCTTCCCCATCGTCTCGCAGGCTACATTTCCGATGGAGGCGGAAATGTTGTAGGCCCGTGTGCTCAGATTTGGGTGCACGTTAGAGAACCCCAGGTGGTCTAAATTTCCGGAGCCCTCCACTACGGCGTCTCTCATAATCATATAGTGGTTTTGGGACGTTAAACCCCACATATCAATCAATCAACCATCGTCTCGCATATAAACTTTGGGTGGCAGCACACTTTGTGACGCGTATGACATGTTCTAATTCCCTTAATACATTAGGGTGCTGCACTTGTGGCAATAAATCAATAAATATAGCATAAACAATACAAAAAAAGCTTGCTCCGTCGAGCCGGATTCAAACCAGCGAGCTATAGATGTACGCAGTTAAAACCTATACAGTCCACCGCTCTACCAACTGAGATATCGACGGCAGATGGCGGTACTACGGCGCTGATTCATCCTTAATGCCGAAGGAATCGCAGGCAGTATAGAGGCTGACGAAATAATGAGAACCATGAAGCTGCATGACATTTTGTTACCCACTCACGCGTATTTATCACCGATGCAAGTAAAATGGTGACGTTTCTGCAACCTTCCCAATCGTCTCGCATATAAAGTTTGGGTGCCAGCGCACTTTGCGTCGCGTATGACATGTTCTAATTCACTTTGTATATTATGGTGCTGGGCATGTGGCAATTAATCACTAATTAAAACATAAAGACTACAACAAAGAGATTCCTCCGTTGAGCCGCATTCGAACCAGCGACCTATGGATGTCCGCAGTTAAAACCTATACAGCCCAGCGCTCTACCATCTGAGCTATCCACGGCAGATGGCGGTACTATGGCGCTGATTTATCCTTTATGCCGAAGGAATCACAGGCAGTATAAAGGCTGACGAAATAACGAGAACCATGAAGCTGCATGACATTTACTTACCCACTCACGCGTATTTACCCCCGATGCTAGTAAAACTGCGACGTTTCTGCAACCTTCCCAATCGTCTCGCATATAAACTTGGGTGCCAGCACACTTTGTGACGCGTATGACATGTTCTAATTCACTTTATACGTTATGGTACTGCACATGTGGCAATAAATCACTAATTAAAACATAAAGAATACCACAAAAAAGCTTGCTCCGTCGAGCCGGATTCGAACCAGCGACCTATGAATGTCCGCAGTTCGAACCTCGACAGACCACCGTTCTACCAACTGAGCTATCGACGAAAGATGGCAGTACTACGGCGCTGATTCATCCTTTATGCCGAAGGAATCGCAGGCAGTATAAAGGCTGACAATATAACGAGAACCATGAAGCTGCATGACATTTGATTACCTTCTCACGCATATTTACCCCCGATGCTAGTAAAACGGCGACGTTTCTGCAACCTTCCCAATCGTCTCGCATATAAACTTTGGGTGCCAGCACACTTTGGGACGCGTATGACATGTTCTAATCCACTTGGTACATTATGGTGCTGCACATGTGGCAATAAATCACTAATTAAAACGTAAAGAATACCACAAAAAAGCTTGCTCCGTCGAGCCGGATTCGAACCAGGGAGCTATGGATGTACGCAGTTAAAACCTATACAGCCCACCGCTCTACCATCTGAGCTATCGACGGCAGATGGCGGTACTCTGGCGCTGATTTATCCTTTATGCCGAAGGAATCGCAGGCAGTATAAAGGCTGATGAAATAACGAGAACCATGAAGCTGCATGACATTTACTTACCCACTCACGCGAATTTACCCCCGATGCTAGTAAAACTGCGACGTTTCTGCAACCTTCCCAATCGTCTCGCATTAAAACTTTGGGTGCCAGCACACTTCGCGACGCGTATGACATGTTCTAATCCACTTGGTACATTATGGTGCTGCACATGTGGCAATAAATCACTAATTAAATTATAAAGGATACCACAAAAAAGCTTGCTCCGTCGAGCCGGATTCGAACCAGCGAGCTATGGATGTACGCAGTGAAAACCTATACAGCCCACCGCTCTACCATCTGAGCTATCGACGGAAGTGGGGTACTCTGGCGGTGATTTATCCTTTATGCCGAAGGAATCGCAGGCAGTATAAAGGCTGACGAAATAACGAGAACCATGAAGCTGCATGACATTTACTTACCCACTCACGCGTATTTACCCCCGAAGCTAGTAAAACTGCGACGTTTCTGCAACCTTCCCAATCGTCTCGCATAAAAACTTTGGGTGCCAGCACACTTCGCGACGCGTATGACATGTTCTAATCTACTTGGTACATTATGGTGCTGCACATGTGGAAATAAATCACTAATAAAACTTAAAGAATAAAAAAAGTTTGCTCCGTCGAGCCGGATGTGAACCAGCGACCTATGGATGTCCACAGTTGGAAGCTCTACAGTCCACCGCTCTACCAACTGAGCTATCGACGGAAGATGGCGGTGCCAAGACGCTGATTCATCCTTTATGCCGAAGGAATCGCAGGCAGTATAGAGGCTGACGAAATAACGAGAACCATGAAGCTGCATGACATTTTGTTACCCACTCACGTGCATTTACCACCGATGCAAGTTAAATGGTGACGTTTCTGCAACCTTCCTAATCGTCTCGCCTATAAAGTTTGGGTGCCAGCGCACTTTGCGTCGCGTATGACATGTTCCAATTCACTTTGTATATTATGGTGCTGCACATGTGGCAATAAATCACTAATTAAAACATAAAGACTACAACAAAGAGATTCCTCCGTTGAGCCGCATTCGAACCAGTGACCTATGGATGTCCGCAGTTCGGACCTCTACAATGCACCGTTCTACCAACTGAGCTATCGACGGAAAATGGCAGTACTACGGCGCTGATTCATCCTTTATGCCGAAGGAATCACAGGCAGTATAAAGGCTGACGATATAACGAGAATCATGAAGCTGCATGACATTTATTTACCTTCTCACGCGTATTTACCCCCGATGCTAGTAAAATGGTGACGTTTCTACAAACTTCCCAATCGTCTCGCATATAAACTTTGGGTGCCAGCGCACTTTGCGTCGCGTATGACATGCTCTAATTCACTTTGTATATTATGGTGCTGCACATGTGGTAATAAATCACTAATTAAAACATAAAGACTACAACAAAGAGATTCCTCCGTTGAGCCGCATTCGAACAAGCGACCTATGGATGTCCGCAGTTCGAACCTCTACAGTCCACCGTTCTACCAACTGAGCTATCGACGGAAAATGGCAGTACTACGGCGCTGATTCATCCTTTATGCCGAAGGAATGACAGGCAGCATTGAGGCTGACGAAATAACGAGAACCATGAAGCTGCATGACATTTAATTACCTTCTCACACGTATTTACCCCCGATGATAGTAAAATGGCGACGTTTCTACAACCTTCCCAATCGTCTCGCATATAAACTTTGGGTGCCAGCACACTTTGTGACGCGTATGACAAGTTCTAATTCACTTTATACGTTATGGTACTGCACATGTGGCAATACATCGCTAATTAAAACATAAAGAATACCACAAAAAAGCTTGCTCCGCCGAGCCGGATTCGAACCAGCGACCTATGGATGTCCGCAGTTCGAACCTCGACAGACCACCGTTCTACCAACTGAGCTATCGACGAAAGATGGCAGTACTACGGCGCTGATTTATCCTTTATGCCGAAGGAATCACAGGCAGTATAAAGGCTGACGAAATAACGAGAAACATAAAGCTGCATGACATTTACTTACCCACTCACGCGTATTTACCCCCGATGCTAGTAAAACTGCGACGTTTCTGCAACCTTCCCAATCATCTCGCATATAAACTTTGGGTGCCAGCACACTTCGCGACGCGTATGACATGTTCAATTCACTTTGTACATTATGGTGCTGCACATGTGGCAATAAATCACTAATTAAAACATAAAGAATAAAAAAAGCTTGCTCCGTCGAGCCGTATTCGAACCAGCGACCTATGGATGTCCGCAGTTGGAACCTCTACAGTCCACCGCTCTACCAACTGAGCAATCGAAGGAAGATGGCGGTACCAAGGCGCTGATTCATCCTTTATGCCGAAGGGATCGCAGGCAGTATTGCGGCTGACGAAATAACGAAAACCATGAAGCTGCATGACATTTAATTACCTTCTCACGCGTATATACCCCCGATGCTAATAAAATGGCGACGTTTCTACAACCTTCCCCATCGTCTCGCATATACACTTCGTGTGGCAGCACACTTTGTGACGCGTATGACATGTTCTAATTCACTTAATACATTAGGGTGCTGCACTTGTGGCCATAAATCAATAAATAAAGCATAAACAATACAAAAAAGCTTGCTCCGTCGAGCCGGATTCGAACCAGCAAGCTATGGATGTACGCAGTTAAAACCTATACAGTCCACCGCTCTACCAACTGAGATATCGACAGCAGATGGCGGTACTACGGCGCTGATTCATTCTTCATGCCGAAGGAATCGCAGGCAGTATAGAGGCTGACGAAATAACGAGAACCATGAAGCTGCATGACATTTTGTTACCCACTCACGCGTATTTACCACTGATGCAAGTAAAGTGGTGACGTTCCTGCAACCTTCCCAATCGTCTCGCATATAAAGTTTGGGTGCCAACGCACTTTGCGTCGCGTATGACATGTTCTAATTCACTTTGTATATTATGGTGCTGCACATGTGGCAATAAATCACTAATTAAAACTTAAAGACTACAACAAAGAGATTCCTCCGTTGAGCCGCATTCGAACCAGCGACCTATGGATGTCCGCAGTTGGAACCTCTACAGTGCACCGTTCTACCAACTGAGCTATCGACGGAAAATGGCAGTACTACGGCGCTGATTCATCCTTTATGCCGAAGGGATCGCAGGCAGTATTGAGGCTGACGAAATAACGAGAACCATGAAGCTGCGTGACATTTACTTACCTTCTCACGCGTATTTACCCCCGATGCTAGTAAAATGGCGACGTTTCTACAACCTTCCCAATCGTTTCGCATGTAAACTTTGGGTGCCAGCACACTTTGTGTCGCATATGACATGTTTTATTCACTTTGTACGTTATGGTGCTGCACATGTGGCAATAAATCACTGATAAAACATGAAGAAAAAAAAGATTGCTCCGTTGAGCCGGATTTGAACCAGCGACCTATGGATGTACGCCGTTCGAACCTATACAGCCCACCGCTCTACCATCTGAGCTATGGACGGCAGATGGCGGTACTCTGGTGCGGATTTATCCTTTATGCCGAAGGAATCACAGGCAGTATAAAGGCTGACGAAATAACGAGAACCATGAAGCTGCATGACATTTACCCTCCCACTCACGCGTATTTACCCCCGATGATAGTAAAACTGCGACGTTTCTGCAACCTTCCCAATCGTCTCGCATATAAACTTTGGGTGCCAGCACACTTCGCGACGCGTATGACATGTTCTAATCCACTTGGTACATTATGGTGCTGCACATGTGGAAATAAATCACTAATTAAAACATAAAGAATGAAAAAAGTTTGCTCCGTCGAGCCGGATGCGAACCAGCGACCTATGGATGTCCGCAGTTGGAAGCTCTACAGTCCACCGTTCTACCAACTGAGCTATCGACGGAAGATGGCAGTACTACGGCGCTGATTCATCCTTTATGCCGAAGGAGTCGCAGGCAGTATAGAGGCTGACGAAATAACGAGAACCATGAAGCTGCATGACATTTAATTACCTTCTCACGCGTATTTACCCCCGATGCTAGTAAAATGGCGACGTTTCTACAACCTTCCCAATCGTTTCGCATGTAAACTTTGGGTGCCAGCACACTTTATGTCGCGTATGACATGTTTTATTCACTTTGTACGTTATGGTGCTGCACATATGGCAATAAATCACTAACTAAACCATAAAGAATACCACAAAAAAGCTTGCTCCGTCGAGCCGGATTTGAACCAGCGACCTATGGATGTACGCCGTTCGAACCTATACAGCCCACCGCTCTACCATCTGAGCTATCGACGGCAGATGGCGGTACTCTGGTGCTGATTTATCCTTTATGCCGAAGGAATCACAGGCAGTATAAAGGCTGACGAAATAACGAGAACCATGAAGCTGCATGACATTTACTTACCCACTCACGCGTATTTACCACCGATGATAGTAAAACTGCGACGTTTCTGCAACCTTCCCAATCGTCTCGCATATAAACTTTGGGTGCCAGCACACTTCGCGACGCGTATGACATGTTCTAATTCACTTTATACGTTATGGTACTGCACATGTGGCAATAAATAACTAAATAAAACTTAAAGAATACCACAAAAAAGCTTTCTCCGTCGAGCCGGATTCGAACCAGCGACCTATGGATGTCCGCAGTTCGAACCTCGACAGACCACCGTTCTACCAACTGACCTATCGACAAAAGATGGCGGTACTCTGGCGATTATTTATCCTTTATCCCGAAGGAATCGCAGGCAGTATAAAGGCTGATGATATAACGAGAACCATGAAGCTGCATGACATTTACTTACCCACTCACGCGTATTTTCCCCGATGCTAGTAAAACTACGACGTTTCTGCAACCTTTCCAATCGTCTCGCATATAAACTTTCGGTGCCAGCACATTTCGCGACGCGTATGACATGTTCTAATCACTTGGTACATTATGGTGCTGCACATGTGGAAATAAATCACTAACTAAAACATAAAGAATAAAAAAAGCTTGCTCCGTCGAGCCGTATTCGAACCAGCGACCTATGGATGTCTGCAGTTGGAACCTCTACAGTCCACCGCTCTACCAACTGAGCAATCGACGGAAGATGGCGGTACCAAGGCGCTTATTCATCCTTTATGCCGAAGGGATCGCAGGCAGTATTGCGGCTGACGAAATAACGAAAACCATGAAGCTGCATGACATTTAATTACCTTCTCACGCGTATTTACCCCCGATGCTAATAAAATGGCGACGTTTCTACAACCTTCCCCATCGTCTCGCATATACACTTCGGGTGGCAGCACACTTCTTGACGCGTATGACTTGTTCTAATTCACTTAATACATTAGGGTGCTGCACTTGTGGCAATAAATCAATAAAAAAAGCATAAACAATACAACAAAGCTTGCTCCGTCGAGCCGGATTCGAACCAGCAAGCTATGGATGTACGCAGTTCAAACCTATACAGTCCACCGCTCTACCAACTGAGATATCGACGGCAGATGGCGGTACTACGGCGCTGATTCATTCTTCATGCCGAAGGAATCGCAGGCAGTATAGAGGCTGACGAAATAACGAGAACCATGAAGCTGCATGACATTTTGTTACCCACTCACGCGTATTTACCACTGATGCAAGTAAAATGGTGACGTTTCTGCAACCTTCCCAATCGTCTCGCATATAAAGTTTGGGTGCCAACGCACTTTGCGTCGCGTATGACATGTTCTAATTCACTTTGTATATTATGGTGCTGCACATGTGGCAATAAATCACTAATTAAAACATAAACACTACAACAAAGAGATTCCTCCGTTGAGCCGCATTCGAACCAGCGACCTATGGATGTCCGCAGTTGGAACCTCTACAGTGCACCGTTCTACCAACTGAGCTATCGACGGAAAATGGCAGTACTACGGCGCTGATTCATCCTTTATGCCGAAGGGATGGCGTGCAGTATTGAGGCTGACGAAATATGAGAACCATGAAGCTGCGTGACATTTACTTACCTTCTCACGCGTATTTACCCCCGATGCTAGTAAAATGGCGACGTTTCTACAACCTTCCCAATCGTTTCGCATGTAAACTTTGGGTGCCAGCACACTTTGTGTCGCATATGACATGTTTTATTCACTTTGTACGTTATGGTGCTGCACATGTGGATAAATCACTGATAAAACATGAAGAAAAAAAAAGATTGCTCCGTTGAGCCGGATTTGAACCAGCGACCTACGGATGTCCGCAGTTCGAACCTCGACAGTCCACCGTTCTACCAACTGAGCTATCGCCGGAAGATGGCGGTACTACGGCGCTAATTCATTCTTCATGCCGAAGGAATCGCAGGCAGTATAGAGGCTGACGAAATAACGAGAGCCATGAAGCTGCATGACATTTTGTTACCCACTCACGCGTATTTACCACTGATGCAAGTAAAATGGTGACGTTTCTGCAACCTTCCCAATCGTCTCGCATATAAACTTTGGGTGCCAGCACAATTCGCGACGCGTATGACAAGTTCTAATTCACTTGGTACACTATGGTGCTGCACATGTGGCAATAAATCACTAATTTAAACATAGAGAATACAAAAAGCTTGCTCCGTCGAGCCGGATTCGAACCAGCGACCTATGGATGTCCGCAGTTGGAACCTCTACAGTCCACCGCTCTACCAACTGAGCTATCGACGGAAGATGGTGGTACCAAGGCGCTGATTCATCCTTTATGCCGAAGGGATCGCAGGCAGTATTGAGGCTTACGAAATAACGATAACCATGAAGCTGCATGACATTTATTTACCTTCTCACGCGTATTTACCCCCGATGATAGTAAAATGGCGGCGTTTCTACAACCTTCCCAGTCGTCTCGCATATAAACTTTGGGTGCCAGAACACTTCGTGACGCGTATGACATGTTCTAATTCACTTTATACGTTATTGTACTGCACATGTGGCAATAAATAACTAAATAAAACATAAAGAATACCACAAAAAAGCTTTCTCCGTCGAGCCGGATTCGAAACAGCGACTTATGGATGTCCGCAGTTCGAACCTCGACAGACCACCGTTCTACCAACTGAGCTATCGACGAAAGATGGCGGTACTCTGGCGATTATTTATCCTTTATGCCGAAGGAATCGTGAGCAGTATAAAGGCTGACGATATAACGAGAACCATGAAGCTGCATGACATTTACTTACCCACTCACGCGTATTTACCCCGATGCTAGTAAAACTGCGACGTTTCTGCAACCTTTCCAATCGTCTCGCATAAAAACTTTTGGTGCCAGCATATTTCGCGACGCGTATGACATGTTTTAATTCACTTGGTACATTATGGTGCTGCACATGTGGAAGTAAATCACTAATTAAAACATAAAGAATAAAAAAAGTTTTCGCCGTCGAGCCGGATGCGAACCAGTGACCTATGGATGTCCGCAGTTGGAAGCTCTACAGTCCACCGCTCTACCACCTGAGCTATCGACGGAAGATGGCGTTGCCAAGGCGCTGATTCATACTTTATGCCGAAGGGATCGCAGTCAGTATTGAGGCTGACAAAATAACGAGAATCATGAAGCTGCATGACATTCATTTACCTTCTCACGCGTATTTACCCCCGATGCTAGTAAAATGGCGACGTTTCTACAACCTTCCCAATCGTTTCGCATGTAAACTTTGGGTGCCAGCACACTTTGTGTCGCGTATGACATGTTTTATTCACTTTGTACGTTATAGTGCGGCACATGTGGCAATAAATCACTAATAAAACATGAAGAAAAAAAACAAAGAAGATTGCTTCGTTGAGCCGGATTCGAACCAGCGACCTATGGATGTCCGCAGTTGGAAGCTCTACAGTCCCCCGCTCTACCAACTGAGCTATCGATGGAAGATGTTGGTGCCTAGGCGCTGATTCATCCTTTATGCCGAAGGGATCGCAGGCAGTATTGAGGCTGACGAAATAACGAGAATCATGAAGCTGCATGACATTCATTTACCTTCTCACGCGTATTTACCCCCGATGCTAGTAAAATGGCGACGTTTCTACAACCTTCCCAATCGTTTCGCATGTAAACTTTGGGTGCCAGCACACTTTGTGTCGCGTATGACATGTTTTATTCACTTTGTACGTTATGGTGCTGCACATATGGCAATAAATCACTGATAAAACATGAAGAAAATAAACAAAAAAGATTGCTTCGCTGAGCAAGATTCGAACTAGCGACCTACGGATGTCCGCAGTTCGAACCTCGACAGTCCACCGTTCTACCAACTGAGCTATCGACGGAAGATAGCAGTACTACGGCGCTAATTCATACTTTATGCCGAAGGAATCGCAGGCAGTATAAAGGCTGACGATATAACGAGAACCATGAAGCTGCATGACATTTGCTTACCCACTCACGCGTATTTACCCCCGATGCTAGTAAAACTGCGACGTTTCTGCAACCTTCCCAATCGTCTCGCATATAAACTTTGGGTGCCAGCACACTTCGCGACGCGTATGACATGTTCTAATTCACTTGGTACATTATGGTGCTGCACATGTGGCAATAAATCACTAATTAAAACATAAAGATTAAAAAAAGCTTGCTCCGTCGAGCCGGATTCGAACCAGCGACCTACGGATGTCCGCAGTTCGAACCTCGACAGTCCACCGTTCTACCAACTGAGCTATCGACGGAAGATAGCAGTACTACGGCGCTGATTCATCCTTTATGCCGAAGGAATCGCAGGCAGTATAAAAGCTGACGATATAACGAGAACCATGAAGCTGCATGACATTTGCTTACCCACTCACGCGTATTTACCCCCGATGCTAGTAAATCTGCGACGTTTCTGCAACCTTCCCAATCGTCTCGCATATAAACTTTGGGTGCCAGCACACTTCGCGACGCGTATGACATGTTGTAATTCACTTGGTACATTATGGTGCTGCACATGTGGCAATAAATCACTAATTAAAACTTAAAGAATAAATAAAGCTTGCTCCGTCGAGCCGGATTCGAACCAGCGACCTATGGATGTACGCTGTTAAAACCTATACAGCCCACCGCTCTACCATCTGAGCTATCGACGGCAGATGGCGGTACTCTGGTGCTGATTTATCCTTTATGCCGAAGGAATCACAGGCAGTATAAAGGCTGACGAAATAACGAGAACCATGAAGCTGCATGACATTTACTTACCCACTCACGCGTATTTACCCCCGATGCTAGTAAAACTGCGACGTTTCTGCAACCTTCGCAATCGTCTCGCATATAAACTTTGGGTGCCAGCACACTTCGCGACGCGTATGACATGTTCTAATCAACTTGGTACATTATGGTGCTGCACATGTGGAAACCAATCACTAATTAAAACATAAAGAATAAAAAAAGTTTGCTCCGTCTAGCCGGATTCGAACCAGCGACCTATGGATGTCCGCAGTTGGAAGCTCTACAGTCCACCGCTCTACCAACTGAGCTATCGACGGAAGATGGCGGTGCCAAGGCGCTGATTCATCCTTTATGCCGAAGGGATCGCAGGCAGTATTGAGGCTGACGAAATAACGAGAACCATGAAGCTGCTTGACATTTAATTACCTTCTCACGCGTATTTACCCCCGATGCTAGTAAAATGGCGACGTTTCTGCAACCTTCCCAATCGTCTCGCATATAAACTTTGGGTGCCAGCACACTTTGTGACGCGTATGACATGTTCTAATTCACTTTATACATTATGGTGCTGCACTTGTGGCAATAAATCACTAAATAAAACATAAACAATACAACAAAAAGCTTGCTCCATAGAGCCGGATTCGAACCAGCGAGTTATGGATGTACGCAGTTAAAACCTATGCAGTCCACTGCTCTACCAACTGAGATATCGACGGCAGATGGCGGTACTACGGCGCTGATTCATCCTTTATGCCGAAGGAATCGCAGGCAGTATAGAGGCTGACGAAATAACGAGAACCATGAAGCTGCATGACATTTTGTTACCCACTTATGCGTATTTACCACCGATGTAAGTAAAATGGCGACGTTTCTGCAACCTTCCCAATCGTTTCGCATGTAAACTTTGGGTGCCAGCACACTTTGTGTCGCGTATGAAATGTTTCATTCACTTTGTACGCTATGGTGTTGCACATATGGCGATAAAAATACTGATAAAACATGAAGAAAAAAACAAAAAAGATTGCTCCGTTGAGCCGGATTCGAACCAGCGACCTACGGATGTCCACAGTTCGAACCTCTACAGTCCACCGTTCTACCAACTGAGCTATCGACAGAAGATAGCAGTACTACGGCACTGATTCATCCTTTATGCCGAAGGGATCGCAGGCAGTATTGAGGCTGACGAAATAATGAGAATCATGAAGCTGCATGACATTTATTTACCTTCTCATGCGTATTTACCCCCGATGCTAGTAACATGGCGACGTTTCTACAACCTTCCCAATCGTTTCGCATGTAAACTTTGGGTGCCAGCACACTTTGTGTCGCGTATGACATGTTTTATTCACTTTGTACGTTATGGTGCTGCACATATGGCATTAAATCACTGATAAAACATGAAGAAAATAAACAAAAAAGATTGCTCCGCTGAGCCAGATTCGAACCAGCGACCTACGGATGTCCGCAGTTCGAACCTCAACAGTCCACCGTTCTACCAACTGAGCTATCGACGGAAGATAGCAGTACTACGGCGCTAATTCATCCTTTATGCCGAAGGAATCGCAGGCAGTATAAAGGCTGACGATATAACGAGAACCATAAAGCTGCATGACATTTGCTTACCCACTCACGCGTATTTACCCCCGATGCTAGTAAAACTGCGACGTTTCTGCAACCTTCCCAATCGTCTCGCATATAAACTTTGGGTGCCAGCACACTTCGCGACGCGTATGACATGTTCTAATTCACTTGGTACATTATGGTGCTGCACATGTGGCAATCAATCACTAATTAAAACATAAAGATTAAAAAAAGCTTGCTCCGTCGAGCCGGATTCGAACCAGCGACCTACGGATGTCCGCAGTTCGAACCTCGACAGTCCACCGTTCTACCAACTGAGCTATCGACGGAAGATAGCAGTACTACGGCGCTGATTCATCCTTTATGCCGAAGGAATCGCAGGCAGTATAAAGGCTGACGAAATAACGAGAACCATGAAACTGCATGACATTTACTTACCCACTCACGCGTATTCACCCCCGATGCTAGTAAAATGGCGACGTTTCTGCAACCTTCCCAATCGTCTCGCATATAAACTTTGGGTGCCAGCACACTTTGTGACGCGTATGACATGTTCTAATTCACTTTATATATTATGGTGCTGCACTTGTGGCAATAAATCACTAAATAAAAAATAACCAATACAACAAAAAGCTTGCTCCGTCGAGCCGGATTCGAACCAGTGAGCTATGGACGTACGCAGTTAAAACCTATGCAGTCCACCTCTCTACCAACTGAGATATCGACGGCAGATGGCGGTACTACGGCGCTGATTCATCCTTTATGCCGAAGGAATCGCAGGCAGTATAGAGGCTGACGAAATAACGAGAACCATGAAGCTGCATGACATTTTGTTACCCACTCATGCGTATTTACCACCGATGTAAGTAAAATGGCGACGTTTCTGCAACCTTCCCAATCGTTTCGCATGTAAACTTTGGGTGCCAGCACACTTTATGTCGCGTATGACATGTTTTATTCACTTTGTACGTTATGGTGCTGCACATATGGCAATAAATCACTGATAAAACATGAAGAAAAAAACAAAAAAGATTGCTCCGCTGAGCCAGATTCGAACCAGCGACCTACGGATGTCCACAGTTCGAACCTCGACAGTCCACCGTTCTACCAACTGAGCTATCGACGGAAGATAGCAGTACTACGGCGCTGATTCATCCTTTATGCCGAAGGAATCGCAGGCAGTATAAAGGCTGACGATATAACGAGAACCATGAAGCTGCATGACATTTGCTTACCCACTCACGCGTATTTACCCCCGATGCTAGTAAAACTGCGACGTTTCTGCAACCTTCTCAATCGTCTCGCATATAAACTTTGGGTGCCAGCACACTTCGCGACGCGTATGACATGTTCTAATTCACTTGGTACATTATGGTGCTGCACATGTGGCAATAAATCGCTAATTAAAACATAAAGAATACCACAAAAAACCTCGCTCCGTCGAGCCGGATTCGAACCAGTGACCTATGGATGTACGCCGTTAAAACCTATACAGCCCACCGCTCTACCATCTGAGCTATCGACGGCAGATGGCGGTACTCTGGTGCTGATTTATACCTTATGCCGAAGGAATCACAGGCAGTATAAAAGCTGACGAAATAACGAGAACCATGAAGCTGCATGACATTTAATTACCTTCTCACGCGTATTTACCCCCGATGCTAGTAAAATGGCGACGTTTCTGCAACCTTCCCAATCGTCTCGCATATAAACTTTGGGTGCCAGCACACTTCGCGACGCGTATGACATGTTCTAATCCACTTGGTACATTATGGTGCTGCACATGTGGAAATAAATCACTAATTAAAACATAAAGAATAAAAAAGCTTGCTCCGTCGAGCCGGATTCGAACCAGCGACCTATGGATATCCGCAGTTGGAACCTTTACAGTCCACCGCTCTACCAACTGAGCTATCGATGGAAGATGGCGGTACCAAGGCGCTGATTCATTTTTTATGCCGAAGGGATCGCAGGCAGTATTGAGGCTGACGAAATAACGAGAACCATGAAGCTGCAGGACATTTATTTACCTTCTCACGCGTATTTACCCCCGATGATAGTAAAATGGCGACGTTTCTACAACCTTCCCAATCGTCTCGAATATAAACTTTGGGTGCCAGCACACTTTGTGTCGCGTATGACATGTTTCATTCACTTTGTACGCTATGGTGCTGCACATGTGGCAATAAAAAAACAGATACAACATGAAGAAAAAAAAAGATTGCTCCGTTGAGCCGGATTCGAACCAGCGACCTACGGATGTCCGCAGTTCGAACCTCTAAAGTCCAACGTTCTATCAACTGAGCTATCGACGGAAGATAGCAGTACTACGGCACTGATTCATCCTTTATGCCGAAGGGATCGCAGGCAGTATTGAGGCTGACGAAATAATGAGAATCATGAAGCTGCATGACATTTATTTACCTTCTCACGCGTATTTACCCCCGATGCTAGTAAAATGGCGACGTTTCTACAACCTTCCCAATCGTTTCGCATGTAAACTTTGGGTGCCAGCACACTTTGTGTCGCGTATGACATGTTTTATTCACTTTGTACGTTATGGTGCTGCACATATGGCAATAAATCACTGATAAAACATGAAGAAAAAAACAAAAAAGATTGCTCCGCTGAGCCAGATTCGAACCAGCGACCTACGGATGTCCGCAGTTCGAACCTCGATAGTCCACCGTTCTACCAACTGAGCTATCGACGGAAGATAGCAGTACTACGGCGCTGATTCATCCTTTATGCCGAAGGAATCGCAGGCAGTATAAAGGCTGACGATATAACGAGAACCATGAAGCTGCATGACATTTGCTTACCCACTCACGCGTATTTACCCCCGATGCTAGTAAAACTGCGACGTTTCTGCAACCTTCCCAATCGTCTCGCATATAAACTTTGGGTGCCAGCACACTTCGCGACGCGTGTGACATGTTCTAATCAACTTGGTACATTATGGTGCTGCACATGTGGAAACCAATCACTAATTAAAACATAAAGAATAAAAAAAGTTTGCTCCGTTTAGCCGGATTCGAACCAGCGACCTATGGAGGTCCGCAGTTGGAAGCTCTACAGTCCACCGCTCTACCAACTGAGCTATCGACGGAAGATGGCGGTGCCAAGGCGCTGATTCATCCTTTATGCCGAAGGGATCGCAGGCAGTATTGAGGCTGACGAAATAACGAGAACCATGAAGCTGCATGACATTTAATTACCTTCTCACGCGTATTTACCCCCGATGCTAGTAAAATGGCGACGTTTCTGCAACCTTCCCAATCGTCTCGCATATAAACTTTGGGTGCCAGCACACTTCGCGACGCGTATGACATGTTCTAATCCACTTGGTACATTATGGTGCTGCACATGTGGAAATAAATCACTATATAAAACATAAAGAATAAAGAAGTTTGCTCCGTCGAGCCGGATTCGAACCAGCGACCTATGGATGTCCGCAGTTGGAAGCTCTACAGTCCACCGCTCTACCAACTGAGCTATCGACGGATTTTTTTTCTTTATTAACTGAGCTATCGACGGAAGATGGCGGTGCCAAGGCGCTGATTCATCCTTTATGCCGAAGGGATCGCAGGCAGTATTGAGGCTGACGAAATAACGAGAACCATGAAGCTGCATGACATTTATTTACCTTCTCACGCGTATTTACCCCCGATGCTAGAAAAATGGCGACGTTTCTACAACCTTCCCAATCGTTTCGCATGTAAACTTTGGGTGCCAGCACACTTTGTGTCGCATATGACATGTTTTATTCACTTTGTACATTATGGTGCTGCACATGTGGCAATAAATCACTAATTAAAACATAAAGAATAAAAAAGCTTGCTCCGTCGAGCCGGATTCGAACCAGCGACCTACGGATATCCGCAGTTGGAACCTCTACAGTCCACCGCTCTACCAACTGAGCGATCGACGGAAGATGGCGGTACCAAGGCGCTGATTCATTTTTATGCCGAAGGGATCGCAGGCAGTATTGAGGCTTACGAAATAACGAGAACCATGAAGCTTCATGACATTTACTTACCCACTCACACGTATTTACCCCCGATGCTAGTAAAACTGCGACGTTTCTGCAACCTTCCCAATCGTCTCGCATATAAACTTTGGGTGCCAGCACACTTTGTGTCGCGTATGACATGTTTCATTCACTTTGTACGCTATGGTGCTGCACATGTGGCAATAAAAATACTGATACAACATGAAGAAAAAAAAAGATTGCTCCGTTGAGCCGGATTCGAACCAGCGACCTACGGATGTCCGCAGTTCGAACCTCGACAGTCCACCGTTCTACCAACTGAGCTATCGACGGAAGATAGCAGTACTACGGCGCTGATTCATCCTTTATGCCGAAGGAATCGCAGGCAGTATAAAGGCTGACGAAATAACGAGAACCATGAAGCTGCATGACATTTACTTACCCACTCACGCGTATTCACCCCCGATGCTAGTAAAATGGCGACGTTTCTGCAACCTTCCCAATCGTCTCGCATATAAACTTTGGGTGCCAGCACACTTTGTGACGCGTATGACATGTTCTAATTCACTTTATATATTATGGTGCTGCACTTGTGGCAATAAATCACTAAATAAAAAATAACCAATACAACAAAAAGCTTGCTCCGTCTAGCCGGATTCGAACCAGCGAGCTATGGATGTACGCAGTTAAAACCTATGCAGTCCACCGCTCTACCAACTGAGATATCGACGGCAGATGGCGGTACTACGGCGCTGATTCATCCTTTATGCCGAAGGAATCGCAGGCAGTATAGAGGCTGACGAAATAACGAGAACCATGAAGCTGCATGACATTTTGTTACCCACTCATGCGTATTTACCACCGATGTAAGTAAAATGGCGACGTTTCTGCAACCTTCCCAATCGTTTCGCATGTAAACTTTGGGTGCCAGCACACTTTGTGTAGCGTATGAGATGTTTCATTCACTTTGTACGCTATGGTGCTGCACATGTGGCAATAAAAATACTGATAAAACATGAAGAAAAAAACAAAAAAGATTGCTCCGTTGAGCCGGATTCGAACCAGCGACCTACGGATGTCCACAGTTCGAACCTCGACTGTCCACCGTTCTACCAACTGAGCTATCGACGGAAGATAGCAGTACTACGGCGCTGATTCATCCTTTATGCCGAAGGAATCGCAGGCAGTATAAAGGCTGACGATATAACGAGAACCATGAAGCTGCATGACATTTGCTTACCCACTCACGCGTATTTACCCCCGATGCTAGTAAAACTGCGACGTTTCTGCAACCTTCTCAATCGTCTCGCATATAAACTTTGGGTGCCAGCACACTTCGCGACGCGTATGACATGTTCTAATTCACTTGGTACATTATGGTGCTGCACATGTGGCAATAAGTCGCTAATTAAAACATAAAGAATACCACAAAAAACCTTGCTCCGTCGAGCCGGATTCGAACCAGTGACCTATGGATGTACGCCGTTAAAACCTATACAGCCCACCGCTCTACCATCTGAGCTATCGACGGCAGATGGCGGTGCTCTGGTGCTGATTTATACCTTATGCCGAAGGAATCACAGGCAGTATAAAAGCTGACGAAATAACGAGAACCATGAAGCTGCATGACATTTAATTACCTTCTCACGCGTATTTACCCCCGATGCTAGTAAAATGGCGACGTTTCTGCAACCTTCCCAATCGTCTCGCATATAAACTTTGGGTGCCAGCACACTTCGCGACGCGTATGACATGTTCTAATCAACTTGGTACATTATGGTGCTGCACATGTGGAAACCAATCACTAATTAAAACATAAAGAATAAAAAAAGTTTGCTCCGTTTAGCCGGATTCGAACCAGCGACCTATGGAGGTCCGCAGTTGGAAGCTCTACAGTCCACCGCTCTACCAACTGAGCTATCGACGGAAGATGGCGGTGCCAAGGCGCTGATTCATCCTTTATGCCGAAGGGATCGCAGGCAGTATTGAGGCTGACGAAATAACGAGAACCATGAAGCTGCATGACATTTAATTACCTTCTCACGCGTATTTACCCCCGATGTTAGTAAAATGGCGACGTTTCTGCAACCTTCCCAATCGTCTCGCATAAAAACTTTGGGTGCCAGCACACTTCGCGACGCGTATGACATGTTCTAATCCACTTGGTACATTATGGTGCTGCACATGTGGAAATAAATCACTATATAAAACATAAAGAATAAAGAAGTTTGCTCCGTCGAGCCGGATTCGAACCAGCGACCTATGGATGTCCGCAGTTGGAAGCTCTACAGTCCACCGCTCTACCAACTGAGCTATCGACGGATTTTTTTTCTTTATTAACTGAGCTATCGACGGAAGATGGCGGTGCCAAGGCGCTGATTCATCCTTTATGCCGAAGGGATCGCAGGCAGTATTGAGGCTGACGAAATAACGAGAACCATGAAGCTGCATGACATTTATTTACCTTCTCACGCGTATTTACCCCCGATGCTAGAAAAATGGCGACGTTTCTGCAACCTTCCCAATCGTCTCGCATATAAACTTTGGGTGCCAGCACACTTTGTGTCGCGTATGACATGTTTCATTCACTTTGTACGCTATGGTGCTGCACATGTGGCAATAAAAATACTGATACAACATGAAGAAAAAAAAAGATTGCTCCGTTGAGCCGGATTCGAACCAGCGACCTACGGATGTCCGCAGTTCGAACCTCGACAGTCCACCGTTCTACCAACTGAGCTATCGACGGAAGATAGCAGTACTACGGCGCTGATTCATCCTTTATGCCGAAGGGATCGCAGGCAGTATTGAGGCTTACGAAATAACGAGAACCATGAAGCTTCATGACATTTACTTACCCACTCACACGTATTTACCCCCGATGCTAGTAAAACTGCGACGTTTCTGCAACCTTCCCAATCGTCTCGCATATAAACTTTGGGTGCCAGCACACTTCGCGACGCGTATGACATGTTCTAATTCACTTGGTACATTATGGTGCTGCACATGTGGCAATAAATCACTAATTAAAACATAAAGATTAAAAAAAGCTTGCTCCGTCGAGCCGGATTCGAACCAGCGACCTACGGATGTCCGCAGTTCGAACCTCGACAGTCCACCGTTCTACCAACTGAGCTATCGACGGAAGATAGCAGTACTACGGCGCTGATTCATCCTTTATGCCGAAGGAATCGCAGGCAGTATAAAGGCTGACGAAATAACGAGAACCATGAAGCTGCATGACATTTACTTACCCACTCACGCGTATTCACCCCCGATGCTAGTAAAATGGCGACGTTTCTGCAACCTTCCCAATCGTCTCGCATATAAACTTTGGGTGCCAGCACACTTTGTGACGCGTATGACATGTTCTAATTCACTTTATATATTATGGTGCTGCACTTGTGGCAATAAATCACTAAATAAAAAATAACCAATACAACAAAAAGCTTGCTCCGTCGAGCCGGATTCGAACCAGCGAGCTATGGATGTACGCAGTTAAAACCTATGCAGTCCACCGCTCTACCAACTGAGATATCGACGGCAGATGGCGGTACTACGGCGCTGATTCATCCTTTATGCCGAAGGAATCGCAGGCAGTATAGAGGCTGACGAAATAACGAGAACCATGAAGCTGCATGACATTTTGTTACCCACTCATGCGTATTTACCACCGATGTAAGTAAAATGGCGACGTTTCTGCAACCTTCCCAATCGTTTCGCATGTAAACTTTGGGTGCCAGCACACTTTGTGTAGCGTATGAGATGTTTCATTCACTTTGTACGCTATGGTGCTGCACATGTGGCAATAAAAATACTGATAAAACATGAAGAAAAAAACAAAAAAGATTGCTCCGTTGAGCCGGATTCGAACCAGCGACCTACGGATGTCCACAGTTCGAACCTCGACAGTCCACCGTTCTACCAACTGAGCTATCGACGGAAGATAGCAGTACTACGGCGCTGATTCATCCTTTATGCCGAAGGAATCGCAGGCAGTATAAAGGCTGACGATATAACGAGAACCATGAAGCTGCATGACATTTGCTTACCCACTCACGCGTATTTACCCCCGATGCTAGTAAAACTGCGACGTTTCTGCAACCTTCTCAATCGTCTCGCATATAAACTTTGGGTGCCAGCACACTTCGCGACGCGTATGACATGTTCTAATTCACTTGGTACATTATGGTGCTGCACATGTGGCAATAAATCGCTAATTAAAACATAAAGAATACCACAAAAAACCTTGCTCCGTCGAGCCGGATTCGAACCAGTGACCTATGGATGTACGCCGTTAAAACCTATACAGCCCACCGCTCTACCATCTGAGCTATCGACGGCAGATGGCGGTGCTCTGGTGCTGATTTATACCTTATGCCGAAGGAATCACAGGCAGTATAAAAGCTGACGAAATAACGAGATCCATGAAGCTGCATGACATTTAATTACCTTCTCACGCGTATTTACCCCCGATGCTAGTAAAATGGCGACGTTTCTGCAACCTTCCCAATCGTCTCGCATATAAACTTTGGGTGCCAGCACACTTCGCGACGCGTATGACATGTTCTAATCAACTTGGTGCATTATGGTGCTGCACATGTGGAAACCAATCACTAATTAAAACATAAAGAATAAAAAAAGTTTGCTCCGTTTAGCCGGATTCGAACCAGCGACCTATGGAGGTCCGCAGTTGGAAGCTCTACAGTCCACCGCTCTACCAACTGAGCTATCGACGGAAGATGGCGGTGCCAAGGCGCTGATTCATCCTTTATGCCGAAGGGATCGCAGGCAGTATTGAGGCTGACGAAATAACGAGAACCATGAAGCTGCATGACATTTAATTACCTTCTCACGCGTAATTACCCCCGATGTTAGTAAAATGGCGACGTTTCTGCAACCTTCCCAATCGTCTCGCATATAAACTTTGGGTGCCAGCACACTTCGCGACGCGTATGACATGTTCTAATCCACTTGGTACATTATGGTGCTGCACATGTGGAAATAAATCACTATATAAAACATAAAGAATAAAGAAGTTTGCTCCGTCGAGCCGGATTCGAACCAGCGACCTATGGATGTCCGCAGTTGGAAGCTCTACAGTCCACCGCTCTACCAACTGAGCTATCGACGGATTTTTTTTCTTTATTAACTGAGCTATCGACGGAAGATGGCGGTGCCAAGGCGCTGATTCATCCTTTATGCCGAAGGGATCGCAGGCAGTATTGAGGCTGACGAAATAACGAGAACCATGAAGCTGCATGACATTTATTTACCTTCTCACGCGTATTTACCCCCGATGCTAGAAAAATGGCGACTTTTCTACAACCTTCCCAATCGTTTCGCATGTAAACTTTGGGTGCCAGCACACTTTGTGTCGCATATGACATGTTTTATTCACTTTGTACATTATGGTGCTGCACATGTGGCAATAAATCACTAAATAAAACATAAAGAATAAAAAAGCTTGCTCCGTCGAGCCGGATTCGAACCAGCGACCTACGGATATCCGCAGTTGGAACCTCTACAGTCCACCGCTCTACCAACTGAGCTATCGACGGAAGATGGCGGTACCAAGGCGCTGATTCATTTTTATGCCGAAGGGATCGCAGGCAGTATTGAGGCTTACGAAATAACGAGAACCATGAAGCTTCAAGACATTTACTTACCCACTCACACGTATTTACCCCCGATGCTAGTAAAACTGCGACGTTTCTGCAACCTTCCCAATCGTCTCGCATATAAACTTTGGGTGCCAGCACACTTTGTGTCGCGTGTGACATGTTTCATTCACTTTGTACGCTATGGTGCTGCACATGTGGCAATAAAAATACTGATACAACATGAAGAAAAAAAAAATTGCTCCGTTGAGCCGGATTCGAACCAGCGACCTACGGATGTCCGCAGTTCGAACCTCTACAGTCCACCGTTCTATCAACTGAGCTATCGACGGAAGATAGCAGTACTACGGCACTGATTCATCCTTTATACCCGAAGGAATCGCAGGCAGTATAAAGGCTGACGATATAACGAGAACCATGAAGCTGCATGACATTTGCTTACCCACTCACGCGTATTTACCCCCGATGCTAGTAAAACTGCGACGTTTCTGCAACCTTCCTAATCGTCTCGCATATAAACTTTGGGTGCCAGCACACTTCGCGACGCGTATGACATGTTCTAATTCACTTGGTACATTATGGTGCTGCACATGTGGCAATAAATCGCTAATTAAAACATAAAGAATACCACAAAAAACCTTGCTCCGTCGAGCCGGATTCGAACCAGTGACCTATGGATGTACGCCGTTAAAACCTATACAGCCCACCGCTCTACCATCTGAGCTATCGACGGCAGATGGCGGTACTCTGGTGCTGATTTATCGTTTATCCCGAAGGAATCGCAGGCAGTATAAAAGCTGACGAAATAACGAGAACCATGAAGCTGCATGACACTTACTTACCCACTCACGCGTATTTACCCCCGATGCTAGTAAAACTGCGACGTTTCTGCAACCTTCGCAATCGTCTCGCATATAAACTTTGGGTGCCAGCACACTTCGCGACGCGTATGACATGTTCTAATCAACTTGGTACATTATGGTGCTGCACATGTGGAAACCAATCACTAATTTAAACATAAAGAATAAAAAGAGTTTGCTCCGTGTTGCCGGATTCGAACCAGCGACCTATGGATGTCCGTAGTTGGAAGCTCTACAGTCCACCGCTCTACCAACTGAGCTATCGACGGAAGATGGCGGTGCCAAGGCGCTGATTCATCCTTTATGCCAAAGGGATCGCAGGCAGTATTGAGGCTGACGAAATAACGAGAACCATGAAGCTGCATGACATTTATTTACCTTCTCACGCGTATTTACCCCCGATGCTAGTAAAATGGCGACGTTTCTGCAACCTTCCCAATCGTCTCGCATATAAACTTTGGGTGCCAGCACACTTCGCGACGCGTATGACATGTTCTAATCCACTTGGTACATTATGGTGCTGCACATGTGGAAATAAATCACTAATTAAAACATAAAGAATAAAAAAGTTTGCTCCGTCGAGCCGGATTCGAACCAGCGACCTATGGATAGCCGCAGTTGGAACCTCTACAGTCCACCGCTCTACCAACTGAGCTATCGACGGAAGATGGCGGTACCAAGGCGCTGATTCATTTTTTATGCCGAAGGGATCGCAGGCAGTATTGAGGCTTACGAAATAACGAGAACCATGAAGCTTCAAGACATTTACTTACCCACTCACGCGTATTTACCCCCGATTCTAGTAAAACTACGACGTTTCTGCAACCTTCCCAATCGTCTCGCATATAAACTTTGGGTGCCAGCACACTTCGCGACGCGTATGACATGTTCTAATCCACTTGGTACATTATGGTGCTGCGCATGTGGAAATAAATCACTAATTAAAACATAAAGAATAAAAAAGTTTGCTCCGTCGAGCCGGATTCGAACCAGCGACCTATGGATGTCCGCAGTTGGCAGCTCTACAGTTCACCGCTCTACCAACTGAGCTATCGACGGAAGATTGCGGTGCCAAGGCGCTGATTCATCCTTTATGCCGAAGGGATCGCAGGCAGTATTGAGGCTGACGAAATAACGAGAACCATGAAGCTGCATGACATTTATTTACCTTCTCACGCGTATTTAACCCCGATGCTAGTAAAATGGCGACGTTTCTACAGCCTTCCTAATCGTCTCGCATATAAACTTTGGGTGCCAGCACACTTTGTGACGCGTATGACATGTTCTAATTCACTTTATACATTATGGTGCTGCACTCGTAGCAATAAATCACTAAATAAAACATAAACAATACAACAAAAAGCTTGCTCCGTCGAGCCGGATTCGAACCAGCGAGCTATGGATGTACGCAGTTAAAACCTATGCAGTCCACCGCTCTACCAACTGAGATATCGACGGCAAATGGTGGTACTACGGCGCTGATTCATCCTTTATGCCGAAGGAATCGCTGGCAGTATAGAGGCTGACGAAATAACGAGAACCATGAAGCTGCATGACATTTTGTTACCCACTCATGCGTATTTACCACCGATGTAAGTAAAATGGCGACGTTTCTGCAACCTTCCCAATCGTTTCGCATGTAAACTTTGGGTGCCAGCACACTTTGTGTCGCGTATGACATGTTTTATTCACTTTGTACGCTATGGTGCTGCACATGTGGCAATAAAAATACTGATAAAACATGAAGAAAAAAACAAAAAAGATTGCTCCGTTGAGCCGGATTCGAACCAGCGACCTACGAATGTCCGCAGTTCGAACCACTACAGTCCACCGTTCTACCAACTGAGCTATCGACGGAAGATAGCAGTACTACGGCACTGATTCATCCTTTATGCCGAAGGGATCGCAGGCAGTATTGAGGCTGACGAAATAATGAGAATCGTGAAGCTGCATGACATTTATTTACCTTCTCACGCGTATTTACCCCCGATGCTAGTAAAACTGCGACGTTTCTGCAACCTTCTCAATCGTCTCGCATATAAACTTTGGGTGCCAGCACACTTCGCGACGCGTATGACATGTTCTAATTCACTTGGTACATTATGGTGCTGCACATGTGGCAATAAATCGCTAATTAAAACATAAAGAATACCACAAAAAACCTTGCTCCGTCGAGCCGGATTCGAACCAGTGACCTATGGATGTACGCCGTTAAAACCTATACAGCCCACCGCTCTACCATCTGAGCTATCGACGGCAGATGGCGGTGCTCTGGTGCTGATTTATACCTTATGCCGAAGGAATCACAGGCAGTATAAAAGCTGACGAAATAACGAGATCCATGAAGCTGCATGACATTTAATTACCTTCTCACGCGTATTTACCCCCGATGCTAGTAAAATGGCGACGTTTCTGCAACCTTCCCAATCGTCTCGCATATAAACTTTGGGTGCCAGCACACTTCGCGACGCGTATGACATGTTCTAATCAACTTGGTGCATTATGGTGCTGCACATGTGGAAACCAATCACTAATTAAAACATAAAGAATAAAAAAAGTTTGCTCTGTTTAGCCGGATTCGAACCAGCGACCTATGGAGGTCCGCAGTTGGAAGCTCTACAGTCCACCGCTCTACCAACTGAGCTATCGACGGAAGATGGCGGTGCCAAGGCGCTGATTCATCCTTTATGCCGAAGGGATCGCAGGCAGTATTGAGGCTGACGAAATAACGAGAACCATGAAGCTGCATGACATTTAATTACCTTCTCACGCGTAATTACCCCCGATGTTAGTAAAATGGCGACGTTTCTGCAACCTTCCCAATCGTCTCGCATATAAACTTTGGGTGCCAGCACACTTCGCGACGCGTATGACATGTTCTAATCCACTTGGTACATTATGGTGCTGCACATGTGGAAATAAATCACTATATAAAACATAAAGAATAAAGAAGTTTGCTCCGTCGAGCCGGATTCGAACCAGCGACCTATGGATGTCCGCAGTTGGAAGCTCTACAGTCCACCGCTCTACCAACTGAGCTATCGACGGATTTTTTTTCTTTATTAACTGAGCTATCGACGGAAGATGGCGGTGCCAAGGCGCTGATTCATCCTTTATGCCGAAGGGATCGCAGGCAGTATTGAGGCTGACGAAATAACGAGAACCATGAAGCTGCATGACATTTATTTACCTTCTCACGCGTATTTACCCCCGATGCTAGAAAAATGGCGACTTTTCTACAACCTTCCCAATCGTTTCGCATGTAAACTTTGGGTGCCAGCACACTTTGTGTCGCATATGACATGTTTTATTCACTTTGTACATTATGGTGCTGCACATGTGGCAATAAATCACTAAATAAAACATAAAGAATAAAAAAGCTTGCTCCGTCGAGCCGGATTCGAACCAGCGACCTACGGATATCCGCAGTTGGAACCTCTACAGTCCACCGCTCTACCAACTGAGCTATCGACGGAAGATGGCGGTACCAAGGCGCTGATTCATTTTTATGCCGAAGGGATCGCAGGCAGTATTGAGGCTTACGAAATAACGAGAACCATGAAGCTTCAAGACATTTACTTACCCACTCACACGTATTTACCCCCGATGCTAGTAAAACTGCGACGTTTCTGCAACCTTCCCAATCGTCTCGCATATAAACTTTGGGTGCCAGCACACTTTGTGTCGCGTGTGACATGTTTCATTCACTTTGTACGCTATGGTGCTGCACATGTGGCAATAAAAATACTGATACAACATGAAGAAAAAAAAAATTGCTCCGTTGAGCCGGATTCGAACCAGCGACCTACGGATGTCCGCAGTTCGAACCTCTACAGTCCACCGTTCTATCAACTGAGCTATCGACGGAAGATAGCAGTACTACGGCACTGATTCATCCTTTATGCCGAAGGAATCGCAGGCAGTATAAAGGCTGACGATATAACGAGAACCATGAAGCTGCATGACATTTGCTTACCCACTCACGCGTATTTACCCCCGATGCTAGTAAAACTGCGACGTTTCTGCAACCTTCCTAATCGTCTCGCATATAAACTTTGGGTGCCAGCACACTTCGCGACGCGTATGACATGTTCTAATTCACTTGGTACATTATGGTGCTGCACATGTGGCAATAAATCGCTAATTAAAACATAAAGAATACCACAAAAAACCTTGCTCCGTCGAGCCGGATTCGAACCAGTGACCTATGGATGTACGCCGTTAAAACCTATACAGCCCACCGCTCTACCATCTGAGCTATCGACGGCAGATGGCGGTACTCTGGTGCTGATTTATCGTTTATCCCGAAGGAATCGCAGGCAGTATAAAAGCTGACGAAATAACGAGAACCATGAAGCTGCATGACACTTACTTACCCACTCACGCGTATTTACCCCCGATGCTAGTAAAACTGCGACGTTTCTGCAACCTTCGCAATCGTCTCGCATATAAACTTTGGGTGCCAGCACACTTCGCGACGCGTATGACATGTTCTAATCAACTTGGTACATTATGGTGCTGCACATGTGGAAACCAATCACTAATTTAAACATAAAGAATAAAAAGAGTTTGCTCCGTGTTGCCGGATTCGAACCAGCGACCTATGGATGTCCGTAGTTGGAAGCTCTACAGTCCACCGCTCTACCAACTGAGCTATCGACGGAAGATGGCGGTGCCAAGGCGCTGATTCATCCTTTATGCCAAAGGGATCGCAGGCAGTATTGAGGCTGACGAAATAACGAGAACCATGAAGCTGCATGACATTTATTTACCTTCTCACGCGTATTTACCCCCGATGCTAGTAAAATGGCGACGTTTCTGCAACCTTCCCAATCGTCTCGCATATAAACTTTGGGTGCCAGCACACTTCGCGACGCGTATGACATGTTCTAATCCACTTGGTACATTATGGTGCTGCACATGTGGAAATAAATCACTAATTAAAACATAAAGAATAAAAAAGTTTGCTCCGTCGAGCCGGATTCGAACCAGCGACCTATGGATAGCCGCAGTTGGAACCTCTACAGTCCACCGCTCTACCAACTGAGCTATCGACGGAAGATGGCGGTACCAAGGCGCTGATTCATTTTTTATGCCGAAGGGATCGCAGGCAGTATTGAGGCTTACGAAATAACGAGAACCATGAAGCTTCAAGACATTTACTTACCCACTCACGCGTATTTACCCCCGATTCTAGTAAAACTACGACGTTTCTGCAACCTTCCCAATCGTCTCGCATATAAACTTTGGGTGCCAGCACACTTCGCGACGCGTATGACATGTTCTAATCCACTTGGTACATTATGGTGCTGCGCATGTGGAAATAAATCACTAATTAAAACATAAAGAATAAAAAAGTTTGCTCCGTCGAGCCGGATTCGAACCAGCGACCTATGGATGTCCGCAGTTGGCAGCTCTACAGTTCACCGCTCTACCAACTGAGCTATCGACGGAAGATTGCGGTGCCAAGGCGCTGATTCATCCTTTATGCCGAAGGGATCGCAGGCAGTATTGAGGCTGACGAAATAACGAGAACCATGAAGCTGCATGACATTTATTTACCTTCTCACGCGTATTTAACCCCGATGCTAGTAAAATGGCGACGTTTCTACAGCCTTCCTAATCGTCTCGCATATAAACTTTGGGTGCCAGCACACTTTGTGACGCGTATGACATGTTCTAATTCACTTTATACATTATGGTGCTGCACTCGTAGCAATAAATCACTAAATAAAACATAAACAATACAACAAAAAGCTTGCTCCGTCGAGCCGGATTCGAACCAGCGAGCTATGGATGTACGCAGTTAAAACCTATGCAGTCCACCGCTCTACCAACTGAGATATCGACGGCAAATGGTGGTACTACGGCGCTGATTCATCCTTTATGCCGAAGGAATCGCTGGCAGTATAGAGGCTGACGAAATAACGAGAACCATGAAGCTGCATGACATTTTGTTACCCACTCATGCGTATTTACCACCGATGTAAGTAAAATGGCGACGTTTCTGCAACCTTCCCAATCGTTTCGCATGTAAACTTTGGGTGCCAGCACACTTTGTGTCGCGTATGACATGTTTTATTCACTTTGTACGCTATGGTGCTGCACATGTGGCAATAAAAATACTGATAAAACATGAAGAAAAAAACAAAAAAGATTGCTCCGTTGAGCCGGATTCGAACCAGCGACCTACGAATGTCCGCAGTTCGAACCACTACAGTCCACCGTTCTACCAACTGAGCTATCGACGGAAGATAGCAGTACTACGGCACTGATTCATCCTTTATGCCGAAGGGATCGCAGGCAGTATTGAGGCTGACGAAATAATGAGAATCGTGAAGCTGCATGACATTTATTTACCTTCTCACGCGTATTTACCCCCGATGCTAGTAAAACTGCGACGTTTCTGCAACCTTCTCAATCGTCTCGCATATAAACTTTGGGTGCCAGCACACTTCGCGACGCGTATGACATGTTCTAATTCACTTGGTACATTATGGTGCTGCACATGTGGCAATAAATCGCTAATTAAAACATAAAGAATACCACAAAAAACCTTGCTCCGTCGAGCCGGATTCGAACCAGTGACCTATGGATGTACGCCGTTAAAACCTATACAGCCCACCGCTCTACCATCTGAGCTATCGACGGCAGATGGCGGTGCTCTGGTGCTGATTTATACCTTATGCCGAAGGAATCACAGGCAGTATAAAAGCTGACGAAATAACGAGATCCATGAAGCTGCATGACATTTAATTACCTTCTCACGCGTATTTACCCCCGATGCTAGTAAAATGGCGACGTTTCTGCAACCTTCCCAATCGTCTCGCATATAAACTTTGGGTGCCAGCACACTTCGCGACGCGTATGACATGTTCTAATCAACTTGGTGCATTATGGTGCTGCACATGTGGAAACCAATCACTAATTAAAACATAAAGAATAAAAAAAGTTTGCTCTGTTTAGCCGGATTCGAACCAGCGACCTATGGAGGTCCGCAGTTGGAAGCTCTACAGTCCACCGCTCTACCAACTGAGCTATCGACGGAAGATGGCGGTGCCAAGGCGCTGATTCATCCTTTATGCCGAAGGGATCGCAGGCAGTATTGAGGCTGACGAAATAACGAGAACCATGAAGCTGCATGACATTTAATTACCTTCTCACGCGTAATTACCCCCGATGTTAGTAAAATGGCGACGTTTCTGCAACCTTCCCAATCGTCTCGCATATAAACTTTGGGTGCCAGCACACTTCGCGACGCGTATGACATGTTCTAATCCACTTGGTACATTATGGTGCTGCACATGTGGAAATAAATCACTATATAAAACATAAAGAATAAAGAAGTTTGCTCCGTCGAGCCGGATTCGAACCAGCGACCTATGGATGTCCGCAGTTGGAAGCTCTACAGTCCACCGCTCTACCAACTGAGCTATCGACGGATTTTTTTTCTTTATTAACTGAGCTATCGACGGAAGATGGCGGTGCCAAGGCGCTGATTCATCCTTTATGCCGAAGGGATCGCAGGCAGTATTGAGGCTGACGAAATAACGAGAACCATGAAGCTGCATGACATTTATTTACCTTCTCACGCGTATTTACCCCCGATGCTAGAAAAATGGCGACTTTTCTACAACCTTCCCAATCGTTTCGCATGTAAACTTTGGGTGCCAGCACACTTTGTGTCGCATATGACATGTTTTATTCACTTTGTACATTATGGTGCTGCACATGTGGCAATAAATCACTAAATAAAACATAAAGAATAAAAAAGCTTGCTCCGTCGAGCCGGATTCGAACCAGCGACCTACGGATATCCGCAGTTGGAACCTCTACAGTCCACCGCTCTACCAACTGAGCTATCGACGGAAGATGGCGGTACCAAGGCGCTGATTCATTTTTATGCCGAAGGGATCGCAGGCAGTATTGAGGCTTACGAAATAACGAGAACCATGAAGCTTCAAGACATTTACTTACCCACTCACACGTATTTACCCCCGATGCTAGTAAAACTGCGACGTTTCTGCAACCTTCCCAATCGTCTCGCATATAAACTTTGGGTGCCAGCACACTTTGTGTCGCGTGTGACATGTTTCATTCACTTTGTACGCTATGGTGCTGCACATGTGGCAATAAAAATACTGATACAACATGAAGAAAAAAAAAATTGCTCCGTTGAGCCGGATTCGAACCAGCGACCTACGGATGTCCGCAGTTCGAACCTCTACAGTCCACCGTTCTATCAACTGAGCTATCGACGGAAGATAGCAGTACTACGGCACTGATTCATCCTTTATGCCGAAGGAATCGCAGGCAGTATAAAGGCTGACGATATAACGAGAACCATGAAGCTGCATGACATTTGCTTACCCACTCACGCGTATTTACCCCCGATGCTAGTAAAACTGCGACGTTTCTGCAACCTTCCTAATCGTCTCGCATATAAACTTTGGGTGCCAGCACACTTCGCGACGCGTATGACATGTTCTAATTCACTTGGTACATTATGGTGCTGCACATGTGGCAATAAATCGCTAATTAAAACATAAAGAATACCACAAAAAACCTTGCTCCGTCGAGCCGGATTCGAACCAGTGACCTATGGATGTACGCCGTTAAAACCTATACAGCCCACCGCTCTACCATCTGAGCTATCGACGGCAGATGGCGGTACTCTGGTGCTGATTTATCGTTTATCCCGAAGGAATCGCAGGCAGTATAAAAGCTGACGAAATAACGAGAACCATGAAGCTGCATGACACTTACTTACCCACTCACGCGTATTTACCCCCGATGCTAGTAAAACTGCGACGTTTCTGCAACCTTCGCAATCGTCTCGCATATAAACTTTGGGTGCCAGCACACTTCGCGACGCGTATGACATGTTCTAATCAACTTGGTACATTATGGTGCTGCACATGTGGAAACCAATCACTAATTTAAACATAAAGAATAAAAAGAGTTTGCTCCGTGTTGCCGGATTCGAACCAGCGACCTATGGATGTCCGTAGTTGGAAGCTCTACAGTCCACCGCTCTACCAACTGAGCTATCGACGGAAGATGGCGGTGCCAAGGCGCTGATTCATCCTTTATGCCAAAGGGATCGCAGGCAGTATTGAGGCTGACGAAATAACGAGAACCATGAAGCTGCATGACATTTATTTACCTTCTCACGCGTATTTACCCCCGATGCTAGTAAAATGGCGACGTTTCTGCAACCTTCCCAATCGTCTCGCATATAAACTTTGGGTGCCAGCACACTTCGCGACGCGTATGACATGTTCTAATCCACTTGGTACATTATGGTGCTGCACATGTGGAAATAAATCACTAATTAAAACATAAAGAATAAAAAAGTTTGCTCCGTCGAGCCGGATTCGAACCAGCGACCTATGGATAGCCGCAGTTGGAACCTCTACAGTCCACCGCTCTACCAACTGAGCTATCGACGGAAGATGGCGGTACCAAGGCGCTGATTCATTTTTTATGCCGAAGGGATCGCAGGCAGTATTGAGGCTTACGAAATAACGAGAACCATGAAGCTTCAAGACATTTACTTACCCACTCACGCGTATTTACCCCCGATTCTAGTAAAACTACGACGTTTCTGCAACCTTCCCAATCGTCTCGCATATAAACTTTGGGTGCCAGCACACTTCGCGACGCGTATGACATGTTCTAATCCACTTGGTACATTATGGTGCTGCGCATGTGGAAATAAATCACTAATTAAAACATAAAGAATAAAAAAGTTTGCTCCGTCGAGCCGGATTCGAACCAGCGACCTATGGATGTCCGCAGTTGGCAGCTCTACAGTTCACCGCTCTACCAACTGAGCTATCGACGGAAGATTGCGGTGCCAAGGCGCTGATTCATCCTTTATGCCGAAGGGATCGCAGGCAGTATTGAGGCTGACGAAATAACGAGAACCATGAAGCTGCATGACATTTATTTACCTTCTCACGCGTATTTAACCCCGATGCTAGTAAAATGGCGACGTTTCTACAGCCTTCCTAATCGTCTCGCATATAAACTTTGGGTGCCAGCACACTTTGTGACGCGTATGACATGTTCTAATTCACTTTATACATTATGGTGCTGCACTCGTAGCAATAAATCACTAAATAAAACATAAACAATACAACAAAAAGCTTGCTCCGTCGAGCCGGATTCGAACCAGCGAGCTATGGATGTACGCAGTTAAAACCTATGCAGTCCACCGCTCTACCAACTGAGATATCGACGGCAAATGGTGGTACTACGGCGCTGATTCATCCTTTATGCCGAAGGAATCGCTGGCAGTATAGAGGCTGACGAAATAACGAGAACCATGAAGCTGCATGACATTTTGTTACCCACTCATGCGTATTTACCACCGATGTAAGTAAAATGGCGACGTTTCTGCAACCTTCCCAATCGTTTCGCATGTAAACTTTGGGTGCCAGCACACTTTGTGTCGCGTATGACATGTTTTATTCACTTTGTACGCTATGGTGCTGCACATGTGGCAATAAAAATACTGATAAAACATGAAGAAAAAAACAAAAAAGATTGCTCCGTTGAGCCGGATTCGAACCAGCGACCTACGAATGTCCGCAGTTCGAACCACTACAGTCCACCGTTCTACCAACTGAGCTATCGACGGAAGATAGCAGTACTACGGCACTGATTCATCCTTTATGCCGAAGGGATCGCAGGCAGTATTGAGGCTGACGAAATAATGAGAATCGTGAAGCTGCATGACATTTATTTACCTTCTCACGCGTATTTACCCCCGATGCTAGTAAAATGGCGACGTTTCTACAACCTTCCCAATCGTTTCGCATGTAAACTTTGGGTGCCAGCACACTTTGTGTCGCGTATGACATGTTTTATTCACTTTGTACGTTATGGTGCTGCGCATATGGCAATAAATCACTGAAAAAACATGAAGAAAAAAAACAAAAAAGATTGCTCCGCTGAGCCAGATTCGAACCAGCGACCTACGGATGTCCGCAGTTCGAACCTCGACAGTCCACCGTTCTACCAACTGAGCTATTGACGGAAGATGGCCGTACTACGGCGCTGATTCATCCTTTATGCCGAAGGGATCGCAGGCAGTATTGAGGCTGACGAAATAACGAGAACCATGAAGCTGCATGAAATTTAATTACCTTCTCACGCGTATTTACCCCCGATGCTAGTAAAATGGCGACGTTTCTACAACCTTCCCAATCGTTTCGCATGTAAACTTTGGGTGCCAGCACACTTTGTGTCGCATATGACATGTTTTATTCACTTTGTACATTATGGTGCTGCACATGTGGCAATAAATCACTAATTAAAACATAAAGAATAAAAAAGCTTGCTCCGTCGAGCCGGATTCGAACCAGCGACCAATGGATATCCGCAGTTGGAACCTCTACAGTCCATCTCTCTACCAACTGAGCTATCGACGGAAGATGGCGGTACCAAGGCGCTGATTCATCCTTTATGCCGAAGCGATCGCAGGCAGTATTGAGGCTTACGAAATAACGAGAACCATGAAGCTGCATGACATTTACTTACCCACTCACGCGTATTTACCCCCGATGCTAGTAAAACTGCGACGTTTCTGCAACCTTCCCAATCGTCTCGCATATAAACTTTGGGTGCCAGCACACTTCGCGACGCGTATGACATGTTCTAATCCACTTGGTACATTATGGTGCTGCACATGTGGAAATAAATCACTAATTAAAACATAATGAATAAAAAAGCTTGCTCCGTCGAGCCGGATTCAAACCAGCGACCTATGGATAGCCGCAGTTGGAACCTCTACAGTCCACCGCTCTACCAACTGAGCTATCGACGGAAGAAGCCGGTACCAAGGCGCTGATTCATTTTTTATGCCGAAGGGATCGCAGGCAGTATTGAGGCTTACGAAATAACGAGAACCATGAAGCTTCAAGACATTTACTTACCCACTCACGCGTATTTACCCCCGATGCTAGTAAAACTGCGACGTTTCTGCAACCTTCCCAATCGTCTCGCATATAAACTTTGGGTGCCAGCACACTTCGCGACGCGTATGACATGTTCTAATCCACTTGGTACATTATGGTGCTGCACATGTGGAAATAAATCACTAATTAAAACATAAAGAATAAAAAAGTTTGCTCCGTCGAGCCGGATTCGAACCAGCGACCTATGGATGTGCGCAGTTGGAAGCTCTACAGTCCACCGCTCTACCAACTGAGCTATCGACGGAAGATTGCGGTGCCAAGGCGCTGATTCATCCTTTATGCCGAAGGGATCGCAGGCAGTATTGAGGCTGACGAAATAACGAGAACCAAGAAGCTGCATGACATTTAATTACCTTCTCACGCATATTTACCCCCGATGCTAGTAAAACGGTAACGTTTCTTCAACCTTCTCAATCGTCTCGCTTATAAACTTTGGGTGCCAGCACACTTTTTGACGCGTATGACATGTTTTAGTTCACTTTATACATTATGGTGCTGCACATGTGGCAATAAATCACTAATTAAAACATAAAGAATACCACAAAAAACCTTGCTCCGTCGAGCCGGATTAGAACCAGCGACCTATGGATGTACGCCGTTAAAACCTATACAGCCCACCGCTCTACCATCTGAGCTATCGACGGCAGATGGCGGTACTCTGGTGCTGATTTATCCTTTATGCCGAAGGAATCACAGGCAGTATAAAAGCTGACGAAATAACGAGAACCATGAAGCTGCATGACATTTACTTACCCACTCACGCGTATTTACCCCCGATGCTAGTAAAACTGCGACGTTTCTGCAACCTTCCCAATCGTCTCGCATATAAACTTTGGGTGCCAGCACACTTCGCGACGCGTATGACATGTTCTAATCCACTTGGTACTTTATGGTGCTGCACATGTGGAAATAAATCACTAATTAAAACATAAAGAATAAAAAAGTTTGCTCCGTCGAGCCGGATTCAAACCAGCGACCTATGGATGTCCGCAGTTGGAAGCTCTACAGTCCACCGCTCTACCAACTGAGCTATCGACGGAAGATTGCGGTGCCAAGGCGCTGATTCATCCTTTATGCCAAGGAGATCGCAGGCAGTATTGATGCTGACGAAATAACGAGAACCATGAAGCTGCATGACATTTAATTACCTTCTCACGCGTATTTACCCCCGATGCTAGTAAAATGGCGACGTTTCTACAGCCTTCCCAATCGTCTCGCATATGAACTTTGGGTGCCAGCACACTTTGTGACGCGTATGACATGTTCTAATTCACTTTATACATTATGGTGCTGCACTTGTGGCAATAAATCACTAAATAAAACATAAACAATACAACAAAAAGCTTGCTCCGTCGAGCCGGATTTGAACCAGCGAGCTATGGTTGTACGCAGTTAAAACCTATGCAGTCCACCGCTCTACCAACTGAGATATCGACGGCAGATGGCGGTACTACGGCGCTGATTCATCCTTTATGCCGAAGGAATCGCAGGCAGTATAGAGGCTGACGAAATAACGAGAACCATGAAGCTGCATGACATTTTTTTACCCACGCATGCGTATTTACCACCGATGTAAGTAAAATGGCGACGTTTCTGCAACCTTCCCAATCGTCTCGCATATAAAGTTTGGGTGCCAGCGCACTTGGCGTCGCGTATAACATGTTCTAATTAACTTTGTATAATATGGTGCTGCACATGTGGCAATAAATCACTAATTAAAACATAAAGACTATAACAAAGAGATTCCTCCGTTGAGCCGCATTAGAACCAGCGACCTATGGATATCCGCAGTTTGAACCTCTACAGTCCACCGCTCTACCAACTGAGCTATCGACGGAAGATGGCGGTACCAAGGCGCTGATTCATCCTTTATGCCGAAGGGATCGCAGGCAGTATTGAGGCTGACGAAATAACGAGAACCATGAAGCTGCATGACATTTAATTACCTTCTCACGCATATTTACCCCCAATGCTAGAATAATGGCGACGTTTCTACAAACTTCCCAATCATCTCGCATATAAACTTTGGGCGCCAGCACACTTTGTGTCGCGTATGACATGTTTTATTCACTTTGTACATTATGGTGCTGCTCATGTCGCAATAAATCACAAACTAAAACATAAAGAATAAAAAAGCTTGCTCCGTCGAGCCGGATTCGAACCAGCGACCTATGGATATCCGCAGTTGGAACCTCTACAGTCCACCGCTCTACCAACTGAGCTATCGACGGAAGATGGCGGTACAAAGGCGCTGATTCAGCCTTTATGCCGAAGGGATCGCAGGCAGTATTGAGGCTGACGAAATAACGAGAACCATGAAGCTGCATGACATTTGCTTACCCACTCACGCGCATTTACCCCCGATGCTAGTAAAACTGCGACGTTTCTGCAACCTCCCCAATCGTCTCGCATATAAACTTTGGGTGCCAGCACACTTCGCGACGCGTATGACATGTTCTAATTCACTTGGTACAATATGGTGCTGCACATGTGGCAATGAATCACTAATTAAAACATAAAGAATGAAAAAGCTTGCTCCGTCGAGCCGGATTCGAACCAGCGACCTAAGAATGTCCGCAGTTGGAACCTCTACAGTCGACCGCTCTACCAACTGAGCTATCGACGGAAGATGGCGGTACCAAAGCGCTGATTCATCCTTTATGCCGAAGGAATCGCAGGCAGTATAAAGGCTGACGATATAACGAGAACCATGAAGCTGCATGACAATTATTACCTTCTCACGCGTATTTACCCCTGATGCTAGTAAAATGGCGACGTTTCTACAAACTTCCCAATCGTCTCGCATATAAACTTTGGGTGCCAGCACACTTTGTGACGCGTATGACATGTTCTAATTCACTTTATACATTATGGTGCTGCACATGTGGCAATAAATCACTAATTAAAACATAAAGAATACCACAAAAAAGCTTGACCTGTCGAGCCGGACACGAACGAGCAACCCATGGATGTACGCAGTTAAAACCTATACAGTCCACCGCTCTATCAACTGAGCTATCGACGGCAGATGGCGGTACTCCGGCGCTGATTCATCCTTTATGCCGAAGGAATCGCAGGCAGTATAAAGGCTGACGATATAACGAGAACCATGAAGCTGCATGACATTTACTTACCCACTCACGCGTATTTACCCCCGATGCTAGTAAAACTGCGACGTTTCTGCAACCTTCCCAATCGTCTCGCATATAAGTTTTGGTGCCAGCACCCTTCGCGACGTGTATGACATGTTCTAATTCACTTGGTACATTATGGTGCTGCACATGTGGAAATAAATGACTAATTCAAATATAAAGAATAAAAAAGTTTGCCCTGTCTAGCTGGATTTGAACCAGTGACCTATGGATGTCCGCAGTTGGAAGCTCTACAGTCCACCGCTCTTCCAACTGAGCTATCGACGGAAGATGGCGTTGCCAAGGCGCTGATTCATCCTTTATGGCGAAGGGATCGCAGGCAGTATTGAGGCTGACGAAATAACAAGAACCATGAAGCTGCATGACATTTAATTACCTTCTCACGCGTATTTACCCCCGATGCTAGTAAAATGGCGACGTTTCTACAACCTTCCAATCGTTTCGCATGTAAACTTTGGGTGCCAGCACACTTTGTGTCGCGTATGACAAGTTTTATTCACTTTATACGTTATGGCTCTGCACATGTGGCAATAAATCACTAATTAAAACATAAAGAATAAAAAAAGCTTGCTCCGTCGAGCCGGATTCGAGCCAGCGACCTATGGATGTCCGCAGTGTGAACCTCTACAGTCCACCGCTCTACCAACTGAGCTATCGACGGAAGATGGCGGTACCAAGGCGCTGATTCATCCTTTATGCCGAAGGGATCGCAGGCAGTATTGAGGCTTACGAAATAACGAGAACCATGAAGCTGCATGACATTTACTTACCCACTCACGCGTATTTACCCCCGATGCTAGTAAAACTGCGACGTTTCTGCAACCTTCCCAATCGTCTCGCATATAAACTTTGGGTGCCAGCACACTTCGCGACGCGTATGACATGTTCTAATCCACTTGGCACATTATGGTGCTGCACATGTGGAAGTAAATCACTAATTAAAACATAAAGAATAAAAAACTTTGCTCCGTCGCGCCGGATTCGAACCAGCGACCTATGGATGTCCGCAGTTGGAAGCTCTACAGTCCACCGCTCTACCAACTGAGCTATCGACGGAAGATTGCAGTGCCAAGGCGCTGATTCATCCTTTATGCCGAAGGGATCGCAGGCAGTATTGAGGCTGACGAAATAACGAGAACCATGAAGCTGCATGACATTTAATTACCTTCTCACGCATATTTACCCCCGATGCTAGTAAAATGGCGACGTTTCTACAGCCTTCCCAATCGTCTCGCATATAAACTTTGGGTGCCAGCACACTTTGTGACGCGTATGACATGTTTTATTCACTTTGTACATTATGGTGCTGCACATGTGGCAATAAATCACTAATTAAAACATAAAGAATAAAAAAGCTTGCTCCGTCGAGCCGGATTCGAACCAGCGACCAATGGATATCCGCAGTTGGAACCTCTACAGTCCATCTCTCTACCAACTGAGCCATCGACGGAAGATGGCGGTACCAAGGCGCTGATTCATCCTTTATGCCGAAGCGATCGCAGGCAGTATTGAGGCTTACGAAATAACGAGAACTATGAAGCTGCATGACATTTACTTACCCACTCACGCGTATTTACCCCCGATGCTAGTAAAACTGCGACGTTTCTGCAACCTTCCCAATCGTCTCGCATATAAACTTTGGGTGCCAGCAAACTTCGCGACGCGTATGACATGTTCTAATCCACTTGGTACATTATGGTGCTGCACATGTGGAAATAAATCACTAATTAAAACATAAAGAATAAAAAAGCTTGCTCCGTCGAGCCGGATTCGAACCAGCGACCTATGGATAGCCGCAGTTGGAACCTCTACAGTCCGCCGCTCTACCAACTGAGCTATCGACGGAAGAAGCCGGTACCAAGGCGCTGATTCATTTTTTATGCCGAAGGGATCGCAGGCAGTATTGAGGCTTACGAAATAACGAGAACCATGAAGCTTCAAGACATTTACTTACCCACTCACGCGTATTTACCCCCGATGCTAGTAAAACTGCGACGTTTCTGCAACCTTCCCAATCGTCTCGCATATAAACTTTGGGTGCCAGCACACTTCGCGACGCGTATGACATGTTCTAATCCACTTGGTACATTATGGTGCTGCACATGTGGAAATAAATCACTAATTAAAACATAAAGAATAAAAAAGTTTGCTCCGTCGAGCCGGATTCGAACCAGCGACCTATGGATGTCCGCAGTTGGAAGCTCTACAGTCCACCGCTCTACCAACTGAGCTATCGACGGAAGATTGCGGTGCCAAGGCGCTGATTCATCCTTTATGCCGAAGGGATCGCAGGCAGTATTGAGGCTGACGAAATAACGAGAACCAAGAAGCTGCATGACATTTAATTACCTTCTCACGCATATTTACCCCCGATGCTAGTAAAACGGTAACGTTTCTGCAACCTTCTCAATCGTCTCGCTTATAAACTTTGGGTGCCAGCACACTTTTTGACGCGTATGACATGTTTTAGTTCACTTTATACATTATGGTGCTGCACATGTGGCAATAAATCACTAATTAAAACATAAAGAATACCACAAAAAACCTTGCTCCGTCGAGCCGGATTAGAACCAGCGACCTATGGATGTACGCCGTTAAAACCTATACAGCCCACCGCTCTACCATCTGAGCTATCGACGGCAGATGGCGGTACTCTGGTGCTGATTTATCCTTTATGCCGAAGGAATCACAGGCAGTATAAAAGCTGACGAAATAACGAGAACCATGAAGCTGCATGACATTTACTTACCCACTCACGCGTATTTACCCCCGATGCTAGTAAAACTGCGACGTTTCTGCAACCTTCCCAATCGTCTCGCATATAAACTTTGGGTGCCAGCACACTTCGCGACGCGTATGACATGTTCTAATCCACTTGGTACTTTATGGTGCTGCACATGTGGAAATAAATCACTAATTAAAACATAAAGAATAAAAAAGTTTGCTCCGTCGAGCCGGATTCAAACCAGCGACCTATGGATGTCCGCAGTTGGAAGCTCTACAGTCCACCGCTCTACCAACTGAGCTATCGACGGAAGATTGCGGTGCCAAGGCGCTGATTCATCCTTTATGCCAAGGAGATCGCAGGCAGTATTGAGGCTGACGAAATAATGAGAACCATGAAGCTGCATGACATTTAATTACCTTCTCACGCGTATTTACCCCCGATGCTAGTAAAATGGCGACGTTTCTACAGCCTTCCCAATCGTCTCGCATATGAACTTTGGGTGCCAGCACACTTTGTGACGCGTATGACATGTTCTAATTCACTTTATACATTATGGTGCTGCACTTGTGGCAATAAATCACTAAATAAAACATAAACAATACAACAAAAAGCTTGCTCCGTCGAGCCGGATTTGAACCAGCGAGCTATGGTTGTACGCAGTTAAAACCTATGCAGTCCACCGCTCTACCAACTGAGATATCGACGGCAGATGGCGGTACTACGGCGCTGATTCATCCTTTATGCCGAAGGAATCGCAGGCAGTATAGAGGCTGACGAAATAACGAGAACCATGAAGCGGCATGACATTTTTTTACCCACGCATGCGTATTTACCACCGATGTAAGTAAAATGGCGACGTTTCTGCAACCTTCCCAATCGTCTCGCATATAAAGTTTGGGTGCCAGCGCACTTGGCGTCGCGTATAACATGTTCTAATTAACTTTGTATAATATGGTGCTGCACATGTGGCAATAAATCACTAATTAAAACATAAAGACTATAACAAAGAGATTCCTCCGTTGAGCCGCATTAGAACCAGCGACCTATGGATATCCGCAGTTTGAACCTCTACAGTCCACCGCTCTACCAACTGAGCTATCGACGGAAGATGGCGGTACCAAGGCGCTGATTCATCCTTTATGCCGAAGGGATCGCAGGCAGTATTGATGCTGACGAAATAACGAGAACCATGAAGCTGCATGACATTTAATTACCTTCTCACGCATATTTACCCCCAATGCTAGAATAATGGCGACGTTTCTACAAACTTCCCAATCATCTCGCATATAAACTTTGGGCGCCAGCACACTTTGTGTCGCGTATGACATGTTTTATTCACTTTGTACTTTATGGTGCTGCTCATGTCGCAATAAATCACAAACTAAAACATAAAGAATAAAAAAGCTTGCTCCGTCGAGCCGGATTCGAACCAGCGACCTATGGATATCCGCAGTTGGAACCTCTACAGTCCACCGCTCTACCAACTGAGCTATCGACGGAAGATGGCGGTGCACAGGCGCTGATTCAGCCTTTATGCCGAAGGGATCGCAGGCAGTATTGAGGCTGACGAAATAACGAGAACCATGAAGCTGCATGACATTTGCTTACCCACTCACGCGTATTTACCCCCGATGCTAGTAAAACTTCGACGTTTCTGCAACCTCCCCAATCGTCTCGCATATAAACTTTGGGTGCCAGCACACTTCGCGACGCGTATGACATGTTCTAATTCACTTGGTACAATATGGTGCTGCACATGTGGCAATAAATCACTAATTAAAACATAAAGAATGAAAAAGCTTGCTCCGTCGAGCCGGATTCGAACCAGCGACCTAAGAATGTCCGCAGTTGGAACCTCTACAGTCGACCGCTCTACCAACTGAGCTATCGACGGAAGATGGCGGTACCAAAGCGCTGATTCATCCTTTATGCCGAAGGAATCGCAGGCAGTATAAAGGCTGACGATATAACGAGAACCATGAAGCTGCATGACAATTAATTACCTTCTCACGCGTATTTACCCCTGATGCTAGTAAAATGGCGACGTTTCTACAAACTTCCCAATCGTCTCGCATATAAACTTTGGGTGCCAGCACACTTTGTGACGCGTATGACATGTTCTAATTCACTTTATACATTATGGTGCTGCACATGTGGCAATAAATCACTAATTAAAACATAAAGAATACCACAAAAAAGCTTGACCTGTCGAGCCGGACACGAACGAGCAACCCATGGATGTACGCAGTTAAAACCTATATAGTCCACCGCTCTACCAACTGAGCTATCGACGGCAGATGGCGGTACTCCGGCGCTGATTCATCCTTTATGCCGAAGGAATCGCAGGCAGTATAAAGGCTGACGATATAACGAGAACCATGAAGCTGCATGACATTTACTTACCCACTCACGCGTATTTACCCCCGATGCTAGTAAAACTGCGACGTTTCTGCAACCTTCCCAATCGTCTCGCATATAAACTTTGGTGCCAGCACACTTCGCGACGTGTATGACATGTTCTAATTCACTTGGTACATTATGGTGCTGCACATGTGGAAATAAATGACTAATTCAAATATAAAGAATAAAAAACTTTGCTCCGTCGCGCCGGATTCGAACCAGCGACCTATGGATGTCCGCAGTTGGAAGCTCTACAGTCCACCGCTCTACCAACTGAGCTATCGACGGAAGATTGCGGTGCCAAGGCGCTGATTCATCCTTTATGCCGAAAGGATCGCAGGCAGTATTGAGGCTGACGAAATAACGAGAACCATGAAGCTGCATGACATTTAATTACCTTCTCACGCATATTTACCCCCGATGCTAGTAAAATGGCGACGTTTCTACAGCCTTCCCAATCGTCTCGCATATAAACTTTGGGTGCCAGCACACTTTGTGACGCGTATGACATGTTTTATTCACTTTGTACATTATGGTGCTGCACATGTCGCAATAAATCACTAACTAAAAGATAAAGAATAAAAAAGCTTGCTCCGTCGAGCCGGATTTGAACCAGCGACCTATAGATATCCGCCGTTGGAACCTCTACAGTCCACCGCTCTACCAACTGAGCTATCGACGGAAGATGGCGTTGCCAGGGCGCTGATTCATCCTTTATGGCGAAGGGATCGCAGGCAGTATTGAGGCTGACGAAATAACAAGAACCATGAAGCTGCATGACATTTAACTACCTTCTCACGCGTATTTACCCTCGATGCTAGTAAAGTGGCGACGTTTCTACAACCTTCCAATCGTTTCGCATGTAAACTGTGGGTGCCAGCACACTTTGTGTCGCGTATGACAAGTTTTATTCACTTTGTACGTTATGGCTCTGCACATGTGGCAATAAATCACTAATTAAAACATAAAGAATAAAAAAGTTTGCTCCGTCGAGCCGGATTTGAACCAGCGACCTATGGATGTCCGCAGTTGGAAGCTCTACAGTCCACCACTCTACCAACTGAGATATCGACGGCAGATGGCGGTACTACGGCGCTGATTCATCCTTTATGCCGAAGGAAGCGCAGGCAGTATAGAGGCTGACGAAATAACGAGAACCATGAAGCTGCGTGACATTTTGTTACCCACTCACGCGTATTTACCCCCGATGCTAGTAAAACTGCGACGTTTCTGCAACCTTCCCAATCGTCTCGCATATAAACTTTGGGTGCCAGCACACTTCGCGACGCGTATGACATGTTTTATTCACTTTGTACGCTATGGTGCTGCACATGTGGCAATAAAAATACTGATAAAACATGAAGAAAAAAACAAAAAAGATTGCTCCGTTGAGCCGGATTCGAACCAGCGACCTACGGATGTTCTTAGTTCGAACTTCTGCAGTCCACCGTTCTACAGACTGAGCTATCGACGGAAGATAGCAGTACTACGGCACTGATTCATCCTTTATGCCGAAGGGATTGCAGGCAGTATTTAGGCTGACGAAATAACGAGAACCATGAAGCTGCATGACATTTAATTACCTTCTCACGCGTATTTACCCCCGTGCTAGTAAAATGGCGACGTTTCTACAACCTTCCCAATCGTCTCGCATATAAACTTTGGGTGCCAGCACACTTTGTGACGCGTATGACATGTTCTAATTCACTTTACACATTATGGTGCTGAACTTGTGGCAATAAATCACTAAATAAAACATAAACAATACAACAAAAAGCTTGCTCCGCCGAGCCGGATTCGAACCAGCGAGCTATGGATGTACGCAGTTAAAACCTATGCAGTCCACCCCTCTACCAACTGAGATATCGACGGCAGATGGCGGAACTACGGCGCTGATTCATCCTTTATGCCGAAGGAATCGCAGGCAGTATAGAGGCTGACGAAATAACGAGAACCATGAAGCTGCATGACATTTTGTTACCCACTCACGCGTATTTACCATCGATGCAAGTAAAATGGCGACGTTTCTGCAACCTTCCCAATCGTCTCGCATATAAGTTTGGGTGCCAGCGCGCTTTGCGTCGCGTATAACAAGTTCTAATTCACTTTGTATATTATAGTGCTACACATGTGGCAATAAATCACTAATTAAAACATAAAGAATAAAAAAGCTTGCTCCATCGAGCCGGATTCGAACCAGCGACCTATGGATATCCGCAGTTGGAACCTCTACAGTCTACCGCTCTTCCAACTGAGCTATCGACGGAAGATGGTGGTACCAAGGCGCTGATTCATCCTTTATGCCGAAGGGATCGCAGGCAGTATTGAGGCTGACGAAATAACGAGAATCATGAACCTGCATGACATTTACTTACCCACTCACGCGTATTTACCCCCGATGCTAGTAAAACTGCGACGTTTCTGCAACCTTCGCAATCGTCTCGCATATAAAGTTTGGGTGCCAGCCCACTTTGTGTCGCGTATGACATGTTTTATTCACTTTGTACGTTATGCTGCTGCACATGTGGCAATAAAGCACTGATAAAACATGAAGAAAAAAAACAAAAAAGATTGCTCCGTTGAGCCGGATTCGAACCAGCGACCTACGGATGTCCGCAGTTCCAACCTCGACAGTCCACCGTTCTACCAACTGAGCTATCGACGGAAGATAGCATTACTACGGCGCTGATTCATCCTTTATGCCGAAGGAATTGCAGGCAGTATAAAGGCTGACGAAATAACGAGAACCATGAAGCTGCATGACAATTGCTTACCCACTCACGCGTATTTACCCCCGATGCTAGTAAAACTGCGACGTTTCTGCAACCTTCCCAATCGTCTCGCATATAAACTTTGGGTGCCAGCACACTTCGTGAAGCGTATGACATGTTCTAATTGTCTTGGTACATTATGGTGCTGCACATGTGGCAATAAATCACTAATTAAAACATAAAGAATAAAAAAGCTTGCTCCGTCGAGCCGGATTCGAACCAGCGACCTATGGATATCCGCAGTTGGAACCTTTACAGTCAACCGCTCTACCAACTGAGCTATCGACGGAAGATGGCGGTACCAAGGCGCTGATTCATCCTTTATGCCGAAGGGATCGCAGGCAGTATTGAGGCTGATGAAATAACGAGAACCATGAAGCTGCATGACATTTACTTACCCACTCACGCGTATTTACCCCCAATGCTAGTAAAACTGCGACGTTTCTGCAACCTTCCCAATCGTCTCGCATATAAACTTCGGGTGCCAGCACACTTCGCGACCCGTATGACATGTTCTAATCCACTTGGTACATTATGGTGCTTCACATGTGGAAATAAATCATTTATTAAAACATAAAGAATAAAGAAGTTTGCTCCGTCGAGCCGGATTCGAACCAGCGACCTATGGATGTCCGCAATTGGAAGCTCTACAGTCCACCACTCTATTAACTGAGCTTTCGGCGGAAGATGGCAGTGCCAAGGCGCTGATTCATCCTTTATGCCGAAGGGATCGCAGGCAGTATTGAGGCTGACGAAATAACGAGAACCATGAAGCTGCATGACATTTAATTACCTTCTCACGCGTATTTACCCCCGATGCTAGTAAAATGGCGACGTTTCTACAACCTTTCCAATCGTTTCGCATGTAAACTTTGGGTGCCAGCACACTTTGTGTCGCGTATGACATGTTTTATTCACTTTGTACGTTATGGTGCTGCACATGTGGCAATAAATCACTGATAAACATGAAGAAAAAAACAAAAAAGATTGCTCCGTTGAGCCGGATTCGAACCAGCGACCTACGGGTGTCCGCAGTTCGAACCTCGACAGTCCACCGTTCTACCAACTGAGCTATCGACGGAAGATGGCAGTACTACGGCGCTGATTCATCCTTTATGCCGAAAGAATCGCAGGCAGTATAAAGGCTGACGATATAACGAGAACCATGAAGCTGCATGACATTTGCTTACCCACTCACGCGTGTTTACCCCCGATGCTAGTAAAACTGCGACGTGTCTGCAACCTTCCCAATCGTCTCGCATATAAACTTTGGGTGCCAGCACACTTCGCGACGCGTATGACATGTTCTAATTCACTTGGTACAATATGGTGCTGCACAAGTGGCAATAAATAACTAATTAAAACATAAAGAATGAAAAAGCTTGCTCCGTCGAGCCGGATTCGAACCAACGACCTATGGATGTCCGCAGTTGGAACCTCTACAGTCCACCACTCTACCAACTGAGCTATCGACGGAAGATTGCGGTGCCAAGGCACTGATTCATCCTTTATGCCGAAGGGATCGCAGGCAGTATTGAGGCTGACGAAATAACGAGAACCATGAAGCTGCATGACATTTAATTACCTTCTCACGCGTATTTACCCCCGATGCTAGTAAAATGGCGACGTTTCTACAGCCTTCCCAATCGTCTCGCATATAAACTTTGGGTGCCAGCACACTTTGTGACGCGTATGACATGTTCTAATTCACTTTATACATTTTGGTGCTGCACTTGTGGCAATATATTACTAAATAAAACATAAACAATACAACAAAAAGCTTGCTCTGTCGAGCCGGATTCGAACCAGCGAGCTATGGATGTACGCAGTTAAAACCTATGCAGTCCACCGCTCTACCAACTGAGATATCGACGGCAGATGGCGGTACTACGGCGCTGATTCATCCTTTATGCCGAAGGAAGCGCAGGCAGTATAGAGGCTGACGAAATAACGAGAACCATGAAGCTGCATGACATTTTGTTTCCCACTCACGCGTATTTACCCCCGATGCTAGTAAAACTGCGACGTTTCTGCAACCTTCCCAATCGTCTCGCATATAAACTTTGGGTGCCAGCACACTTCGCGACGCGTATGACATGTTTTATTCACTTTGTACGCTATGGTGCTGCACATGTGGCAATAACAATACTGATAAAACATGAAGAAAAAAACAAAAAAGATTGTTCCGTTGAGCCGGATTCGAACCAGCGACCTACGGATGTCCGCAGTTCGAACTTCTACAGTCCACCGTTCTACAGACTGAGCTATCGACGGAAGATAGCAGTACTACGGCACTGATTCATCCTTTATGCCGAAGGAATCGCAGGCAGTATAAAGGCTGACGATATAACGAGAACCATGAAGCTGCATGACATTTAATTACCTTCTCACGCGTATTTACTCCTGATGCTAGTAAAATGGCGACGTTTCTACAACCTTCCCAATCGTCTCGCATATAAACTTTGGGTGCCAGCACACTTCGCGACGCGTATGACATGTTCTAATCCACTTGGTACATTATGGTGCTGCACATGTGAAAATAAATCACTAATTAAAACATAAAGAATAAAAAGTTTGCTCCGTCGAGCCGGATTCAAACCAGCGACCTATGGATGTCCGCAGTTGGAACCTCTACAGTCAACCGCTCTACCAACTGAGCTATCGACGGAAGATGGCGGTACCAAGGCGCTGATTCATCCTTTATGCCGAAGGGATCGCAGGCAGTATTGAGGCTGATGAAATAACGAGAACCATGAAGCTGCATGACATTTACTTACCCACTCACGCGTATTTACCCCCAATGCTAGTAAAACTGCGACGTTTCTGCAACCTTCCCAATCGTCTCGCATATAAACTTTGGGTGCCAGCACACTTCGCGACCCGTATGACATGTTCTAATCCACTTTGTACGTTATGGCTCTGCACATGTGGCAATAAATCACTAATTAAAACATAAAGAATAAAAAAGTTTGCTCCGTCGAGCCGGATTTGAACCAGCGACCTATGGATGTCCGCAGTTGGAAGCTCTACAGTCCACCACTCTACCAACTGAGATATCGACGGCAGATGGCGGTACTACGGCGCTGATTCATCCTTTATGCCGAAGGAAGCGCAGGCAGTATAGAGGCTGACGAAATAACGAGAACCATGAAGCTGCGTGACATTTTGTTACCCACTCACGCGTATTTACCCCCGATGCTAGTAAAACTGCGACGTTTCTGCAACCTTCCCAATCGTCTCGCATATAAACTTTGGGTGCCAGCACACTTCGCGACGCGTATGACATGTTTTATTCACTTTGTACGCTATGGTGCTGCACATGTGGCAATAAAAATACTGATAAAACATGAAGAAAAAAACAAAAAAGATTGCTCCGTTGAGCCGGATTCGAACCAGCGACCTACGGATGTTCTTAGTTCGAACTTCTGCAGTCCACCGTTCTACAGACTGAGCTATCGACGGAAGATAGCAGTACTACGGCACTGATTCATCCTTTATGCCGAAGGAATCGCAGGCAGTATAAAGGCTGACGATATAACGAGAACCATGAAGCTGCATGACATTTATTTACCTTCTCACGCGTATTTACTCCTGATGCTAGTAAAATGGCGACGTTTCTACAACCTTCCCAATCGTCTCGCATATAAACTTTGGGTGCCAGCACACTTCGCGACGCGTATGACATGTTCTAATCCACTTGGTACATTATGGTGCTGCACATGTGAAAATAAATCACTAATTAAAACATAAAGAATAAAAAGTTTGCTCCTTCGAGCCGGATTCAAACCAGCGACCTATGGATGTCCGCAGTTGGAAGCTCTACAGTCCACCGCTCGACCAACTGAGCTATCGCCGGAAGATGGCGGTGCCAAGGCGCTGATTCATCCTTTATGCCGAAGGGATTGCAGGCAGTATTTAGGCTGACGAAATAACGAGAACCATGAAGCTGCATGACATTTAATTACCTTCTCACGCGTATTTACCCCCGTGCTAGTAAAATGGCGACGTTTCTACAACCTTCCCAATCGTCTCGCATATAAACTTTGGGTGCCAGCACACTTTGTGACGCGTATGACATGTTCTAATTCACTTTACACATTATGGTGCTGAACTTGTGGCAATAAATCACTAAATAAAACATAAACAATACAACAAAAAGCTTGCTCCGCCGAGCCGGATTCGAACCAGCGAGCTATGGATGTACGCAGTTAAAACCTATGCAGTCCACCCCTCTACCAACTGAGATATCGACGGCAGATGGCGGAACTACGGCGCTGATTCATCCTTTATGCCGAAGGAATCGCAGGCAGTATAGAGGCTGACGAAATAACGAGAACCATGAAGCTGCATGACATTTTGTTACCCACTCACGCGTATTTACCATCGATGCAAGTAAAATGGCGACGTTTCTGCAACCTTCCCAATCGTCTCGCATATAAGTTTGGGTGCCAGCGCGCTTTGCGTCGCGTATAACAAGTTCTAATTCACTTTGTATATTATAGTGCTACACATGTGGCAATAAATCACTAATTAAAACATAAAGAATAAAAAAGCTTGCTCCATCGAGCCGGATTCGAACCAGCGACCTATGGATATCCGCAGTTGGAACCTCTACAGTCTACCGCTCTTCCAACTGAGCTATCGACGGAAGATGGTGGTACCAAGGCGCTGATTCATCCTTTATGCCGAAGGGATCGCAGGCAGTATTGAGGCTGACGAAATAACGAGAATCATGAACCTGCATGACATTTACTTACCCACTCACGCGTATTTACCCCCGATGCTAGTAAAACTGCGACGTTTCTGCAACCTTCGCAATCGTCTCGCATATAAAGTTTGGGTGCCAGCCCACTTTGTGTCGCGTATGACATGTTTTATTCACTTTGTACGTTATGCTGCTGCACATGTGGCAATAAAGCACTGATAAAACATGAAGAAAAAAAACAAAAAAGATTGCTCCGTTGAGCCGGATTCGAACCAGCGACCTACGGATGTCCGCAGTTCCAACCTCGACAGTCCACCGTTCTACCAACTGAGCTATCGACGGAAGATAGCATTACTACGGCGCTGATTCATCCTTTATGCCGAAGGAATTGCAGGCAGTATAAAGGCTGACGAAATAACGAGAACCATGAAGCTGCATGACAATTGCTTACCCACTCACGCGTATTTACCCCCGATGCTAGTAAAACTGCGACGTTTCTGCAACCTTCCCAATCGTCTCGCATATAAACTTTGGGTGCCAGCACACTTCGTGAAGCGTATGACATGTTCTAATTGTCTTGGTACATTATGGTGCTGCACATGTGGCAATAAATCACTAATTAAAACATAAAGAATAAAAAAGCTTGCTCCGTCGAGCCGGATTCGAACCAGCGACCTATGGATATCCGCAGTTGGAACCTTTACAGTCAACCGCTCTACCAACTGAGCTATCGACGGAAGATGGCGGTACCAAGGCGCTGATTCATCCTTTATGCCGAAGGGATCGCAGGCAGTATTGAGGCTGATGAAATAACGAGAACCATGAAGCTGCATGACATTTACTTACCCACTCACGCGTATTTACCCCCAATGCTAGTAAAACTGCGACGTTTCTGCAACCTTCCCAATCGTCTCGCATATAAACTTCGGGTGCCAGCACACTTCGCGACCCGTATGACATGTTCTAATCCACTTGGTACATTATGGTGCTTCACATGTGGAAATAAATCATTTATTAAAACATAAAGAATAAAGAAGTTTGCTCCGTCGAGCCGGATTCGAACCAGCGACCTATGGATGTCCGCAATTGGAAGCTCTACAGTCCACCACTCTATTAACTGAGCTTTCGGCGGAAGATGGCAGTGCCAAGGCGCTGATTCATCCTTTATGCCGAAGGGATCGCAGGCAGTATTGAGGCTGACGAAATAACGAGAACCATGAAGCTGCATGACATTTAATTACCTTCTCACGCGTATTTACCCCCGATGCTAGTAAAATGGCGACGTTTCTACAACCTTTCCAATCGTTTCGCATGTAAACTTTGGGTGCCAGCACACTTTGTGTCGCGTATGACATGTTTTATTCACTTTGTACGTTATGGTGCTGCACATGTGGCAATAAATCACTGATAAACATGAAGAAAAAAACAAAAAAGATTGCTCCGTTGAGCCGGATTCGAACCAGCGACCTACGGGTGTCCGCAGTTCGAACCTCGACAGTCCACCGTTCTACCAACTGAGCTATCGACGGAAGATGGCAGTACTACGGCGCTGATTCATCCTTTATGCCGAAAGAATCGCAGGCAGTATAAAGGCTGACGATATAACGAGAACCATGAAGCTGCATGACATTTGCTTACCCACTCACGCGTGTTTACCCCCGATGCTAGTAAAACTGCGACGTGTCTGCAACCTTCCCAATCGTCTCGCATATAAACTTTGGGTGCCAGCACACTTCGCGACGCGTATGACATGTTCTAATTCACTTGGTACAATATGGTGCTGCACAAGTGGCAATAAATAACTAATTAAAACATAAAGAATGAAAAAGCTTGCTCCGTCGAGCCGGATTCGAACCAACGACCTATGGATGTCCGCAGTTGGAACCTCTACAGTCCACCACTCTACCAACTGAGCTATCGACGGAAGATTGCGGTGCCAAGGCACTGATTCATCCTTTATGCCGAAGGGATTGCAGGCAGTATTTAGGCTGACGAAATAACGAGAACCATGAAGCTGCATGACATTTAATTACCTTCTCACGCGTATTTACCCCCGTGCTAGTAAAATGGCGACGTTTCTACAACCTTCCCAATCGTCTCGCATATAAACTTTGGGTGCCAGCACACTTTGTGACGCGTATGACATGTTCTAATTCACTTTACACATTATGATGCTGAACTTGTGGCAATAAATCACTAAATAAAACATAAACAATACAACAAAAAGCTTGCTCCGCCGAGCCGGATTCGAACCAGCGAGCTATGGATGTACGCAGTTAAAACCTATGCAGTCCACCCCTCTACCAACTGAGATATCGACGGCAGATGGCGGAACTACGGCGCTGATTCATCCTTTATGCCGAAGGAATCGCAGGCAGTATAGAGGCTGACGAAATAACGAGAACCATGAAGCTGCATGACATTTTGTTACCCACTCACGCGTATTTACCATCGATGCAAGTAAAATGGCGACGTTTCTGCAACCTTCCCAATCGTCTCGCATATAAGTTTGGGTGCCAGCGCGCTTTGCGTCGCGTATAACAAGTTCTAATTCACTTTGTATATTATAGTGCTACACATGTGGCAATAAATCACTAATTAAAACATAAAGAATAAAAAAGCTTGCTCCATCGAGCCGGATTCGAACCAGCGACCTATGGATATCCGCAGTTGGAACCTCTACAGTCTACCGCTCTTCCAACTGAGCTATCGACGGAAGATGGTGGTACCAAGGCGCTGATTCATCCTTTATGCCGAAGGGATCGCAGGCAGTATTGAGGCTGACGAAATAACGAGAATCATGAACCTGCATGACATTTACTTACCCACTCACGCGTATTTACCCCCGATGCTAGTAAAACTGCGACGTTTCTGCAACCTTCGCAATCGTCTCGCATATAAAGTTTGGGTGCCAGCCCACTTTGTGTCGCGTATGACATGTTTTATTCACTTTGTACGTTATGCTGCTGCACATGTGGCAATAAAGCACTGATAAAACATGAAGAAAAAAAACAAAAAAGATTGCTCCGTTGAGCCGGATTCGAACCAGCGACCTACGGATGTCCGCAGTTCCAACCTCGACAGTCCACCGTTCTACCAACTGAGCTATCGACGGAAGATAGCATTACTACGGCGCTGATTCATCCTTTATGCCGAAGGAATTGCAGGCAGTATAAAGGCTGACGAAATAACGAGAACCATGAAGCTGCATGACAATTGCTTACCCACTCACGCGTATTTACCCCCGATGCTAGTAAAACTGCGACGTTTCTGCAACCTTCCCAATCGTCTCGCATATAAACTTTGGGTGCCAGCACACTTCGTGAAGCGTATGACATGTTCTAATTGTCTTGGTACATTATGGTGCTGCACATGTGGCAATAAATCACTAATTAAAACATAAAGAATAAAAAAGCTTGCTCCGTCGAGCCGGATTCGAACCAGCGACCTATGGATATCCGCAGTTGGAACCTTTACAGTCAACCGCTCTACCAACTGAGCTATCGACGGAAGATGGCGGTACCAAGGCGCTGATTCATCCTTTATGCCGAAGGGATCGCAGGCAGTATTGAGGCTGATGAAATAACGAGAACCATGAAGCTGCATGACATTTACTTACCCACTCACGCGTATTTACCCCCAATGCTAGTAAAACTGCGACGTTTCTGCAACCTTCCCAATCGTCTCGCATATAAACTTCGGGTGCCAGCACACTTCGCGACCCGTATGACATGTTCTAATCCACTTGGTACATTATGGTGCTTCACATGTGGAAATAAATCATTTATTAAAACATAAAGAATAAAGAAGTTTGCTCCGTCGAGCCGGATTCGAACCAGCGACCTATGGATGTCCGCAATTGGAAGCTCTACAGTCCACCACTCTATTAACTGAGCTTTCGGCGGAAGATGGCAGTGCCAAGGCGCTGATTCATCCTTTATGCCGAAGGGATCGCAGGCAGTATTGAGGCTGACGAAATAACGAGAACCATGAAGCTGCATGACATTTAATTACCTTCTCACGCGTATTTACCCCCGATGCTAGTAAAATGGCGACGTTTCTACAACCTTTCCAATCGTTTCGCATGTAAACTTTGGGTGCCAGCACACTTTGTGTCGCGTATGACATGTTTTATTCACTTTGTACGTTATGGTGCTGCACATGTGGCAATAAATCACTGATAAACATGAAGAAAAAAACAAAAAAGATTGCTCCGTTGAGCCGGATTCGAACCAGCGACCTACGGGTGTCCGCAGTTCGAACCTCGACAGTCCACCGTTCTACCAACTGAGCTATCGACGGAAGATGGCAGTACTACGGCGCTGATTCATCCTTTATGCCGAAAGAATCGCAGGCAGTATAAAGGCTGACGATATAACGAGAACCATGAAGCTGCATGACATTTGCTTACCCACTCACGCGTGTTTACCCCCGATGCTAGTAAAACTGCGACGTGTCTGCAACCTTCCCAATCGTCTCGCATATAAACTTTGGGTGCCAGCACACTTCGCGACGCGTATGACATGTTCTAATTCACTTGGTACAATATGGTGCTGCACAAGTGGCAATAAATAACTAATTAAAACATAAAGAATGAAAAAGCTTGCTCCGTCGAGCCGGATTCGAACCAACGACCTATGGATGTCCGCAGTTGGAACCTCTACAGTCCACCACTCTACCAACTGAGCTATCGACGGAAGATTGCGGTGCCAAGGCACTGATTCATCCTTTATGCCGAAGGGATCGCAGGCAGTATTGAGGCTGACGAAATAACGAGAACCATGAAGCTGCATGACATTTAATTACCTTCTCACGCGTATTTACCCCCGATGCTAGTAAAATGGCGACGTTTCTACAGCCTTCCCAATCGTCTCGCATATAAACTTTGGGTGCCAGCACACTTTGTGACGCGTATGACATGTTCTAATTCACTTTATACATTTTGGTGCTGCACTTGTGGCAATATATTACTAAATAAAACATAAACAATACAACAAAAAGCTTGCTCTGTCGAGCCGGATTCGAACCAGCGAGCTATGGATGTACGCAGTTAAAACCTATGCAGTCCACCGCTCTACCAACTGAGATATCGACGGCAGATGGCGGTACTACGGCGCTGATTCATCCTTTATGCCGAAGGAAGCGCAGGCAGTATAGAGGCTGACGAAATAACGAGAACCATGAAGCTGCATGACATTTTGTTTCCCACTCACGCGTATTTACCCCCGATGCTAGTAAAACTGCGAAGTTTCTGCAACCTTCCCAATCGTCTCGCATATAAACTTTGGGTGCCAGCACACTTCGCGACGCGTATGACATGTTTTATTCACTTTGTACGCTATGGTGCTGCACATGTGGCAATAACAATACTGATAAAACATGAAGAAAAAAACAAAAAAGATTGCTCCGTTGAGCCGGATTCGAACCAGCGACCTACGGATGTCCGCAGTTCGAACTTCTACAGTCCACCGTTCTACAGACTGAGCTATCGACGGAAGATAGCAGTACTACGGCACTGATTCATCCTTTATGCCGAAGGAATCGCAGGCAGTATAAAGGCTGACGATATAACGAGAACCATGAAGCTGCATGACATTTAATTACCTTCTCACGCGTATTTACTCCTGATGCTAGTAAAATGGCGACGTTTCTACAACCTTCCCAATCGTCTCGCATATAAACTTTGGGTGCCAGCACACTTCGCGACGCGTATGACATGTTCTAATCCACTTGGTACATTATGGTGCTGCACATGTGAAAATAAATCACTAATTAAAACATAAAGAATAAAAAGTTTGCTCCGTCGAGCCGGATTCAAACCAGCGACCTATGGATGTCCGCAGTTGGAACCTCTACAGTCAACCGCTCTACCAACTGAGCTATCGACGGAAGATGGCGGTACCAAGGCGCTGATTCATCCTTTATGCCGAAGGGATCGCAGGCAGTATTGAGGCTGATGAAATAACGAGAACCATGAAGCTGCATGACATTTACTTACCCACTCACGCGTATTTACCCCCAATGCTAGTAAAACTGCGACGTTTCTGCAACCTTCCCAATCGTCTCGCATATAAACTTTGGGTGCCAGCACACTTCGCGACCCGTATGACATGTTCTAATCCACTTGGTACATTATGGTGCTTCACATGTGGAAATAAATCATTTATTAAAACATAAAGAATAAAGAAGTTTGCTCCGTCGAGCCGGATTCGAACCAGCGACCTATGGATGTCCGCAATTGGAAGCTCTACAGTCCACCACTCTATTAACTGAGCTTTCGGCGGAAGATGGCAGTGCCAAGGCGCTGATTCATCCTTTATGCCGAAGGGATCGCAGGCAGTATTGAGGCTGACGAAATAACGAGAACCATGAAGCTGCATGACATTTAATGACCTTCTCACGCGTATTTACCCCCGATGCTAGTAAAATGGTGACGTTTCTACAACCTTTCCAATCGTTTCGCATGTAAACTTTGGGTGCCAGCACAGTTTGTGTCGCGTATGACATGTTTTATTCACTTTGTACGTTATGGTGCTGCACATGTGGCAATAAATCACTGATAAACATGAAGAAAAAAACAAAAAAGATTGCTCCGTTGAGCCGGATTCGAACCAGCGACCTACGGGTGTCCGCAGTTCGAACCTCGACAGTCCACCGTTCTACCAACTGATCTATCGACGGAAGATGGCAGTACTACGGCGCTGATTCATCCTTTATGCCGAAGGAATCGCAGGCAGTATAAAGGCTGACGATATAACGAGAACCATGAAGCTGCATGACAATTGCTTACCCACTCACGCGTATTTACCACCGATGCTAGTAAAACTGCGACGTTTCTGCAACCTTCCCAATCGTCTCGCATATAAACTTTGGGTGCCAGCACACTTCGCGACGCGTATGACATGTTCTAATTGTCTTGGTACATTATGGTGCTGCACAAGTGGCAATAAATCACTAATTAAAACATAAAGAATAAAAAAGCTTGCTCCGTCGAGCCGGATTTGAACCAGCGACCTATGGATGTCCGCAGTTGGAACCTCTACAGTCCACCGCTCTACCAACTGAGCTATCGACGGAAGATGGCGGCACCAAGGCGCTGATTCATCCTTTATGCCGAAGGGTTCGCAGGCAGTATTGCGGCTGACGAAATGAAGAAGGCCATGAAGCTGCATGACATTTAATTACCTTCTCATGCGTATTTACCCCCGATGCTAGTAAAATGGCGACGTTTTTACAACCTTCCCAATCGTCTCGCATATAAACTTTGGGTGCCAGCACACTTTGTGACGCGTATGACATGTTTTATTCACTTTGTACATTATGGTGCTGCACATGTGGCAATAAATCACTAATTAAAACATAAAGAATAAAAAAGCTTGCTCCGTCGAGCCGGATTCGAACCAGCGACCTATGGATATCCGCAGTTGGAACCTCTACAGTCAACCGCTCTACCAACTGAGCTATCGACGGAAGATGGCGGTACCAAGGCGCTGATTCATCCTTTATGCCGAAGGGATCGCAGGCAGTATTGAGGCTGATGCAATAACGAGAACCATGAAGCTGCATGACATTTACTTACCCACTCACGCGTATTTACCCCCAATGCTAGTAAAACTGCGACGTTTCTGCAACCTTCCCAATCGTCTCGCATATAAACTTTGGGTGCCAGCACACTTCGCGACCCGTATGACATGTTCTAATCCACTTGGTACATTATGGTGCTTCACATGTGGAAATAAATCATTTATTAAAACATAAAGAATAAAGAAGTTTGCTCCGTCGAGCCGGATTCGAACCAGCGACCTATGGATGTCCGCAATTGGAAGCTCTACAGTCCACCACTCTATTAACTGAGCTTTCGGCGGAAGATGGCAGTGCCAAGGCGCTGATTCATCCTTTATGCCGAAGGGATCGCAGGCAGTATTGAGGCTGATGCAATAACGAGAACCATGAAGCTGCATGACATTTTGTTACCCACTCACGCGTATTTACCATCGATGCAAGTAAAATGGCGACGTTTCTGCAACCTTCCCAATCGTCTCGCATATAAGTTTGGGTGCCAGCGCGCTTTGCGTCGCGTATAACAAGTTCTAATTCACTTTGTATATTATAGTGCTACACATGTGGCAATAAATCACTAATTAAAACATAAAGAATAAAAAAGCTTGCTCCATCGAGCCGGATTCGAACCAGCGACCTATGGATATCCGCAGTTGGAACCTCTACAGTCTACCGCTCTTCCAACTGAGCTATCGACGGAAGATGGTGGTACCAAGGCGCTGATTCATCCTTTATGCCGAAGGGATCGCAGGCAGTATTGAGGCTGACGAAATAACGAGAATCATGAACCTGCATGACATTTACTTACCCACTCACGCGTATTTACCCCCGATGCTAGTAAAACTGCGACGTTTCTGCAACCTTCGCAATCGTCTCGCATATAAAGTTTGGGTGCCAGCCCACTTTGTGTCGCGTATGACATGTTTTATTCACTTTGTACGTTATGCTGCTGCACATGTGGCAATAAAGCACTGATAAAACATGAAGAAAAAAAACAAAAAAGATTGCTCCGTTGAGCCGGATTCGAACCAGCGACCTACGGATGTCCGCAGTTCCAACCTCGACAGTCCACCGTTCTACCAACTGAGCTATCGACGGAAGATAGCATTACTACGGCGCTGATTCATCCTTTATGCCGAAGGAATTGCAGGCAGTATAAAGGCTGACGAAATAACGAGAACCATGAAGCTGCATGACAATTGCTTACCCACTCACGCGTATTTACCCCCGATGCTAGTAAAACTGCGACGTTTCTGCAACCTTCCCAATCGTCTCGCATATAAACTTTGGGTGCCAGCACACTTCGTGAAGCGTATGACATGTTCTAATTGTCTTGGTACATTATGGTGCTGCACATGTGGCAATAAATCACTAATTAAAACATAAAGAATAAAAAAGCTTGCTCCGTCGAGCCGGATTCGAACCAGCGACCTATGGATATCCGCAGTTGGAACCTTTACAGTCAACCGCTCTACCAACTGAGCTATCGACGGAAGATGGCGGTACCAAGGCGCTGATTCATCCTTTATGCCGAAGGGATCGCAGGCAGTATTGAGGCTGATGAAATAACGAGAACCATGAAGCTGCATGACATTTACTTACCCACTCACGCGTATTTACCCCCAATGCTAGTAAAACTGCGACGTTTCTGCAACCTTCCCAATCGTCTCGCATATAAACTTCGGGTGCCAGCACACTTCGCGACCCGTATGACATGTTCTAATCCACTTGGTACATTATGGTGCTTCACATGTGGAAATAAATCATTTATTAAAACATAAAGAATAAAGAAGTTTGCTCCGTCGAGCCGGATTCGAACCAGCGACCTATGGATGTCCGCAATTGGAAGCTCTACAGTCCACCACTCTATTAACTGAGCTTTCGGCGGAAGATGGCAGTGCCAAGGCGCTGATTCATCCTTTATGCCGAAGGGATCGCAGGCAGTATTGAGGCTGACGAAATAACGAGAACCATGAAGCTGCATGACATTTAATTACCTTCTCACGCGTATTTACCCCCGATGCTAGTAAAATGGCGACGTTTCTACAACCTTTCCAATCGTTTCGCATGTAAACTTTGGGTGCCAGCACACTTTGTGTCGCGTATGACATGTTTTATTCACTTTGTACGTTATGGTGCTGCACATGTGGCAATAAATCACTGATAAACATGAAGAAAAAAACAAAAAAGATTGCTCCGTTGAGCCGGATTCGAACCAGCGACCTACGGGTGTCCGCAGTTCGAACCTCGACAGTCCACCGTTCTACCAACTGAGCTATCGACGGAAGATGGCAGTACTACGGCGCTGATTCATCCTTTATGCCGAAAGAATCGCAGGCAGTATAAAGGCTGACGATATAACGAGAACCATGAAGCTGCATGACATTTGCTTACCCACTCACGCGTGTTTACCCCCGATGCTAGTAAAACTGCGACGTGTCTGCAACCTTCCCAATCGTCTCGCATATAAACTTTGGGTGCCAGCACACTTCGCGACGCGTATGACATGTTCTAATTCACTTGGTACAATATGGTGCTGCACAAGTGGCAATAAATAACTAATTAAAACATAAAGAATGAAAAAGCTTGCTCCGTCGAGCCGGATTCGAACCAACGACCTATGGATGTCCGCAGTTGGAACCTCTACAGTCCACCACTCTACCAACTGAGCTATCGACGGAAGATTGCGGTGCCAAGGCACTGATTCATCCTTTATGCCGAAGGGATCGCAGGCAGTATTGAGGCTGACGAAATAACGAGAACCATGAAGCTGCATGACATTTAATTACCTTCTCACGCGTATTTACCCCCGATGCTAGTAAAATGGCGACGTTTCTACAGCCTTCCCAATCGTCTCGCATATAAACTTTGGGTGCCAGCACACTTTGTGACGCGTATGACATGTTCTAATTCACTTTATACATTTTGGTGCTGCACTTGTGGCAATATATTACTAAATAAAACATAAACAATACAACAAAAAGCTTGCTCTGTCGAGCCGGATTCGAACCAGCGAGCTATGGATGTACGCAGTTAAAACCTATGCAGTCCACCGCTCTACCAACTGAGATATCGACGGCAGATGGCGGTACTACGGCGCTGATTCATCCTTTATGCCGAAGGAAGCGCAGGCAGTATAGAGGCTGACGAAATAACGAGAACCATGAAGCTGCATGACATTTTGTTTCCCACTCACGCGTATTTACCCCCGATGCTAGTAAAACTGCGAAGTTTCTGCAACCTTCCCAATCGTCTCGCATATAAACTTTGGGTGCCAGCACACTTCGCGACGCGTATGACATGTTTTATTCACTTTGTACGCTATGGTGCTGCACATGTGGCAATAACAATACTGATAAAACATGAAGAAAAAAACAAAAAAGATTGCTCCGTTGAGCCGGATTCGAACCAGCGACCTACGGATGTCCGCAGTTCGAACTTCTACAGTCCACCGTTCTACAGACTGAGCTATCGACGGAAGATAGCAGTACTACGGCACTGATTCATCCTTTATGCCGAAGGAATCGCAGGCAGTATAAAGGCTGACGATATAACGAGAACCATGAAGCTGCATGACATTTAATTACCTTCTCACGCGTATTTACTCCTGATGCTAGTAAAATGGCGACGTTTCTACAACCTTCCCAATCGTCTCGCATATAAACTTTGGGTGCCAGCACACTTCGCGACGCGTATGACATGTTCTAATCCACTTGGTACATTATGGTGCTGCACATGTGAAAATAAATCACTAATTAAAACATAAAGAATAAAAAGTTTGCTCCGTCGAGCCGGATTCAAACCAGCGACCTATGGATGTCCGCAGTTGGAACCTCTACAGTCAACCGCTCTACCAACTGAGCTATCGACGGAAGATGGCGGTACCAAGGCGCTGATTCATCCTTTATGCCGAAGGGATCGCAGGCAGTATTGAGGCTGATGAAATAACGAGAACCATGAAGCTGCATGACATTTACTTACCCACTCACGCGTATTTACCCCCAATGCTAGTAAAACTGCGACGTTTCTGCAACCTTCCCAATCGTCTCGCATATAAACTTTGGGTGCCAGCACACTTCGCGACCCGTATGACATGTTCTAATCCACTTGGTACATTATGGTGCTTCACATGTGGAAATAAATCATTTATTAAAACATAAAGAATAAAGAAGTTTGCTCCGTCGAGCCGGATTCGAACCAGCGACCTATGGATGTCCGCAATTGGAAGCTCTACAGTCCACCACTCTATTAACTGAGCTTTCGGCGGAAGATGGCAGTGCCAAGGCGCTGATTCATCCTTTATGCCGAAGGGATCGCAGGCAGTATTGAGGCTGACGAAATAACGAGAACCATGAAGCTGCATGACATTTAATGACCTTCTCACGCGTATTTACCCCCGATGCTAGTAAAATGGTTACGTTTCTACAACCTTTCCAATCGTTTCGCATGTAAACTTTGGGTGCCAGCACAGTTTGTGTCGCGTATGACATGTTTTATTCACTTTGTACGTTATGGTGCTGCACATGTGGCAATAAATCACTGATAAACATGAAGAAAAAAACAAAAAAGATTGCTCCGTTGAGCCGGATTCGAACCAGCGACCTACGGGTGTCCGCAGTTCGAACCTCGACAGTCCACCGTTCTACCAACTGATCTATCGACGGAAGATGGCAGTACTACGGCGCTGATTCATCCTTTATGCCGAAGGAATCGCAGGCAGTATAAAGGCTGACGATATAACGAGAACCATGAAGCTGCATGACATTTGCTTACCCACTCACGCGTGTTTACCCCCGATGCTAGTAAAACTGCGACGTGTCTGCAACCTTCCCAATCGTCTCGCATATAAACTTTGGGTGCCAGCACACTTCGCGACGCGTATGACATGTTCTAATTCACTTGGTACAATATGGTGCTGCACAAGTGGCAATAAATAACTAATTAAAACATAAAGAATGAAAAAGCTTGCTCCGTCGAGCCGGATTCGAACCAACGACCTATGGATGTCCGCAGTTGGAACCTCTACAGTCCACCACTCTACCAACTGAGCTATCGACGGAAGATTGCGGTGCCAAGGCACTGATTCATCCTTTATGCCGAAGGGATCGCAGGCAGTATTGAGGCTGACGAAATAACGAGAACCATGAAGCTGCATGACATTTAATTACCTTCTCACGCGTATTTACCCCCGATGCTAGTAAAATGGCGACGTTTCTACAGCCTTCCCAATCGTCTCGCATATAAACTTTGGGTGCCAGCACACTTTGTGACGCGTATGACATGTTCTAATTCACTTTATACATTTTGGTGCTGCACTTGTGGCAATATATTACTAAATAAAACATAAACAATACAACAAAAAGCTTGCTCTGTCGAGCCGGATTCGAACCAGCGAGCTATGGATGTACGCAGTTAAAACCTATGCAGTCCACCGCTCTACCAACTGAGATATCGACGGCAGATGGCGGTACTACGGCGCTGATTCATCCTTTATGCCGAAGGAAGCGCAGGCAGTATAGAGGCTGACGAAATAACGAGAACCATGAAGCTGCATGACATTTTGTTTCCCACTCACGCGTATTTACCCCCGATGCTAGTAAAACTGCGAAGTTTCTGCAACCTTCCCAATCGTCTCGCATATAAACTTTGGGTGCCAGCACACTTCGCGACGCGTATGACATGTTTTATTCACTTTGTACGCTATGGTGCTGCACATGTGGCAATAACAATACTGATAAAACATGAAGAAAAAAACAAAAAAGATTGCTCCGTTGAGCCGGATTCGAACCAGCGACCTACGGATGTCCGCAGTTCGAACTTCTACAGTCCACCGTTCTACAGACTGAGCTATCGACGGAAGATAGCAGTACTACGGCACTGATTCATCCTTTATGCCGAAGGAATCGCAGGCAGTATAAAGGCTGACGATATAACGAGAACCATGAAGCTGCATGACATTTAATTACCTTCTCACGCGTATTTACTCCTGATGCTAGTAAAATGGCGACGTTTCTACAACCTTCCCAATCGTCTCGCATATAAACTTTGGGTGCCAGCACACTTCGCGACGCGTATGACATGTTCTAATCCACTTGGTACATTATGGTGCTGCACATGTGAAAATAAATCACTAATTAAAACATAAAGAATAAAAAGTTTGCTCCGTCGAGCCGGATTCAAACCAGCGACCTATGGATGTCCGCAGTTGGAACCTCTACAGTCAACCGCTCTACCAACTGAGCTATCGACGGAAGATGGCGGTACCAAGGCGCTGATTCATCCTTTATGCCGAAGGGATCGCAGGCAGTATTGAGGCTGATGAAATAACGAGAACCATGAAGCTGCATGACATTTACTTACCCACTCACGCGTATTTACCCCCAATGCTAGTAAAACTGCGACGTTTCTGCAACCTTCCCAATCGTCTCGCATATAAACTTTGGGTGCCAGCACACTTCGCGACCCGTATGACATGTTCTAATCCACTTGGTACATTATGGTGCTTCACATGTGGAAATAAATCATTTATTAAAACATAAAGAATAAAGAAGTTTGCTCCGTCGAGCCGGATTCGAACCAGCGACCTATGGATGTCCGCAATTGGAAGCTCTACAGTCCACCACTCTATTAACTGAGCTTTCGGCGGAAGATGGCAGTGCCAAGGCGCTGATTCATCCTTTATGCCGAAGGGATCGCAGGCAGTATTGAGGCTGACGAAATAACGAGAACCATGAAGCTGCATGACATTTAATGACCTTCTCACGCGTATTTACCCCCGATGCTAGTAAAATGGTTACGTTTCTACAACCTTTCCAATCGTTTCGCATGTAAACTTTGGGTGCCAGCACAGTTTGTGTCGCGTATGACATGTTTTATTCACTTTGTACGTTATGGTGCTGCACATGTGGCAATAAATCACTGATAAACATGAAGAAAAAAACAAAAAAGATTGCTCCGTTGAGCCGGATTCGAACCAGCGACCTACGGGTGTCCGCAGTTCGAACCTCGACAGTCCACCGTTCTACCAACTGATCTATCGACGGAAGATGGCAGTACTACGGCGCTGATTCATCCTTTATGCCGAAGGAATCGCAGGCAGTATAAAGGCTGACGATATAACGAGAACCATGAAGCTGCATGACAATTGCTTACCCACTCACGCGTATTTACCACCGATGCTAGTAAAACTGCGACGTTTCTGCAACCTTCCCAATCGTCTCGCATATAAACTTTGGGTGCCAGCACACTTCGCGACGCGTATGACATGTTCTAATTGTCTTGGTACATTATGGTGCTGCACAAGTGGCAATAAATCACTAATTAAAACATAAAGAATAAAAAAGCTTGCTCCGTCGAGCCGGATTTGAACCAGCGACCTATGGATGTCCGCAGTTGGAACCTCTACAGTCCACCGCTCTACCAACTGAGCTATCGACGGAAGATGGCGGCACCAAGGCGCTGATTCATCCTTTATGCCGAAGGGTTCGCAGGCAGTATTGCGGCTGACGAAATGAAGAAGGCCATGAAGCTGCATGACATTTAATTACCTTCTCATGCGTATTTACCCCCGATGCTAGTAAAATGGCGACGTTTTTACAACCTTCCCAATCGTCTCGCATATAAACTTTGGGTGCCAGCACACTTTGTGACGCGTATGACATGTTTTATTCACTTTGTACATTATGGTGCTGCACATGTGGCAATAAATCACTAATTAAAACATAAAGAATAAAAAAGCTTGCTCCGTCGAGCCGGATTCGAACCAGCGACCTATGGATATCCGCAGTTGGAACCTCTACAGTCAACCGCTCTACCAACTGAGCTATCGACGGAAGATGGCGGTACCAAGGCGCTGATTCATCCTTTATGCCGAAGGGATCGCAGGCAGTATTGAGGCTGATGCAATAACGAGAACCATGAAGCTGCATGACATTTACTTACCCACTCACGCGTATTTACCCCCAATGCTAGTAAAACTGCGACGTTTCTGCAACCTTCCCAATCGTCTCGCATATAAACTTTGGGTGCCAGCACACTTCGCGACCCGTATGACATGTTCTAATCCACTTGGTACATTATGGTGCTTCACATGTGGAAATAAATCATTTATTAAAACATAAAGAATAAAGAAGTTTGCTCCGTCGAGCCGGATTCGAACCAGCGACCTATGGATGTCCGCAATTGGAAGCTCTACAGTCCACCACTCTATTAACTGAGCTTTCGGCGGAAGATGGCAGTGCCAAGGCGCTGATTCATCCTTTATGCCGAAGGGATCGCAGGCAGTATTGAGGCTGACGAAATAACGAGAACCATGAAGCTGCATGACATTTAATGACCTTCTCACGCGTATTTACCCCCGATGCTAGTAAAATGGCGACGTTTCTACAACCTTTCCAATCGTTTCGCATGTAAACTTTGGGTGCCAGCACACTTTGTGACGCGTATGACATGTTCTAATTCACTTTATACAATATGGTGCTGCACATGTAGCAATAAATCACTAATTAAAACATAAAGAATAAAAAAGCTAGGTCCGTCGAGCCGGATTCGAACCAGCGACCTATGGATGTCCGCAGTTGGAACCTCTACAGTCCACCGCTCTGCCAACTGAGCTATCGACGGAAGATGGCGGTACCAAGGCGCTGGTTCGTCCTTTATGCCGAAGGGATCGCAGGCAGTATTGAGGCTGACGAAATAACGAGAACCATGAAGCTGCATGACATTTAATTACCTTTTCACGCGTATTTACCCACAATGCTAGTAAAATGGCGACGTTTCTACAACCTTCCCAATCGTCTCGCATATAAACTTTGGGTGCCAGCACACTTCGCGACGCGTATGACATGTTCTAATTGTCTTGGTACATTATGGTGCTGCACATGTGGCAATAAATCACTAATTAAAACATAAAGAATAAAAAAGCTTGCTCCGTCGAGCCGGATTCGAACCAGCGACCTATGGATGTCCGCAATTGGAAGCTCTACAGTCCACCACTCTATTAACTGAGCTTTCGGCGGAAGATGGCAGTGCCAAGGCGCTGATTCATCCTTTATGCCGAAGGGATCGCAGGCAGTATAAAGGCTGACGATATAACGAGAACCATGAAGCTGCATGACAATTGCTTACCCACTCACGCGTATTTACCACCGATGCTAGTAATACTGCGACGTTTCTGCAACCTTCCCAATCGTCTCGCATATAAACTTTGGGTGCCAGCACACTTCGCGACGCGTATGACATGTTCTAATTGTCTTGGTACATTATGGTGCTGCACAAGTGGCAATAAATCACTAATTAAAACATAGAGAATAAAAAAGCTTGCTCCGTCGAGCCGGATTTGAACCAGCGACCTATGGATGTCCGAAGTTGGAACCTCTACAGTCCACCGCTCTACCAACTGAGCTATCGACGGAAGATGGCGGCACCAAGGCGCTGATTCATCCTTTATGCCGAAGGGTTCGCAGGCAGTATTGCGGCTGACGAAATGAAGAGGGCCATGAAGCTGCATGACATTTAATTACCTTCTCATGCGTATTTACCCCCGATGCTAGTAAAATGGCGACGTTTCTACAACCTTCCCAATCGTCTCGCATATAAACTTTGGGTGCCAGCACACTTTGTGACGCGTATGACATGTTTTATTCACTTTGTACATTATGGTGCTGCACATGTGGCAATAAATCACTAATTAAAACATAAAGAATAAAAAAGCTTGCTCCGTCGAGCCGGATTCGAACCAGCGACCTATGGATATCCGCAGTTGGAACCTCTACAGTCAACCGCTCTACCAACTGAGCTATCGACGGAAGATGGCGGTACCAAGGCGCTGATTCATCCTTTATGCCGAAGGGATCGCAGGCAGTATTGAGGCTGATGAAATAACGAGAACCATGAAGCTGCATGACATTTACTTACCCACTCACGCGTATTTACCCCCAATGCTAGTAAAACTGCGACGTTTCTGCAACCTTCCCAATCGTCTCGCATATAAACTTTGGGTGCCAGCACACTTCGCGACCCGTATGACATGTTCTAATCCATTTGGTACATTATGGTGCTTCACATGTGGAAATAAATCATTTATTAAAACATAAAGAATAAAGAAGTTTGCTCCGTCGAGCCGGATTCGAACCAGCGACCTATGGATGTCCGCAATTGGAAGCTCTACAGTCCACCACTCTATTAACTGAGCTTTCGGCGGAAGATGGCAGTGCCAAGGCGCTGATTCATCCTTTATGCCGAAGGGATCGCAGGCAGTATTGAGGCTGACGAAATAACGAGAACCATAAAGCTGCATGACATTTAATGACCTTCTCACGCGTATTTACCCCCGATGCTAGTAAAATGGCGACGTTTCTACAACCTTTCCAATCGTTTCGCATGTAAACTTTGGGTGCCAGCACACTTTGTGACGCGTATGACATGTTCTAATTCACTTTATACAATATGGTGCTGCACATGTAGCAATAAATCACTAATTAAAACATAAAGAATAAAAAAGCTAGGTCCGTCGAGCCGGATTCGAACCAGCGACCTATGGATGTCCGCAGTTGGAACCTCTACAGTCCACCGCTCTGCCAACTGAGCTATCGACGGAAGATGGCGGTACCAAGGCGCTGGTTCGTCCTTTATGCCGAAGGGATCGCAGGCAGTATTGAGGCTGATGAAATAACGAGAACCATGAAGCTGCATGACATTTACTTACCCACTCACGCGTATTTACCCCCAATGCTAGTAAAACTGCGACGTTTCTGCAACCTTCCCAATCGTCTCGCATATAAACTTTGGGTGCCAGCACACTTCGCGACCCGTATGACATGTTCTAATCCACTTGGTACATTATGGTGCTTCACATGTGGAAATAAATCATTTATTAAAACATAAAGAATAAAGAAGTTTGCTCCGTCGAGCCGGATTCGAACCAGCGACCTATGGATGTCCGCAATTGGAAGCTCTACAGTCCACCACTCTATTAACTGAGCTTTCGGCGGAAGATGGCAGTGCCAAGGCGCTGATTCATCCTTTATGCCGAAGGGATCGCAGGCAGTATTGAGGCTGACGAAATAACGAGAACCATGAAGCTGCATGACATTTAATGACCTTCTCACGCGTATTTACCCCCGATGCTAGTAAAATGGCGACGTTTCTACAACCTTTCCAATCGTTTTGCATGTAAACTTTGGGTGCCAGCACACTTTGTGTCGCGTATGACATGTTTTATTCACTTTGTACGTTATGGTGCTGCACATGTGGCAATAAATCACTGATAAACATGAAGAAAAAAACAAAAAAGATTGCTCCGTTGAGCCGGATTTGAACCAGCGACCTACGGGTGTCCGCAGTTCGAACCTCGACAGTCCACCGTTCTACCAACCGATCTATCGACAGAAGATGGCAGTACTACGGCGCTGATTCATCCTTTATGCCGAAGGAATCGCAGGCAGTATAAAGGCTGACGATATAACGAGAACCATGAAGCTGCATGACAATTGCTTACCCACTCACGCGTATTTACCACCGATGCTAGTAATACTGCGACGTTTCTGCAACCTTCCCAATCGTCTCGCATATAAACTTTGGGTGCCAGCACACTTCGCGACGCGTATGACATGTTCTAATTGTCTTGGTACATTATGGTGCTGCACAAGTGGCAATAAATCACTAATTAAAACATAGAGAATAAAAAAGCTTGCTCCGTCGAGCCGGATTTGAACCAGCGACCTATGGATGTCCGAAGTTGGAACCTCTACAGTCCACCGCTCTACCAACTGAGCTATCGACGGAAGATGGCGGCACCAAGGCGCTGATTCATCCTTTATGCCGAAGGGTTCGCAGGCAGTATTGCGGCTGACGAAATGAAGAGGGCCATGAAGCTGCATGACATTTAATTACCTTCTCATGCGTATTTACCCCCGATGCTAGTAAAATGGCGACGTTTCTACAACCTTCCCAATCGTCTCGCATATAAACTTTGGGTGCCAGCACACTTTGTGACGCGTATGACATGTTTTATTCACTTTGTACATTATGGTGCTGCACATGTGGCAATAAATCACTAATTAAAACATAAAGAATAAAAAAGCTTGCTCCGTCGAGCCGGATTCGAACCAGCGACCTATGGATATCCGCAGTTGGAACCTCTACAGTCAACCGCTCTACCAACTGAGCTATCGACGGAAGATGGCGGTACCAAGGCGCTGATTCATCCTTTATGCCGAAGGGATCGCAGGCAGTATTGAGGCTGATGAAATAACGAGAACCATGAAGCTGCATGACATTTACTTACCCACTCACGCGTATTTACCCCCAATGCTAGTAAAACTGCGACGTTTCTGCAACCTTCCCAATCGTCTCGCATATAAACTTTGGGTGCCAGCACACTTCGCGACCCGTATGACATGTTCTAGTCCACTTGGTACATTATGGTGCTTCACATGTGGAAATAAATCATTTATTAAAACATAAAGAATAAAGAAGTTTGCTCCGTCGAGCCGGATTCGAACCAGCGACCTATGGATGTCCGCAATTGGAAGCTCTACAGTCCACCACTCTATTAACTGAGCTTTCGGCGGAAGATGGCAGTGCCAAGGCGCTGATTCATCCTTTATGCCGAAGGGATCGCAGGCAGTATTGAGGCTGACGAAATAACGAGAACCATGAAGCTGCATGACATTTAATGACCTTCTCACGCGTATTTACCCCCGATGCTAGTAAAATGGCGACGTTTCTACAACCTTTCCAATCGTTTCGCATGTAAACTTTGGGTGCCAGCACACTTTGTGACGCGTATGACATGTTCTAATTCACTTTATACAATATGGTGCTGCACATGTAGCAATAAATCACTAATTAAAACATAAAGAATAAAAAAGCTAGGTCCGTCGAGCCGGATTCGAACCAGCGACCTATGGATGTCCGCAGTTGGAACCTCTACAGTCCACCGCTCTGCCAACTGAGCTATCGACGGAAGATGGCGGTACCAAGGCGCTGGTTCGTCCTTTATGCCGAAGGGATCGCAGGCAGTATTGAGGCTGACGAAATAACGAGAACCATGAAGCTGCATGACATTTAATTACCTTCTCACGCGTATTTACCCACAATGCTAGTAAAATGGCGACGTTTCTACAACCTTCCCAATCGTCTCGCATATAAACTTTGGGTGCCAGCACACTTCATGACGCGTATGACATGTTCTAATTGTCTTGGTACATTATGGTGCTGCACATGTGGCAATAAATCACTATTTAAAACATAAAGAATAAAAAAGCTTGCTCCGTCGAGCCGGATTCGAACCAGCGACCTATGGATGTCCGCAGTTGGAACCTCTACAGTCCACCGCTCTACACACTGAGCTATCGACGGAAGATGGCGGTACCAAGGCGCTGATTCATCCTTTATGCCGAAGGGTTCGCAGGCAGTGTTGCGGCTGACGAAATGAAGAGGGCCATGAAGCTGCATGACATTTAATTACCTTCTCACGCGTATTTACCCCCGATGCTAGTAAAATGGCGACGTTTCTACAACCTTCCCAATTGTCTCGCATCTAAACTTTGGGTGCCAGCACACTTTGTGACGCGTATGACATGTTTTATTCACTTTGTACATTATGGTGCTGCACATGTGGCAATAAATCACTAATTAAAACATAAAGAATAAAAAAGCTTGCTCCGTCGAGCCGGATTCGAACCAACGACCTACGGATATCCGCAGTTGGAACCTCTACAGTCAACCGCTCTACCAACTGAGCTATCGACGGAAGATGGCGGTACCAAGGCGCTGATTCATCGTTTATGCCGAAGGGATCACAGGCAGTATTGAGGCTGATGAAATAACGAGAACCATGAAGCTGCATGACATTTACTTACCCACTCACGCGTATTTACCACCGATGCTAGTAATACTGCGACGTTTCTGCAACCTTCCCAATCGTCTCGCATATAAACTTTGGGTGCCAGCACACTTCGCGACGCGTATGACATGTTCTAATTGTCTTGGTACATTATGGTGCTGCACAAGTGGCAATAAATCACTAATTAAAACATAGAGAATAAAAAAGCTTGCTCCGTCGAGCCGGATTTGAACCAGCGACCTATGGATGTCCGAAGTTGGAACCTCTACAGTCCACCGCTCTACCAACTGAGCTATCGACGGAAGATGGCGGCACCAAGGCGCTGATTCATCCTTTATGCCGAAGGGTTCGCAGGCAGTATTGCGGCTGACGAAATGAAGAGGGCCATGAAGCTGCATGACATTTAATTACCTTCTCATGCGTATTTACCCCCGATGCTAGTAAAATGGCGACGTTTCTACAACCTTCCCAATCGTCTCGCATATAAACTTTGGGTGCCAGCACACTTTGTGACGCGTATGACATGTTTTATTCACTTTGTACATTATGGTGCTGCACATGTGGCAATAAATCACTAATTAAAACATAAAGAATAAAAAAGCTTGCTCCGTCGAGCCGGATTCGAACCAACGACCTACGGATATCCGCAGTTGGAACCTCTACAGTCAACCGCTCTACCAACTGAGCTATCGACGGAAGATGGCGGTACCAAGGCGCTGATTCATCCTTTATGCCGAAGGGATCGCAGGCAGTATTGAGGCTGATGAAATAACGAGAACCATGAAGCTGCATGACATTTACTTACCCACTCACGCGTATTTACCCCCAATGCTAGTAAAACTGCGACGTTTCTGCAACCTTCCCAATCGTCTCGCATATAAACTTTGGGTGCCAGCACACTTCGCGACCCGTATGACATGTTCTAATCCACTTGGTACATTATGGTGCTTCACATGTGGAAATAAATCATTTATTAAAACATAAAGAATAAAGAAGTTTGCTCCGTCGAGCCGGATTCGAACCAGCGACCTATGGATGTCCGCAATTGGAAGCTCTACAGTCCACCACTCTATTAACTGAGCTTTCGGCGGAAGATGGCAGTGCCAAGGCGCTGATTCATCCTTTATGCCGAAGGGATCGCAGGCAGTATTGAGGCTGACGAAATAACGAGAACCATGAAGCTGCATGACATTTAATGACCTTCTCACGCGTATTTACCCCCGATGCTAGTAAAATGGCGACGTTTCTACAACCTTTCCAATCGTTTCGCATGTAAACTTTGGGTGCCAGCACACTTTGTGACGCGTATGACATGTTCTAATTCACTTTATACAATATGGTGCTGCACATGTAGCAATAAATCACTAATTAAAACATAAAGAATAAAAAAGCTAGGTCCGTCGAGCCGGATTCGAACCAGCGACCTATGGATGTCCGCAGTTGGAACCTCTACAGTCCACCGCTCTGCCAACTGAGCTATCGACGGAAGATGGCGGTACCAAGGCGCTGGTTCGTCCTTTATGCCGAAGGGATCGCAGGCAGTATTGAGGCTGACGAAATAACGAGAACCATGAAGCTGCATGACATTTAATTACCTTCTCACGCGTATTTACCCACAATGCTAGTAAAATGGCGACGTTTCTACAACCTTCCCAATCGTCTCGCATATAAACTTTGGGTGCCAGCACACTTCATGACGCGTATGACATGTTCTAATTGTCTTGGTACATTATGGTGCTGCACATGTGGCAATAAATCACTATTTAAAACATAAAGAATAAAAAAGCTTGCTCCGTCGAGCCGGATTCGAACCAGCGACCTATGGATGTCCGCAGTTGGAACCTCTACAGTCCACCGCTCTACACACTGAGCTATCGACGGAAGATGGCGGTACCAAGGCGCTGATTCATCCTTTATGCCGAAGGGTTCGCAGGCAGTGTTGCGGCTGACGAAATGAAGAGGGCCATGAAGCTGCATGACATTTAATTACCTTCTCACGCGTATTTACCCCCGATGCTAGTAAAATGGCGACGTTTCTACAACCTTCCCAATTGTCTCGCATCTAAACTTTGGGTGCCAGCACACTTTGTGACGCGTATGACATGTTTTATTCACTTTGTACATTATGGTGCTGCACATGTGGCAATAAATCACTAATTAAAACATAAAGAATAAAAAAGCTTGCTCCGTCGAGCCGGATTCGAACCAACGACCTACGGATATCCGCAGTTGGAACCTCTACAGTCAACCGCTCTACCAACTGAGCTATCGACGGAAGATGGCGGTACCAAGGCGCTGATTCATCGTTTATGCCGAAGGGATCACAGGCAGTATTGAGGCTGATGAAATAACGAGAACCATGAAGCTGCATGACATTTACTTACCCACTCACGCGTATTTACCCCCAATGCTAGTAAAACTGCGACGTTTCTGCAACCTTCCCAATCGTCTCGCATATAAACTTTGGGTGCCAGCACACTTCGCGACCCGTATGACATGTTCTAATCCACTTGGTACATTATGGTGCTTCGCATGTGGAAATAAATCATTTATTAAAACATAAAGAATAAAGAAGTTTGCTCCGTCGAGCCGGATTCGAACCAGCGACCTATGGATGTCCGCAATTGGAAGCTCTACAGTCCACCGCTCTATTCACTGAGCTTTCGGCGGAAGATGGCAGTGCCAAGGCGCTGATTCATCCTTTATGCCGAAGGGATCGCAGGCAGTATTGAGGCTGACGAAATAACGAGAACCAAGAAGCTGCATGACATTTAATTACCTTCTCACGCGTATTTACCCCCGATGCTAGTAAAATGGCGACGTTTCTACAACCTTTCCAATCGTTTCGCATGTAAACTTTGGGTGCCAGCACACTTTGTGTCGCGTATGACATGTTTTATTCACTTTGTACGTTATGGTGCTGCACATGTGGCAATAAATCACTGATAAACATGAAGAAAAAACAAAAAAGATTGCTCCGTTGAGCCGCATTCGAACCAGCGACCTATGGATGTACGCAGTTAAAACCTATACAGTCCACCGCTCTATCAACTGAGCTATCGACGGAAGATGGCGGTATCAAGGCGCTTATTCATCCTTTATGCCGAAGGGATCGCAGGCAGTATTGCGGCTGACGAAATAAAGAGAAGAACCATGAAGCTGCATGACATTTAATTACCTTCTCACGCGTATTTACCCCCGATCTAGTAAAATGGCGACGTTCCTTCAACCTTCCCAATCGTCTCGCATATAAACTTTGGCTGCCAGCACACTTTGTGACGCGTATGACATGTTCTAATTCACTTTATACATTATGGTGCTGCCATGTGGCAATAAATCACTAATTGAAACATAAAGAATACCACAAAAAAGCTTGCTCCGTCGAGCCGGATTCGAACCAGCGACCTATGGATGTACGCAGTTAAAACCTATACAGTCCACCGCTCTATCAACTGAGCTATCGACGGCAGATGGCGGTACTCCGGCGCTGATTCATCCTTTATGCCGAAAATCGCAGGCAGTATAAAGGCTGACGAAATAACGAGAACCATGAAGCTGCATGACATTTACTTACCCACTCACGCGTATTTACCCCCGATGCTAGTAAAACTGCGCCGTTTCTGCAACTTTCCCAATCGTCTCGCATATAAACTTTGGGTGCCAGCACACTTTGTGTCGCGTATGACATGTTTTATTCACTTTGTACGTTATGCTGCTGCACATGTGGCAATAAAGCACTGATAAAACATGAAGAAAAAAAACAAAAAGATTGCTCCGTTGAGCCGGATTCGAACCAGCGACCTACGGATGTCCGTAGTTCGAACCTCGACAGTCCACCGTTCTACCAACTGAGCTATCGACAGAATACAGCAGTACTACGGCGCTGATTCATCCTTTATGCCGAAGGAATCGCAGGCAGTATAAAGGCTGACGATATAACGAGAACCATGAAGCTGCGTGACATTTGCTCACCCACTCACGCGTATTTACCCCCGATGCTAGTAAAACTGCAACGTTTCTGCAACCTCCCTAATCGTCTCGCATATAAACTTTGGGTGCCAGCACACTTCGCGACGCGTATGACATGTTCTAATTCACTTGGTACAATATGGTGCTGCACAAGTGGCAATAAATAACTAATTAAAACATAAAGAATGAAAAAGCTTGCTCCGTCGAGCCGGATTCGAACCAACGACCTATGGATGTCCGCAGTTGGAACCTCTACAGTCCACCGCTCTACCAACTGAGATATCGACGGAAGATGGCGGTACCAAGGCGCTGATTCATCCTTTATGCCGGAGGGATCGCAGGCAGTATTGCGGCTGACGAAATAAAGAGAATCATGAAGCTGCATGATATTTAATTACCTTCTCACGCGTATTTACCCCCGATGCTAGTAAAATGGCGACGTTTCTACAACCTTCCCAATCGTCTCGCATATAAACTTTGGGTGCCAGCACACTTTGTGACGCGTATGACTTGTTCTAATTCACTTTATACATTATGGTGCTGCACATGTAGCAATAAATCACAAATTAAAACATAAAGATTAAAAAAAGCTAGGTCCGTCGAGCCAGATTTAACCAGCGACCTATAAATGTCCGCAGTTGGAACCTCTACAGTCCACCGCTCTGCCAACTGAGCTATCGACGGAAGATGGCGGTACCAAGGCGCTGATTCATCCTTTATGCCGAAGGAATCGCAGGCAGTATAAAGGCTGACGATATAACGAGAACCATGAAGCTGCATGACATTTGCTTACCCACTCACGCGTGTTTACCCCCGATGCTAGTAAAACTGCGACGTGTCTGCAACCTTCCCAATCGTCTCGCATATAAACTTTGGGTGCCAGCACACTTCGCGACGCGTATGAAATGTTCTAATTCACTTGGTACATTATGGTGCTGCACATGTGGCAATAAATCACTAATTAAAACTTAAAGAATAAAAAAGCTTGCTCTGTCGAGCCGGATTCGAACCAGTGACCTATGGATGTCCACAGTTGGAACCTCTACAGTACATCGCTCTACCAACTGAGCTATCGACGGAAGATGGCGGTACCAAGGCGCTGATTCATCCTTTATGCCGAAGGGATCGCAGGCAGTATTGCGGCTGACGAAATAAAGAGAACCATGAAGCTGCATGACATTTAATTACCTTCTCACGCGTATTTACCCCCGATCTAGTAAAATGGCGACGTTCCTTCAACCTTCCCAATCGTCTCGCATATAAACTTTGGCTGCCAGCACACTTTGTGACGCGTATGACATGTTCTAATTCACTTTATACATTATGGTGCTGCCATGTGGCAATAAATCACTAATTGAAACATAAAGAATACCACAAAAAAGCTTGCTCCGTCGAGCCGGATTCGAACCAGTGACCTATGGATGTACGCAGTTAAAACCTATACAGTCCACCGCTCTATCAACTGAGCTATCGACGGCAGATGGCGGTACTCCGGCGCTGATTCATCCTTTATGCCGAAAATCGCAGGCAGTATAAAGGCTGACGAAATAACGAGAACCATGAAGCTGCATGACATTTACTTACCCACTCACGCGTATTTACCCCCGATGCTAGTAAAACTGCGCCGTTTCTGCAACTTTCCCAGTCGTCTCGCATATAAACTTTGGGTGCCAGCACACTTTGTGTCGCGTATGACATGTTTTATTCACTTTGTACGTTATGCTGCTGCACATGTGGCAATAAAGCACTGATAAAACATGAAGAAAAAAACAAAAAAGATTGCTCCGTTGAGCCGGATTCGAACCAGCGACCTACGGATGTCCGTAGTTCGAACCTCGACAGTCCACCGTTCTACCAACTGAGCTATCGACAGAATACAGCAGTACTACGGCGCTGATTCATCCTTTATGCCGAAGGAATCGCAGGCAGTATAAAGGCTGACGATATAACGAGAACCATGAAGCTGCGTGACATTTGCTTACCCACTCACGCGTATTTACCCCCGATGCTAGTAAAACTGCGACGTTTCTGCAACCTCCCTAATCGTCTCGCATATAAACTTTGGGTGCCAGCACACTTTGTGACGCGTATGACTTGTTCTAATTCACTTTATACATTATGGTGCTGCACATGTAGCAATAAATCACAAATTAAAACATAAAGAATAAAAAAAGCTAGGACCGTCGAGCCAGATTTAACCAGCGACCTATGGATGTCCGCAGTTGGAACCTCTACAGTCCACCGCTCTGCCAACTGAGCTATCGACGGAAGATGGCGGTACCAAGGCGCTGATTCGTCCTTTATGCCGAAGAGATCGCAGGCAGTATTGAGGCTGACGAAATAACGAGAACCATGAAGCTGCATGACATTTTTTTACCTTCTCACGCGTATTTACCCACAATGCTAGTAAAATGGCGACGTTTCTACAACCTTCCCAATCGTCTCGCATATAAACTTTGGGTGCCAGCACACTTTGTGACGCGTATGACATGTTCTAATTCACTTTATACATTATGGTGCTGCACATGTGGCAATAAATCACTAATTAAAACATAAAGAATACCACAAAAAAGCTTGCTCCGCCGAGCCGGATTCGAACCAGCGACCTATGGATGTACGCAGTTAAAACCTATACAGTCCACCGCTCTACCAACTGAGCTATCGACGGCAGATGGCGGTACTCCGGCGCTGATTCATCCTTTATGCCGAAAATCGCAGGCAGTATAAAGGCTGACAATATAACGAGAACCATGAAGCTGCATGACATTTACTTACCCACTCACGCGTATTTACCCCCGATGCTAGTAAAACTGCGACGTTTCTGGAACCTTCCCAATCGTCTCGCATATAAACTTTGGGTGCCAGCACGCTTCGCGACGCGTATGACATGTTCTAATTCACTTGGTACATTATGGTGCTGCACATGTGGAAATAAATCACTAATTAAAACATAAAGAATAAAAAACGTTTGCTCCGTCGAGCTGGATTCGAACCAGTGACCTACGGATGTCCGCAGTTGGAAGCTCTACAGTCCACCGCTCTACCAACTGAGCTATCGACGGAAGATGGCGGTGCCAAGGCGCTGATTCATCCTTTATGCCGAAGGGATCGCAGGCAGTATTGAGGCTGACGAAATAAAGAGAACCATGAAGCTGCATGACATTTAATTACCTTCTCACGCGTATTTACCCCCGATGCTAGTAAAATGGCGACGTTTCTACAACCTTCCCAATCGTCTCGCATATAAACTTTGGGTGCCAGCACACTTTGTGACGCGTATGACATGTTTTATTCACTTTGTACAATATGGTGCTGCACATGTGGCAATAAATCTCTAATTAAAACATAAAGAAAAAAGCTTGCTCCATCGAGCCGGATTCGAACCAGCGACCTATGGATATCCGCAGTTGGAACCTCTACAGTCCACCGCTCTACCAACTGAGCTATCGACGGAAGATGGCGGTACCAAGGCGCTGATTCATCCTTTATGCCGAAGGGATCGCAGGCAGTATAAAGGCTGACGATATAACGAGAACCATGAAGCTGCATGACATTTGCTTACCCACTCACGCGTATTTACCCCCGATGCTAGTAAAACTGCGACGTGTCTGCAACCTTCCCAATCGTCTCGCATATAAACTTTGGGTGCCAGCACACTTCGCGACGCGTATGACATGTTCTAATTCACTTGGTACATTATGGTGCTGCACATGTGGCAATAAATCACTAATTAAAACCTAAAGAATGAAAAAGCTTGCTCCGTCGAGCCGGATTCGAACCAGCGACCTATGGATGTCCGCAGTTGGAACCTCTACAGTCCACCGCTCTACCAACTGAGCTATCGACGGAAGATGGCGGCACCAAGGCGCTGATTCATCCTTTATGCCGAAGGGTTCGCAGGCAGTATTGAGGCTGACAAAATAACAAGAACCATGAAGCTCCATGACATTTAATTACCTTCTCACGATATTTACCCCCGATTCTAGTAAAACTGCGACGTTTCTGCAACCTTCCCAATCGTCTCGCATATAAACTTTGGGTGCCAGCACACTTCGCGACGCGTATGACATGTTCTGATCCACTTGGTACATTATGGTGCTTCACATGTGGAAATAAATCACTAATTAAAACATAAAGAATAAAAAAAGTTTGCTCCGTCGAGCTGGATTCGAACCAGTGACCTATGGATGTCCGCAGTTGGAAGCTCTACAGTCCACCGCTCTACCAACTGAGCTATCGACGGATAATGGCGGTGCGAAAGCGCTGATTCATCCTTTATGCCGAAGGGATCGCAGGCAGTATTGAGGCTGACAAAATAACAAGAACCATGAAGCTCCATGACATTTAATTACCTTCTCACGATATTTACCCCCGATGCTAGTAAAACTGCGACGTTTCTGCAACCTTCCCAATCGTCTCGCATATAAACTTTGGGTGCCAGCACACTTCGCGACGCGTATGACATGTTCTGATCCACTTGGTACATTATGGTGCTTCACATGTGGAAATAAATCACTAATTAAAACTTAAAGAATAAAAAGTTTGCTCCGTCGAGCAGGATTCGAACCAGCGACCTATGGATGTCCGCAGTTGGAAGCTCTAAAGTCCACCACTCTACCAACTGAGCTATCGACGGAAGACGGCAGTGCCAAGGCGCTGATTCATCTTTTACGCCGAAGGGATCGCAGGCAGTATTGAGGCTGACGAAATAACGAGAACCATTAAGCTGCATGACATTTAATTACCTTCTCACGCGTATTTACCCCGATGCTAGTAAAATGGCGACGTTTCTACAACCTTCCCAATCGTTTCGCATGTAAACTTTGGGTGCCAGCACACTTTGTGTCGCGTTGACATGTTTTATTCACTTTGTACGTTATGGTGCTGCCTATGTGGCAATAAATCACTAAATAAAACATAAAGAATAAAAAAAGTTTGCTCCGTCGAGCGGGATTCGAACCAGCGACCTATGGATGTCCGCAGTTGGAAGCTCTACAGTCCACCGTTCTAACAGCTGAGCTATCGACGGAAGATGGCAGTACTACGGCGCTGATTCATCCTTTATGCCGAAGGGATCGCAGGCAGTATTAGCTGACGAAATAACAAGAACCATGAAGCTCCATGACATTTAATTACCTTCTCACGATATTTACCCCCGATGCTAGTAAAATGGCGACGTTTCTAAAACCTTCCCAATCGTTTCGCAAGGTAAACTTTGGGTGCCAGCACACTTTGTGTCGCGTATGACATGTTTTATTCATTTTGTACGTTATGGTGCTGCACATGTGGCAATAAATCACTAATCAAAACATAAAGAATGAAAAAATCTTGCTCCGTCGAGCCGCATTCGAACCAGCGACCTATGGATGTCCGCAGTTGGAACCTCTACAGTCCACCGCTCTACCAACTGAGCTATCGACGGAAGATGGCGGTACCAAGGCGCTTATTCATCCTTTATGCCGAAGGGATCGCAGGCAGTATTGCGGCTGACGAAATAAAGAGAACCATGAAGCTGCATGACATTTATTTACCTTCTCACGCGTATATACCCCCGATGCTAGTAAAATGGCGACGTTTCTACAACCTTCCCAATCGTCTCGCATGTAAACTTTGGGTGCCAGCACACTTTGTGTCGCGTAGTACATGTTTTATTCACTTTTTACGTTATGGTGCTGCACATGTGGCAATAAATCACTAATAAAACATGAAGAAAAAAACAAAAAAGATTGCTCCGTTGAGCGGGATTCGAACCAGCGACCTATGGATGTCCGCAGTTGGAACCTCTACAGTTTACCACTCTACCAACTGAGCTATCGACGGAAGATGGCGGTACCAAGGCGCTGATTCATCCTTTGTGCCGAAGGGATCGCAGGCTGTATTGAGGCTGACGAAATAAAGAGAACCATGAAGCTGCATGACATTTATTTACCTTCCAACCCGTATTTACCACCGATGCTAGTAAAATGGCGACGTTTCTACAACCTTCCCCATCGTCTCGCAAATAAACTTTGGGTGTCAGCACACTTTGTGACGCGTATGACATGTTCTAATTCACTTCATACATTATGATGCTGCACTTTTGGCGATAAATTACTAAATAAAACACAAACAATACAACAAAAAGCTTGCTCCGTTGAGCCGCATTCGTACCAGCGACCTATGGATGACCGCAGTTCGAACCTCTACAGTCCACCGTTCTACCAACTGAGCTATCGACGAAAGATGGCAGTACTACGGCGCTGATTCATCCTTTATGCCGAAGGAATCGCAGGCAGTATAAAGACTGACGATATAACAAGAACCATGAAGCTGCATGACATTTAATTACCTTCTCACGCGTATTTACCCCCGATGCTAGTAAAATGGCGACGTTTCTACAACCTTCCCAATCGTCTCGCATATAAACTTTGGGTGCCAGCACACTTTGTGTTGCGTATGACATGTTTATTCACTTTGTACATTATGGGGCTGCACATGTGGCGATAAATCACTAATTAAAACATAAAGAATAAAAAAGCTTGCTCCGTCGAGCCGGATTCGAACCAGCGACCTATGGATATCCGCAGTTGGAACCTCTACAGTCCACCGCTCTACCAACTGAGCTATCGACGGAAGATGGCGGTACCAAGGCGCTGATTCATCCTTTATGCTGAAGGGATCGCAGGCTGTATTGAGGCTGACAAAATAACGAGAACCATGAAGCTGCATGACATTTTTTTACCTTCTCACGCGTATTTACCCACAATGCTAGTAAAATGGCGACGTTTCTACAACCTTCCCAATCGTCTCGCATATAAACTTTGGGCGCCAGCACACTTTGTGACGCGTATGACATGTTCTAATTCACTTTATACATTATGGTGCTGCGCATGTGGCAATGAATCACTAATTAAAACATAAAGAATACCACAAAAAAGCTTGCTCCGTCGAGCCGGATTCGAACCGGCGACCTATGGATGTACGCAGTTAAAACCTATACAGTACACCGCTCTACCAACTGAGCTATCGAGGGCAGATGGCGGTACTCCGGCGCTGATTCATCCTTTATGCCGAAAATCGCAGGCAGTATAAAGGCTGACGATATAAGGAGAACCATGAAGCTGCATGACATTTACTTACCCACTCACGCGTATTTACCCCCGATGCTAGTAAAACTGCGACGTTTCTGGAACCTTCCCAATCGTCTCGCATATAAACTTTGGGTGCCAGCACGCTTCGCGACGCGTATGACATGTTCTAATTCACTTGGTACATTATGGTGCTGCACATGTGGAAATAAATCACTAATTAAAACATAAAGAATAAAAAAAGTTTGCTCCGTCGAGCTGGATTCGAACCAGTGACCTATGGATGTCCGCAGTTGGAAGCTCTACAGTCCACCGCTCTACCAACTGAGCTATCGACGGAAGATGGCGGTGCCAAGGCGCTGATTCATCCTTTATGCCGAAGGGATCGCAGGCAGTATTGAGGCTGACGAAATAAAGAGAACCATGAAGCTGCATGACATTTAATTACCTTCTCACGCGTATTTACCCCCGATGCTAGTAAAATGGCGACGTTTCTACAACCTTCCCAATCGTCTCGCATATAAACTTTGGGTGCCAGCACACTTCGCGACGCGTATGACATGTTCTAATTCACTCTGTACATTATGGTGCTTCACATGTGGAAATAAATCACTAATTAAAACAGGAAGAATAAAAAAGTTTGCTCCGTCGAGCCGGATTCGAACCAGCGACCTATGGATGTCCGCAGTTGGAAGCTCTACAGTCCACCACTCTACCAACAGAGCTATCGACGGAAGACGGCAGTGCCAAGGCGCTGATTCATCTTTTACGCCGAAGGGATCGCAGGCAGTATTGAGGCTGACGAAATAACGAGAACCATGAAGCTGCATGACATTTAATTACCTTCTCACGCGTATTTACCCCCGATGCTAGTAAAATGGCGACGTTTCTACAACCTTCCCAATCGTCTCGCATGTAAACTTTGGGTGCCAGCACACTTTGTGTCGCGTAGTACATGTTTTATTCACTTTTTTCGTTATGGTGCTGCACATGTGGCAATAAATCACTAATAAAACATGAAGAAAAAAACAAAAAAGATTGCTCCGTTGAGTCGGATTCGAACCAGCGACCTATGGATGTCGGCAGTTGGAACCTCTACAGTTTACCACTCTACCAACTCAGCTATCGACGGAAGATGGCGGTACCAAGGCGCTGATTCATCCTTTGTGCCGAAGGGATCGCAGGCTGTATTGAGGCTGACGAAATAAAGAGAACCATGAAGCTGCATGACATTTAATTACCTTCTCACGCGTATTTACCCCCGATGCTAGTAAAATGGCGACGTTTCTACAACCTTCCCAATCGTCTCGCATGTAAACTTTGGGTGCCAGCACACTTTGTGTCGCGTAGTACATGTTTTATTCACTTTGTACGTTATGGTGCTGCACATGTGGAAATAAATCACTAGTAAACCTTAAGAAAAAAACAAAAAGATTGCTCCGTTGAGCCGGATTCGAACCAGCGACCTATGGATGCCCGCAGTTCGAACCTCGACAGTCCACCGTTCTACCAACTGAGCTATCGACGGAAGATGGCAGTACTACGGCGCTGATTCATACTTTATGACGAAGGAATCGAAGGCAGTATAATGGCTGACGATATAACGATAACCATGAAGCTGTATGACATTTGCTTACCCACTCACGCGTATTTACCCCCGATGCTAGTAATACTGCGACGTTTCTGCAACCTTCCCAATCGTCTCGCATATAACCTTTGCGTGCCAGCACACTTCGCGACGCGTATGACATGTTCTAATTCACTTTGTACATTATGGTGCTGCACATGTGGCAATAAATCACTAATTAAAACATGAAGAATAAAAAAACTTGCTCCGTCGAGCCGGATTCGAACCAGCGAGCTATAGATGTAAGCAGTTAAAACTTATACAGTCCACCGCTCTACCAACTGAGCTATCGACGGAAGATGGCGGTACTACGGTGCTGATTCATCCTTTATACCGAAGGAATCGCAGGCTGTATAGAGGCTGACGAAATAACGAGAAACATGAAGCTGCATGACATATCTTACCCACTAACGCGTATTTACCCCCAATGCTAGTAAAATGGCAAAGTTTCTGCAACCTTCCCAATCGTCTCGCATATAAACTTCTTGTGCCAGCACAATTTGTAACGCGTATGACATGTTCTAATTCACTTTATACATTATCGTGCTGCAATTGTGGCAATAAATCACTAATTAAAACATAAAGACTACAGCAAAAAGATTGCTCAGTTGAGCCGGATTCGAACCAGCGACATATGGATGTACGCAGTTAAAACCTATACAGTCCACCGCTCTACCAACTGAGCTATCGACGGAAGATGGCGGTACCAAGGCGCTGATTCATCTTTTATGCCGAAGGGATCTCGGGCAGTATAGAGGCTGACGATATAACGAAAACCATGAAGCTGCATGACATTTACTTACCCAGTCACGCGTATTTACCCCCGATGCTAGTAAAATTGCGACGTTTCTACAACCTTCCCAATCGTTTCGCATGTACACTTTGGGTGCCAGCACACTTTGTGTCACGTATGACATGTTCAAATTCACTTGGTACATTATGGTGCTGCACATGTGGCAATAAATCAGTAATTAAAACATAAAGATTAAAAAAAGCTTGCTCCGTCGAGCCGGATTCGAACCAGCAACCTATCGATGTCCGCAGTTCAAACCGCTACAGTCGACCACTCTACCAACTGAGCTATCGACGGAAGATGGCGGTACCAAGGCGCTGATTCATCCTTTATGCCGAAGGGATCGCAGGCAGTATTGCGGCTGACTAAATAAAGAGAACCATGAAGCTGCACGACATTTATTTACCTTCTCACGCGTATTTACCCCGGATGCTAGTAAAATGGCGACGTTTCTACAACCTTCCCAATCGTCTCGCATATAAACTTTGGGTGCCAGCACACTTTGTGACGCGTATGACATGTTCTAATTCACTTCATACATTATGGTGCTGCACTTGTGGCAGTAAATCTCTAAAGAAAACATAAACAATACAACAAAAAGCTTGCTCCGTTGAGCCGAATTCGAACCAGCGACCTATGGATATCCGCAGTTGGAACCTCTACAGTCCACCGCTCTACCAACTGAACTATCGAAGGAAGATGGCGGTACCAAGGCGCTGATTCATCCTTTATGCCGACGGGATCGCAGGCAGTATTGAGGCTGACGAAATAACCAGAACCATGAAGCTGCATGACATTTATTACCTTCTCACGCGTATTTACTCCCGATGCTAGTAAAATGGCGACGTTTCTATAACCTTCCCAATCGTGTCGCATATAAACATTGGGTGCCAGCACACTTTGTGACGCGTATGACATGCTCTAATTCACTTTATACATTATGGTGCTGCACATGTGGCAATTAATCACTAATAAAACTTAAAGAATAACACAAAAAGCTTGCTCCGTCGAGCCGGATTCGAACCAGCAAGCTATGAATGTACGCAGTTAAAACCTATACAGTCCACCGCTCTACCAACTGAGATATCGACGACGGATGGCGGTACAGCGTCGCTGATTCACCCTTTATCCCGTAGGAATCGCAGGCAGTATAGAGGCTGATGAAATAACGAGAACCATGAAGCTGCTTGACATTTTGTTACCCACTCACGCGTATTTACCACCGATGCAAGTAAAATGGCGGCGTTTCTGCAACCTTCCCAATCGTCTCGCATATAAACTTTGGGTGCCAGCACACTTCGCGACGCGTATGACATGTTCTAATTCACTTTGTACGTTATGGTGCTGCACATGTGGCAATAAATCACTAATAAAACATGAAGAAAAAACAAAAAAGATTGCTCCGTTGAGCCGGATTTGAACCAGCGACCTATGGATGTCCACAGTTCGAACCTTGACAGTCCACCGTTCTACCAACTGAGCTATCGACGGAAGATGGCAGTACTACGGCGCTGATTCATCCTTTATGCCGAAGGAATCGCAGGCAGTATAAAGGCTGACGATATAACGAGAACCATGAAGCTGCATGACAATTACTTACCCACTCACGCGTATTTACCCCCAAATCTAGTAAAATGGCGACGTTTCTGCAACCTTCCCAATCGTTTCGCATATAAACTTTGGGTGCCAGCACACTTTTTGACGCGTCTGACGTGTTTTAATTCACTTTATACATTATGGTGCTGCACATGTGGCATTAAATTACTGAATAAAACATAAAGAATACCACAAAAAAGCTTGCTCCGTCGAGCCGGATTCGAACCAGCGACCTATGGATGTACGCAGTTAAAACCTATACAGTCCACTGCTCTACCAACTGAGCTATCGACGGCAGGTGGCGGTACTCCGGCGCTGATTCATCCTTTATGCCGAAGGAATCGCAGGCAGTATAGAGGCTGACGAAATAACGAGAACCATGAAGCTGCATGACATTTAATTACCTTTTCATGCGTATTTTCCCGCGAGACTAGTAAAATGGCGACGTATCTACAACCTTCCCTATCGTCTCGCATATAAACTTTGGGTGCCAGCACACTTTGTGACGCGTATGACATGTTCTAATTCACTTCATACCATATGGTGCTGCACTTGTGGCACAAAATCACTAAATAAAACATAAACAATACAACAGAAAGCTTGCTCCGTCGAGCCGCATTCGAACCAGCGACCTATGGATGTCCGCAGTTGTAACCCCTACAGTCCACCGCTCTACCAACTGAGCTATCGACGGAAGATGGCGGTACTACGGTGCTGATTCATCCTTTATACCGAAGGAATCGCAGGCTGTATAGAGGCTGACGAAATAACGAGAACCATGAAGCTGCATGACATATCTTACCCACTCACGCGTATTTACCCCCAATGCTAGTAAAATGACAAAGTTTCTGCAACCTTCCCAATCGTCTCGCATATAAACTTCTTGTGCCAGCACACTTTGTAACGCGTATGACATGTTCTAATTCACTTTATACATTATCGTGCTGCACATGTGGCAACTAACTACTAATTAAAACATGAAAAATAACACAAAAAAGCTTCCTCCGTCGAGCCGGATTCTAACCAGCGACATATGGATGTACGCAGTTAAAACCTATACAGTCCACCGCTCTACCAACTGAGCTATCGACGGAAGATGGCGGTACCAAGGCGCTGATTCATCCTTTATGCCGAAGGGATCGCGGGCAGTATCGCGGCTGACGAAATAACGAGAACCATGAAGCTGCATGACATTTATTTACCTTGTCACGCGTATTTACCCACGATGCAGGTAAAATGGCGACGTTTCTACAACCTTCCCAATCGTCTCGCATATAAACTTTGGGTGCCAGCACACTTTGTGACGCGTATGACATGTTCTAATTCACTTCATACATTATGGTGCTGCACTTGTGGCAATTAATCACTAAATAAAACAAAAAAACATACAACAAAAAGCTTGCTCCGTCGAGCTGGATTCGAACCAGCGACCTATGAATGTCCGCAGTTGGAACCTCTACAGTCCACCGCTCCACCAACTGAGCTATCGACGGAAGATGGCGGTACTACGGCGCTGATTCATCCTTTATGGCGAAGGAATCGGAGGCAGTATAAAGGCTGACGTTATAACGAGAACCATGAAGCTGCATGACATTTGCTTACCCACTCACGAGTATTTACCCCCGATGCTAGTAAAACTGCGACGTTTCTGCAACCTTCCCAATCGTCTCGCATATAAACTTTTGGTGCCAGCACACTTTCCGACGCATATGACATGTTCTAATTCACTTGGTACATTATGGTGCTGCACAAGTGGCAATAAACCACTACTTAAAACATAAAAAATAAAAAAAGCTTGCTCCGTCGAGCCGGATTCGAACCAGCGAGCTATAGATGTACGCAGTTGAAACCTATACAGTCCACCGCTTTACCAACTGAGCTATCGACGGAAGATGACGGTACTCCGGCGCTGATTCATCCTTTATGCCGAAGGAATCGCAGGCAGTATAGAGGCTGACGATATAACGAAAACCATGAAGCTGCATGACATTTACTTACCCAGTCACGCGTATTTACCCCCGATGCTAGTAAAATTGCGACGTTTCTGCAACCTTCCCAATCGTCCCGCATATAAACTTCGGGTGCCAGCACACTCTGTGTCGCGTATGACATGTTTTATTCACTTTGTACGTTATGGTGCTGCACATGTGGCAATAAATCACTAATAAAACATGAAGAAATAACAAAAAAGATTGCTCCGTTGAGCCGGATTTGAACCAGCGACCTATGGATGTCAACAGTTCGAACCTTGACAGTCCACCGTTCTACCAACTGAGCTATCGACGGAAGATGGCAGTACTGCGGCCCTGATTCATCCTTTATGCCGAAGGAATCGCAGGCAGTATAAAGGCTGACGATATAACGAGAACCATGAAGCTGCATGACATTTAATTACCTTCTCACGCGTATTTACCCCCGATTCTAGTAAAATAGCGACGTTTCTACAACCTTCCCAATCGTCTCGCATATAAACTTTGGGTGCCAGCACACTTTCTGACGCGTATGACATGTTCTAATTCACTTTATACATTATGGTGCTGCACATGTGGCAATAAATCACTAATAAAACCATAAAGAATACCACAACAAGCTTGCTCTGTCGAGCCGGATTCGAACCAGTGACCTATGGATGTACGCAGTTAAAACCTATACAGTCCACCGCTCCAGCAACTGAGCTATCGACGGCAGATGGCGGTACTCCGGCGCTGATTCATCCTTTATGATGAAGGAATCGCAGGCAGTATAAAGGCTGACGATATAACGAAAACCATGAAGCTGCATGACATTTACTTACCCACTCACGCGTATTTACCCCCGATGCTAGTAAAATTGCGACGTTTCTGCAACCTTCCCAATCGTCTCGCATATAAACTTCGGGTGCCAGCACACTCTGTGTCGCGTATGACATGATTTATTCACTTTGTACGTTATGGTGCTGCACATGTGGAAATAAATCACTAAATAAAACATAAAGAATAAAAAAAGTTTGCTCCGTCGAGCCTGATTCGAACCAGCGACCTATGGATGTCCGCAGTTGGAAGCTCTACAGTCCACCGCTCTACCAACTGAGCTATCACCGGAAGGTGGCGGTGCCAAGGCGCTGATTCATCCTTTATGCCGAAGGGATCGCAGGCAGTATTGAGGCTGACGAAATAACGAGAACCATGAAGCTGCATGACGTTTAATTACCTTCTCACGCGTATTTACCCCCGATGCTAGTAAAATGGCGACGTTTCTACAACCTTCCCAATCGTTTCGCATGTAAACTTTGGGTGCCAGCACACTTTGTGTCACGTATGACATGTTCGAATTCATTTAGTACATTATGGTGCTGCACATGTGGCAATAAATCAGTAATTAAAACATAAAGAATAAAAAAAGCTTGCTCCGTCGAGCCGGATTCGAACCAGCAACCTATCGATGTCCGCAGTTGAAACCGCTACAGTCCACCACTCTACCAACTGAGCTATCGACGGAAGACGGCGGTACCAAGGCGCTGATTCATCCTTTATGCCGAAGGGATCGCAGGCAGTATTGCGGCTGACGAAATAAAGAGAACCATGAAGCTGCACGACATTTAATTACCTTCTCACGCGTATTTACCCCCGATGCTAGTAAAATGGCGACGTTTCTACAACCTTCCCAATCGTCTCGCATATAAACTTTGGGTGCCAGCACACTTTGTGACGCGTATGACATGTTCTAATTCACTTCATACATTATGGTGCTGCACTTGTGGCAGTAAATCTCTAAAGAAAACATAAACAATACAACAAAAAGCTTGCTCCGTTGAGCCGAATTCGAACCAGCGACCTATGGATATCCGCAGTTGGAACCTCTACAGTCCACCGCTCTACCAACTGAACTATCGAAGGAAGATGGCGGTACCAAGGCGCTGATTCATCCTTTATGCCGACGGGATCGCAGACAGTATTGAGGCTGACGAAATAACCAGAACCATGAAGCTGCATGACATTTAATTACCTTCTCACGCGTATTTACTCCCGATGCTAGTAAAATGGCGACGTTTCTATAACCTTCCCAATCGTGTCGCATATAAACATTGGGTGCCAGCACACTTTGTGACGCGTATGACATGCTCTAATTCACTTTATACATTATGGTGCTGCACATGTGGCAATTATTCACTAATAAAACATAAAGAATAACACAAAAAGCTCGCTCCGTCGAGCCGGATTCGAACCAGCGAGCTATGAATGTACGCAGTTAAAACCTATACAGTCCACCGCTCTACCAACTGAGATATCGACGACAGATGGCGGTACAGCGTCGCTGATTCACCCTTTATCCCGAAGGAATCGCAGGCAGTATAGAGGCTGATGAAATAACGAGAACCATGAAGCTGCTTGACATTTTGTTACCCACTCACGCGTATTTACCACCGATGCAAGTAAAATGGCGGCGTTTCTGCAACCTTCCCAATCGTCTCGCATATAAACTTTGGGTGCCAGCACACTTCGCGACGCGTATGACATGTTCTAATTCACTTTGTACATTATGGTGCTGCACATGTGGCAATAAATCACTAAATAAAACATAAAGAATACCACAAAAAAGCTTGCTCCGTCAAGCCGGATTCGAACCAGCGAGCTATAGATGTACGCAGTTAAAACCTATACAGTCCACCGCTCTACCAACTGAGCTATCGACGGCAGGTGGCGGTACTCCTGCGCTGATTCATCCTTTATGCCGAAGGAATCGCAGGCAGTATTTAGGCTGACGAAATAACGAGAACTATGAAGCTGCATGACATATATTTACCTTCTCACGCGTATTTACCCCGATGCTAGTAAAATGGCGACAATTCTACAACCTTCCCAATCATCTCACATGTAATCTTTGGGTACCAGCACACTTTATGTCGCGTATGACATGTTTTATTCACTTTGTACGTTATGGTGCTGCACATGTGGAAATAAATCACTAATAAACCTTAAGAAAAAAACAAAAAGATTGCTCCGTTGAGCCGGATTCGAACCAGCGACATATGGATGTACGCAGTTAAAACCTATACAGTCCACCGCTCTACCAACTGAGCTATCGACGGAAGATGGCAGTACTACGGCGCTGATTCATCCTTTATGGCGAAGGAATCGCAGGCAGTATAAAGGCTGACGTTATAACGAGAACCATGAAGCTGCATGACATTTGCTTACCCACTCACGAGTATTTACCCCCGATGCTAGTAAAACTGCGACGTTTCTGCAACCTTCCCAATCGTCTCGCATATAAACTTTGGGTGCCAGCACACTTTCCGACGCATATGACATGTTCTAATTCACTTGGTACATTATGGTGCTGCACAAGTGGCAATAAACCACTAATTAAAACATAAAAAGTAAAAAAAGCTTGCTCCGTCGAGCCGGATTCGAACCAGCGACCTATGGATGTCCGCAGTTGGAACCTCTACAGTCCACCGCTTTACCAAATGAGCTATCGACGGAAGATGGCGGTACCAAGGCGCTGATTCATCCTTTATGCCGAAGAGATCGCAGGCAGTATTGCGGCTGACGAAATAACGAGAACCATGAAGCTGCATGACATTTTGTTACCCACTCACGCGTATTTACCACCGATGCAAGTAAAATGGCGACGTTTCAGCAACCTTTTCAATCGGCTCGCACATAAACTTTGGGTGCCAGCGCACTTTGTGTCGCGTATGAAATGTTCTAACTCACTTTGTATATTATGGTGCTGCACATGTGGCAATAAATCACTAATAAAACATGAAGCCTACAACAAAAAGATTGCTCCGTTAAGCCGGATTCGAACCAGCGACCTATAGATGTCCGTAGTTCGAACCTCTACAGTCCACCGTTCTACCAACTGAGCTATCGACGGAAGATGGCAGTACTACGGCGCTGATTCATCCTTTGCGCCGAAGGAATCGCAGGCAGTATAATGGCTGACGATATAACGAGACCCATGAAGCTGCATGACATTTACTTACCCACTCACGCGTATTTACCCTCGATGCTAGAAAAACGGCGAGGTTTCTGACCCCTTCCCAATCGTCTCGCATATAAACTTTGGGTGCCAGCACACTTCGCGACGCGTATGACATGTTCTAATTCACTTTGTACTATATGGTGCTGCACGTGTGGCAAAAAATCACTAATTAAAACATAAATAATACCACAAAAAAGCTTGCTCCGTCAAGCCGGATTTGAACCAGCGAGCTATAGATGTACGCAGTTAAAACCTATACAGTCCACCGCTTTACCAACTGAGCTATCGACGGAAGATGGCGGTACTACAGTGCTGATTCAACCTTTATACCGAAGGAATCGCAACCTGTATAGAGGCTGACGAAATAACGAGAACCATGAAGCTGCATGACATTTACTTACCCACTCACGCGAATTTACCCCCAATGCCAGTAAAATGGCGACGTTTCTGCAACCTTGCCAATCGTCTCGCATATAAACTTTGGGTGCCAGCACACTTTGTGACGCGTATGACATGTTCTAATTCACTTTGTACATTATGGTGCTGCACATGTGGCAATAAATCACTAAGTAAAACATAAGGAATACCACAAAAAAGCTTGCTCCGTCGAGCCGGATTCGAACCAGCGAGCTATAGATGTAAGCAGTTAAAACCTATACAGTCCACCGCTCTACCAACTGAGCTATTGACGGCAGATGGCAGTACTCCGGCGCTGATTCATCCTTTATGCCGAAGGAATCGCAGGCAGTATAGAGGCTGCCGAAATAACGAGAACCATGAAGCTGCATGACATTTAATTACCTTTTCATGCGTATTTTCCCCCGAGGCTAGTAAAATGGCGACGTTTCTGCAACCTTCCCAATCGTCTGGCATATAAACTTTGGGTGCCAGCACACTTCGCGACGCGTATGACAAGTTCTAATTCACTTTGTATATTATGGTGCTGCACATGTGGCAATAAATCACTAATAAAACATGAAGCCTACAACAAAAAGATTGCTCCGTTGAGCCGGATTCGAACCAGCGACCTATAGATGTCCGTAGTTCGAACCTCTACAGTCCACCGTTCTACCAACTGAGCTATCGACGGAAGATGGCAGTATTACGGCGCTGATTCATCCTTTGCGCCGAAGGAATCGCAGGCAGTATAATGGCTTACGATATAACGAGAACCATGAAGCTGCATGACATTATGTTACCCACTCACGCGTATTTACCACCGATGCAAGTAAAAGGGCGACGTTTCAGACACCTTCCCAATCGTCTCGCACATAAACTTTGGGTGCCAGCGCACTTTGTGACGCGTATGACATGTTCTAATTCACTTCATACATTAAGGTGCTGCACTTGTGGCAATAAATCACTAATTAAAACATAAACAATGCAACAAAAAGCTTGCTCCGTCGAGCCGGATTCGAACCAGCGACCTATGGATGTCCGCAGTTGTAACCTCTACAGTCCACCGCTCTACCAACTGAACCATCGACGGAAGATGGCGGTACTACGGTGCTGATTCATCCTTTATACCCAAGGAATCGCAGGCTGTATAGAGGCTGGCGAAATAACGAGAGCCATGAAGCTGCATGACATTTACTTACCCACTCATGCGTTTTTACACCCAATGCTAGTAAAATGGCGATGTTTCTGCAATCTTCCCAATCGTCTCGCATATAAACTTTGGGTGCCAGCACACTTTGTGTCGCGTATGACATGTTCTAATTCACTTTATACATTATCGTGCTGCACATGTGGCAATTATACACTAATTAAAACACAAAGAATAAAAAAAGTTTGCTCCGTCGAGCCGGATTCGAACCAGCGACCTATGGATGTCCGCAGTTGGAAGCTCTACAGTCCACCGATCTACCAACTGAGCTATCGACGGAAGATGGCGGTACCAAGGCGCTGATTCATCCTTTATGCCGACGGGATCGCAGGCAGTATTGAGGCTGACGAAATAACGTGAACCATGAAGCTGCATGACATTTAATTACCTTGTCACGCGTATTTACCCCCGATGCAAGTAAAATGGCGACGTTTCTACAACCTTCCCAATCTTCTCGCATATAAACTTTGGGTGCCAGCACACTTTGTGACGCGTATGACATGTTCTAATTCACTTCATACATTATGGTGCTGGTTTTGTGGCAATAAATCACTATATAAAACATAAAAAATACAACAAAAATCTTGCTCCGTCGAGCCGGATTCGAACCAGCGACCTATGGATGTCCGCAGTTGTAACCTCTACAGTCCACCGCTCTACCAACTGAGCTATCGACGGAAGATGGCGGTGCTACGGTGCTGATTCATCCTTTATACCGAAGGAATCGCAGGCAGTATAAATGCTGACGATATAACGAGAATCATGAAGCTGCATGACAATTTGTTACCCACTCACGCGTATTTACCACCGATGCAAGTAAAATGGCGACGTTTCAGCAACCTTCCCAATCGTCTCGCACATAAACTTTGGGTGCCAGCGCACTTTGCGTCGCGTATGACATGTTCTAATTCACATTGTACATTATGGTGCTGCACATGTGCCAATAAATCACAAATTAAAAAATAAAGACTACAACAAAAAGATTGCTCCGTTGAGCCGGATTCGAACCAGTGATCTATGGATGTCCGCAGTTTGAACCTGTACAGTCCACCGTTCTACCAACTGAGCTATCGATGGAAGATGGCAGTACTACGGCGCTGATTCATCCTTAATGCCGAAGGAATCGCAGGCAGTATAAAGGCTGACGATATAACGAGAACCATGAAGCTCCATGACATTTATTTACCCACTCACGCGTATTTACCCCCAATGCTAGTAAAATGGCGACGTTTCTGCAACCTTCCCAATCGTCTCGCATATAAACTTTGGGGGCCAGCACACTTTGTGTCGCGTATGACATGTTTTAATTCACTTTGTACATTATGGTGCTGCACATGTGGCAATAAATAACTAATTAAAACATAAAAAAAGCAAAAAAGGTTGCTCCGTCGAGCCGGATTCGAACCAGCGACCTATGGATGTCAGCAGTTCCAATCTCTACAGTCCACAGTTCTGCCAACTGAGCTATCAAAAAAAAGAGCTATCGACGGAAGATGGCAGTACTACGGCGCTGATTCATCCTTTTTGCCGAAGGAATCGCAGGCAGTATAAAGGCTGACGATATAACGAGAACCATGAAGCTGCATGACATTTACTTACCCACTCACGCGTATTTACCCCCGATGCTAGTAAAATGGCGACGTTTCTGCAACCTTCCCAATGGTCTCGCATATAAACTTTGGGTGCCAGCACACTTTGTGTCGCGCATGATATGTTTTATTTCACTTCGTATATTATGGTGCTGCACATGTGGCAATAAATCACTAATTAAAACATAAAGACTACAACAAAAACATCGCTCCGTCGAGCCGGATTCGAACCAGCGACCTATGGATGTCCGCAGTTCGAACATCTACAGTCCACCGTTCTACCAACTGAGATATCGACGGCAGATGGCGGTACTACGGCGCTGATTCATTCTTTATGCCGAAGGAATCGCAGGCAGTATAGAGGCTGACGAAATAACAAGAACCATGAAGCTGCAAGACATTTTGTTACCGATTCACGCGTATTTACCCCCGATGCAAGTAAAATGGCGACGTTTATGCAACCTTCCCAATCGTCTCGCATATAAGCTTTGGGTGTCAGCGCACTTTGCGTCGCGTATGACATGTTCTAATTCCTTTTGTATATTATGGTGCTGCACATGTGGCAGTAAATCACTAATTAAAACATAAAGACTACACCAAAAAGATTGCTAAGTTGAGCCGGATTCGAACCAGCGACCTATGGATGTCAGCAGTTCGAACCTCTACAGTCCACCGTTCTACCAACTGAGCTATCGACGGAAGATGGCAGTACTACGGCGCTGATTCATCCTTTATGCCGAAGGAATCGAAAGCAGTATAAAGGCTGATAATATAACGAGAACCATGAAGCTGCATGACATTTACTTGCCCACTTACGCGTATTTACCCCCGATGCTAGTAAAACGGCGACGTTTCTGCAACTTTCCCAATCGTCTCGCATATAAACTTTGGGTGCCAGCGCAATTTGCGTCGCGTATGACATGTTCCAGTTCACTTTGTATATTATGGTGCTGCACATGTGGCAATAAATAACTAATTTAAACATAAAGAATAAAAAAGGTGGCTCCGTCGAGCCGCATTTGAACCAGCGACCTATGGATGTCCGAAGTTCGAACCTCTACAGTCCACCGCTCTACCAACTGAGCTATCGACGGAAGATGGCGGTACTACGGCGCTGATTCATCCTTTATGCCGAATGAACAGCAGGCAATATAGAGGCTGACGAAATAACAAGAACCATGAAGCTGCATGACATTTTGTTACCCATTCACGCGTATTTACCCCCGATGCAAGTAAACTGGCGACGTTTATGCAACCTTCCGAATCGTCTCGCATATAAGCTTTGGGTGCCAGCGCACTTTGCGTCGCGTATGACATGTTCTAATTCACTTTGTATATTGTGGTTCGGCACATGTGGCAGTAAATCACTAATTAAAACATAAAGACTACACCAAAAAGATTGCTCAGTTGAGCCGGATTCGAACCCGCGACCTATGGATGTCCGCAGTTCGAACCTCTACAGTCCACCGTTCTACCAACTGAGCTATCGACGGAAGATGGCAGTACTACGGCGCTGATTCATCCTTTATGCCGAAGGAATCGAAGGCAGTATAAAGGCTGATAATATAACGAGAACCATGAAGCTGCATGACTTCTACTTACCCACTCACGCGTATTTACCCCCGATGCTCGTAAAACGGCGACGTTTCTGCAACTTTCCCATTCGTCTCGCATATAAAGTTTGGGTGCCAGCGCGATTTGCGTCGCGTATGACATGTTCTAGTTCACTTTGTATATTATGGTGCTGCACATGTGGCAATAAATCACTAATTAAAACATAAAAACTACAACAAAAAGATTGCTCCGTTGAGCCGGATTTGAACCAGCGACCTATGGATGTCCGCAGTTCGAACCTCTACAGTCTACCGTTCTACCAACTGAGCTATCGACGGAAGATGGCGGTACCACGGCGCTGATTCATCCGTTATATCGAAGGAATCGCAGGCAGTATCGCGGCTGACGAAATAACGAGAACCATGAAGCTGCATGACATTTAATTACCTTGTCACGCGTATTTACCCCCGATGCAAGTAAAATGGCGACGTTTCTACAACCTTCCCAATCTTCTCGCATATAAACTTTGGGTGCCAGCACACTTTGTGACGCGTATGACATGTTCTAATTCACTTCATACATTATGGTGCTGCTTTTGTGGCAATAAATCACTATATAAAACATAAAAAATACAACAAAAATCTTGCTCCGTCGAGCCGGATTCGAACCAGCGACCTATGGATGTCCGCAGTTGTAACCTCTACAGTCCACCGCTCTACCAACTGAGCTATCGACGGAAGATGGTGGTGCTACGGTGCTGATTCATCCTTTATACCGAAGGAATCGCAGGCAGTATAAATGCTGACGATATAACGAGAATCATGAAGCTGCATGACAATTTGTTACCCACTCACGCGTATTTACCACCGATGCAAGTAAAATGGCGACGTTTCAGCAACCTTCCCAATCGTCTCGCACATAAACTTTGGGTGCCAGCGCACTTTGCGTCGCGTATGACATGTTCTAATTCACAATGTACATTATGGTGCTGCACATGTGCCAATAAATCACTAATTAAAAAATAAAGACTACAACAAAAAGATTGCCCCGTTGAGCCGGATTCGAACCAGTGATCTATGGATGTCCGCAGTTTGAACCTGTACACTCCACCGTTCTACCAACTGAGCTATCGATGGAAGATGGCAGTACTACGGTGCTGATTCATCCTTAATGCCGAAGGAATCGCAGGCAGTATAAAGGCTGACGATATAACGAGAACCATGAAGCTCCATGACATTTATTTACCCACTCACGCGTATTTACCCCCAATGCTAGTAAAATGGCGACGTTTCTGCAACCTTCCCAATCGTCTCGCATATAAACTTTGGGGGCCAGCACACTTTGTGTCGCGTATGACATGTTTTAATTCACTTTGTACATTATGGTGCTGCACATGTGGCAATAAATAACTAATTAAAACATAAAAAAAGCAAAAAAGGTTGCTCCGTCGAGCCGGATTCGAACCAGCGACCTATGGATGTCAGTAGTTCCAATCTCTACAGTCCACAGTTCTGCCAACTGAGCTATCAAAAAAAAGAGCTATCGACGGAAGATGGCAGTACTACGGCGCTGATTCATCCTTTTTGCCGAAGGAATCGCAGGCAGTATAAAGGCTGACGATATAACGAGAACCATGAAGCTGCATGACATTTACTTACCCACTCACGCGTATTTACCCCCGATGCTAGTAAAATGGCGACGTTTCTGCAACCTTCCCAATGGTCTCGCATATAAACTTTGGGTGCCAGCACACTTTGTGTCGCGCATGATATGTTTTATTTCACTTCGTATATTATGGTGCTGCACATGTGGCAATAAATCACTAATTAAAACATAAAGACTACAACAAAAACATCGCTCCGTCGAGCCGGATTCGAACCAGCGACCTATGGATGTCCGCAGTTCGAACCTCTACAGTCCACCGTTCTACCAACTGAGCTATCGACGGAAGATGGCGGTACTACGGCGCTGATTCATCCTTTATGCCGAATGAACAGCAGGCAATATAGAGGCTGACGAAATAACAAGAACCATGAAGCTGCATGACATTTTGTTACCCATTCACGCGTATTTACCCCCGATGCAAGTAAACTGGCGACGTTTATGCAACCTTCCGAATCGTCTCGCATATAAGCTTTGGGTGCCAGCGCACTTTGCGTCGCGTATGACATGTTCTAATTCACTTTGTATATTGTGGTTCGGCACATGTGGCAGTAAATCACTAATTAAAACATAAAGACTACACCAAAAAGATTGCTCAGTTGAGCCGGATTCGAACCCGCGACCTATGGATGTCCGCAGTTCGAACCTCTACAGTCCACCGTTCTACCAACTGAGCTATCGACGGAAGATGGCAGTACTACGGCGCTGATTCATCCTTTATGCCGAAGGAATCGAAGGCAGTATAAAGGCTGATAATATAACGAGAACCATGAAGCTGCATGACTTCTACTTACCCACTCACGCGTATTTACCCCCGATGCTCGTAAAACGGCGACGTTTCTGCAACTTTCCCATTCGTCTCGCATATAAAGTTTGGGTGCCAGCGCGATTTGCGTCGCGTATGACATGTTCTAGTTCACTTTGTATATTATGGTGCTGCACAAGTGGCAATAAATCACTAATTAAAACATAAAAACTACAACAAAAAGATTGCTCCGTTGAGCCGGATTTGAACCAGCGACCTATGGATGTCCGCAGTTCGAACCTCTACAGTCTACCGTTCTACCAACTGAGCTATCGACGGAAGATGGCGGTACCACGGCGCTGATTCATCCGTTATATCGAAGGAATCGCAGGCAGTATCGCGGCTGACGAAATAACGAGAACCATGAAGCTGCATGACATTTAATTACCTTGTCACGCGTATTTACCCCCGATGCAAGTAAAATGGCGACGTTTCTACAACCTTCCCAATCTTCTCGCATATAAACTTTGGGTGCCAGCACACTTTGTGACGCGTATGACATGTTCTAATTCACTTCATACATTATGGTGCTGCTTTTGTGGCAATAAATCACTATATAAAACATAAAAAATACAACAAAAATCTTGCTCCGTCGAGCCGGATTCGAACCAGCGACCTATGGATGTCCGCAGTTGTAACCTCTACAGTCCACCGCTCTACCAACTGAGCTATCGAAGGAAGATGGTGGTGCTACGGTGCTGATTCATCCTTTATACCGAAGGAATCGCAGGCAGTATAAATGCTGACGATATAACGAGAATCATGAAGCTGCATGACAATTTGTTACCCACTCACGCGTATTTACCACCGATGCAAGTAAAATGGCGACGTTTCAGCAACCTTCCCAATCGTCTCGCACATAAACTTTGGGTGCCAGCGCACTTTGCGTCGCGTATGACATGTTCTAATTCACAATGTACATTATGGTGCTGCACATGTGCCAATAAATCACTAATTAAAAAATAAAGACTACAACAAAAAGATTGCCCCGTTGAGCCGGATTCGAACCAGTGATCTATGGATGTCCGCAGTTTGAACCTGTACACTCCACCGTTCTACCAACTGAGCTATCGATGGAAGATGGCAGTACTACGGTGCTGATTCATCCTTAATGCCGAAGGAATCGCAGGCAGTATAAAGGCTGACGATATAACGAGAACCATGAAGCTCCATGACATTTATTTACCCACTCACGCGTATTTACCCCCAATGCTAGTAAAATGGCGACGTTTCTGCAACCTTCCCAATCGTCTCGCATATAAACTTTGGGGGCCAGCACACTTTGTGTCGCGTATGACATGTTTTAATTCACTTTGTACATTATGGTGCTGCACATGTGGCAATAAATAACTAATTAAAACATAAAAAAAGCAAAAAAGGTTGCTCCGTCGAGCCGGATTCGAACCAGCGACCTATGGATGTCAGTAGTTCCAATCTCTACAGTCCACAGTTCTGCCAACTGAGCTATCAAAAAAAAGAGCTATCGACGGAAGATGGCAGTACTACGGCGCTGATTCATCCTTTTTGCCGAAGGAATCGCAGGCAGTATAAAGGCTGACGATATAACGAGAACCATGAAGCTGCATGACATTTACTTACCCACTCACGCGTATTTACCCCCGATGCTAGTAAAATGGCGACGTTTCTGCAACCTTCCCAATGGTCTCGCATATAAACTTTTGGTGCCAGCACACTTTGTGTCGCGTATGATATGTTTTATTTCACTTCGTATATTATGGTGCTGCACATGTGGCAATAAATCACTAATTAAAACATAAAGACTACAACAAAAACATCGCTCCGTCGAGCCGGATTCGAACCAGCGACCTATGGATGTCCGCAGTTCGAACATCTACAGTCCACCGTTCTACCAACTGAGATATCGACGGCAGATGGCGGTACTACGGCGCTGATTCATTCTTTATGCCGAAGGAATCGCAGGCAGTATAGAGGCTGACGAAATAACAAGAACCATGAAGCTGCAAGACATTTTGTTACCGATTCACGCGTATTTACCCCCGATGCAAGTAAAATGGCGACGTTTATGCAACCTTCCCAATCGTCTCGCATATAAGCTTTGGGTGCCAGCGCACTTTGCGTCGCGTATGACATGTTCTAATTCCTTTTGTATATTATGGTGCTGCACATGTGGCAGTAAATCACTAATTAAAACATAAAGACTACACCAAAAAGATTGCTAAGTTGAGCCGGATTCGAACCAGCGACCTATGGATGTCAGCAGTTCGAACCTCTACAGTCCACCGTTCTACCAACTGAGCTATCGACGGAAGATGGCAGTACTTCGGCGCTGATTCATCCTTTATGCCGAAGGAATCGAAAGCAGTATAAAGGCTGATAATATAACGAGAACCATGAAGCTGCATGACATTTACTTACCCACTTACGCGTATTTACCCCCGATGCTAGTAAAACGGCGACGTTTCTGCAACTTTCCCAATCGTCTCGCATATAAACTTTGGGTGCCAGCGCAATTTGCGTCGCGTATGACATGTTCCAGTTCACTTTGTATATTATGGTGCTGCACATGTGGCAATAAATCACTAATTAAAACATAAAAAAAGCAAAAAAGGTTGCTCCGTCGAGCCGGATTCGAACCAGCGACCTATGGATGTCAGCAGTTCCAATCTCTACAGTCCACAGTTCTGCCAACTGAGCTATCAAAAAAAAGAGCTATCGACGGAAGATGGCAGTACTACGGCGCTGATTCATCCTTTTTGCCGAAGGAATCGCAGGCAGTATAAAGGCTGACGATATAACGAGAACCATGAAGCTGCATGACATTTACTTACCCACTCACGCGTATTTACCCCCGATGCTAGTAAAATGGCGACGTTTCTGCAACCTTCCCAATGGTCTCGCATATAAACTTTGGGTGCCAGCACACTTTGTGTCGCGCATGATATGTTTTATTTCACTTCGTATATTATGGTGCTGCACATGTGGCAATAAATCACTAATTAAAACATAAAGACTACAACAAAAACATCGCTCCGTCGAGCCGGATTCGAACCAGCGACCTATGGATGTCCGCAGTTCGAACATCTACAGTCCACCGTTCTACCAACTGAGATATCGACGGCAGATGGCGGTACTACGGCGCTGATTCATTCTTTATGCCGAAGGAATCGCAGGCAGTATAGAGGCTGACGAAATAACAAGAACCATGAAGCTGCAAGACATTTTGTTACCGATTCACGCGTATTTACCCCCGATGCAAGTAAAATGGCGACGTTTATGCAACCTTCCCAATCGTCTCGCATATAAGCTTTGGGTGTCAGCGCACTTTGCGTCGCGTATGACATGTTCTAATTCCTTTTGTATATTATGGTGCTGCACATGTGGCAGTAAATCACTAATTAAAACATAAAGACTACACCAAAAAGATTGCTAAGTTGAGCCGGATTCGAACCAGCGACCTATGGATGTCAGCAGTTCGAACCTCTACAGTCCACCGTTCTACCAACTGAGCTATCGACGAAAGATGGCAGTACTACGGCGCTGATTCATCCTTTATGCCGAAGGAATCGAAAGCAGTATAAAGGCTGATAATATAACGAGAACCATGAAGCTGCATGACATTTACTTGCCCACTTACGCGTATTTACCCCCGATGCTAGTAAAAGGGCGACGTTTCTGCAACTTTCCCAATCGTCTCGCATATAAACTTTGGGTGCCAGCGCAATTTGCGTCGCGTATGACATGTTCCAGTTCACTTTGTATATTATGGTGCTGCACATGTGGCAATAAATAACTAATTTAAACATAAAGAATAAAAAAGGTGGCTCCGTCGAGCCGCATTTGAACCAGCGACCTATGGATGTCCGAAGTTCGAACCTCTACAGTCCACCGCTCTACCAACTGAGCTATCGACGGAAGATGGCGGTACTACGGCGCTGATTCATCCTTTATGCCGAATGAACAGCAGGCAATATAGAGGCTGACGAAATAACAAGAACCATGAAGCTGCATGACATTTTGTTACCCATTCACGCGTATTTACCCCCGATGCAAGTAAACTGGCGACGTTTATGCAACCTTCCGAATCGTCTCGCATATAAGCTTTGGGTGCCAGCGCACTTTGCGTCGCGTATGACATGTTCTAATTCACTTTGTATATTGTGGTTCGGCACATGTGGCAGTAAATCACTAATTAAAACATAAAGACTACACCAGAAAGATTGCTCAGTTGAGCCGGATTCGAACCCGCGACCTATGGATGTCCGCAGTTCGAACCTCTACAGTCCACCGTTCTACCAACTGAGCTATCGACGGAAGATGGCAGTACTACGGCGCTGATTCATCCTTTATGCCGAAGGAATCGAAGGCAGTATAAAGGCTGATAATATAACGAGAACCATGAAGCTGCATGACTTCTACTTACCCACTCACGCGTATTTACCCCCGATGCTCGTAAAACGGCGACGTTTCTGCAACTTTCCCATTCGTCTCGCATATAAAGTTTGGGTGCCAGCGCGATTTGCGTCGCGTATGACATGTTCTAGTTCACTTTGTATATTATGGTGCTGCACATGTGGCAATAAATCACTAATTAAAACATAAAAACTACAACAAAAAGATTGCTCCGTTGAGCCGGATTTGAACCAGCGACCTATGGATGTCCGCAGTTCGAACCTCTACAGTCTACCGTTCTACCAACTGAGCTATCGACGGAAGATGGCGGTACCACGGCGCTGATTCATCCGTTATATCGAAGGAATCGCAGGCAGTATCGCGGCTGACGAAATAACGAGAACCATGAAGCTGCATGACATTTAATTACCTTGTCACGCGTATTTACCCCCGATGCAAGTAAAATGGCGACGTTTCTACAACCTTCCCAATCTTCTCGCATATAAACTTTGGGTGCCAGCACACTTTGTGACGCGTATGACATGTTCTAATTCACTTCATACATTATGGTGCTGCTTTTGTGGCAATAAATCACTATATAAAACATAAAAAATACAACAAAAATCTTGCTCCGTCGAGCCGGATTCGAACCAGCGACCTATGGATGTCCGCAGTTCTAACCTCTACAGTCCACCGCTCTACCAACTGAGCTATCGACGGAAGATGGCGGTGCTACGGTGCTGATTCATCCTTTATACCGAAGGAATCGCAGGCAGTATAAATGCTGACGATATAACGAGAATCATGAAGCTGCATGACAATTTGTTACCCACTCACGCGTATTTACCACCGATGCAAGTAAAATGGCGACGTTTCAGCAACCTTCCCAATCGTCTCGCACATAAACTTTGGGTGCCAGCGCACTTTGCGTCGCGTATGACATGTTCTAATTCACATTGTACATTATGGTGCTGCACATGTGCCAATAAATCACTAATTAAAAAATAAAGACTACAACAAAAAGATTGCCCCGTTGAGCCGGATTCGAACCAGTGATCTATGGATGTCCGCAGTTTGAACCTGTACACTCCACCGTTCTACCAACTGAGCTATCGATGGAAGATGGCAGTACTACGGTGCTGATTCATCCTTAATGCCGAAGGAATCGCAGGCAGTATAAAGGCTGACGATATAACGAGAACCATGAAGCTCCATGACATTTATTTACCCACTCACGCGTATTTACCCCCAATGCTAGTAAAATGGCGACGTTTCTGCAACCTTCCCAATCGTCTCGCATATAAACTTTGGGGGCCAGCAAACTTTGTGTCGCGTATGACATGTTTTAATTCACTTTGTACATTATGGTGCTGCACATGTGGCAATAAATAACTAATTAAAACATAAAAAAAGCAAAAAAGGTTGCTCCGTCGAGCCGGATTCGAACCAGCGACCTATGGATGTCAGTAGTTCCAATCTCTACAGTCCACAGTTCTGCCAACTGAGCTATCAAAAAAAAGAGCTATCGACGGAAGATGGCAGTACTACGGCGCTGATTCATCCTTTTTGCCGAAGGAATCGCAGGCAGTATAAAGGCTGACGATATAACGAGAACCATGAAGCTGCATGACATTTACTTACCCACTCACGCGTATTTACCCCCGATGCTAGTAAAATGGCGACGTTTCTGCAACCTTCCCAATGGTCTCGCATATAAACTTTGGGTGCCAGCACACTTTGTGTCGCGTATGATATGTTTTATTTCACTTCGTATATTATGGTGCTGCACATGTGGCAATAAATCACTAATTAAAACATAAAGACTACAACAAAAACATCGCTCCGTCGAGCCGGATTCGAACCAGCGACCTATGGATGTCCGCAGTTCGAACATCTACAGTCCACCGTTCTACCAACTGAGATATCGACGGCAGATGGCGGTACTACGGCGCTGATTCATTCTTTATGCCGAAGGAATCGCAGGCAGTATAGAGGCTGACGAAATAACAAGAACCATGAAGCTGCAAGACATTTTGTTACCGATTCACGCGTATTTACCCCCGATGCAAGTAAAATGGCGACGTTTATGCAACCTTCCCAATCGTCTCGCATATAAGCTTTGGGTGCCAGCGCACTTTGCGTCGCGTATGACATGTTCTAATTCCTTTTGTATATTATGGTGCTGCACATGTGGCAGTAAATCACTAATTAAAACATAAAGACTACACCAAAAAGATTGCTAAGTTGAGCCGGATTCGAACCAGCGACCTATGGATGTCAGCAGTTCGAACCTCTACAGTCCACCGTTCTACCAACTGAGCTATCGACGGAAGATGGCAGTACTTCGGCGCTGATTCATCCTTTATGCCGAAGGAATCGAAAGCAGTATAAAGGCTGATAATATAACGAGAACCATGAAGCTGCATGACATTTACTTACCCACTTACGCGTATTTACCCCCGATGCTAGTAAAACGGCGACGTTTCTGCAACTTTCCCAATCGTCTCGCATATAAACTTTGGGTGCCAGCGCAATTTGCGTCGCGTATGACATGTTCCAGTTCACTTTGTATATTATGGTGCTGCACATGTGGCAATAAATCACTAATTAAAACATAAAAACTACAACAAAAAGATTGCTCCGTTGAGCCGGATTTGAACCAGCGACCTATGGATGTCCGCAGTTCTAACCTCTAGAGTCCACCGTTCTACCAACTGAGCTATCGACGGAAGATGGCAGTACTACGGCGCTGATTCATCCTTTATGCCGAAGGAATCGAAGGCAGTATAAAGGCTGATGATATAACGAGAACCATGAAGCTGCATGACATTTACTTACCCCCTCACGCGTATTTACCCCCGATGCTAGTAAAACGGCGACGTTTCTGCAACCTTCCCAATCGTCTCGCATATAAACTTTGGGTGCCAGCACACTTCGCGACGCGTATGACATGTTCTAATTCACTTTGTATATTATGGTGCTGCACATGTGGCAATAAATCAATAATTAAAACATGAAGAATAAATAAAGCTTTATCCGTCGAGCCGGATTCGAACCAGCGACCTATGGATGTCCACAGTTGAAACCTCTATAGCCCACCGCGCTACCAACTGAGCTATCGACGGAAGATGTCGGTACCACGGCGCTGACTCATCCGTTATATCGAAGGAATCGCAGGCAGTATTGAGGCTGACGAACTAACGAGAACCGTGAAGCTCCATGACATTTATTTACCCACTCACGCGTATTTACCCCCGATGCTAGTAAAACGGCGACGTTTCTGCAACCTTCCCAATCGTCTTGCATATAAACTTTGGGTGCCAGCACACTTTGCGACGCGCATGACATGTTCTAATTCACATTGTACATTATGGTGCTGCACATGTGCCAATAAATCATTAATTAAAAAATAAAGACTACAACAAAAAGATTGCTCCGTTGAGCCGGATTCGAACCAGCAACCTATGGATGTCCGCAGTTCGAACCTCTACAGTCCACAGTTCTACCAACTGAGCTATCGACGGAAGATGGCAGTACTACGGTGCTGATTTATCCTTTATGCCGAAGGAATCGCAGGCAGTATAAAGGCTGACAATATAACGAGAACCATGAAGCTGCATGATATTTACTTACCCACTCACGCGTATTTACCCCCGATGCTAGTAAAACTGCGACGTTTCTGCAACCTTCCCAATCATCTCACACATAAAATTTGAGTGCCAGCGCACTTTGCGTCGCGTATGACATGTTTTAATTCACATTGTACATTATGGTGCTGCACATGTGCCAATAAATCACTAAATAAAAAATAAAGACTATAACAGAAAGATTGCTCCGCTGAGCCGGATTCGAACCAGTGATTTATGGATGTCCGCAAATTGAACCTGTACAGTCCACCGTTCTACCAACTGAGCTATCGATGGAAGATGGCAGTACTACGGCGCTGATTCATCCTTAATGCCGAAGGAGTCGCAGGCAGTATAAAGGCTGACGATATAACGAGAACCATAAAGCTCCATGACATTTATTTACCCACTCACGCGTATTTACCCCCAATGCTAGTAAAACGGCGACGTTTCTGCAACCTTCCCAATCGTCTCGCATATAAACTTTGGGTGCCAGCACACTTTGCGACGCGTATGACATGTTCTAATTAACTTTGTACGTTATGGTGCTGCACATGTGGCAATAAATAACTAATTAAAACATAAAGAATAAAAAAGGTGGCTCCGTCGAGCCGCATTTGAACCAGCGACCTATGGATGTCCGAAGTTCGAACCTCTACAGTCCACCGCTCTACCAACTGAGCTATCGACGGAAGATGGCGGTACTACGGCGCTGATTCATCCTTTATGCCGAATGAACAGCAGGCAATATAGAGGCTGACGAAATAACAAGAACCATGAAGCTGCATGACATTTTGTTACCCATTCACGCGTATTTACCCCCGATGCAAGTAAATTGGCGACGTTTATGCAACCTTCCGAATCGTCTCGCATATAAGCTTTGGGTGCCAGCGCAATTTGCGTCGCGTATGACATGTTCTAATTCACTTTGTATATTATGGTTCGGCACATGTGGCAGTAAATCACTAATTAAAACATAAAGACTACACCAAAAAGATTGCTCAGTTGAGCCGGATTCGAACCCGCGACCTATGGATGTCCGCAGTTCGAACCTCTACAGTCCACCGTTCTACCAACTGAGCTATCGACGGAAGATGGCAGTACTACGGCGCTGATTCATCCTTTATGCCGAAGGAATCGAAGGCAGTATAAAGGCTGATAATATAACGAGAACCATGAAGCTGCATGACTTTTACTTACCCACTCACGCGTATTTACCCCCGATGCTAGTAAAACGGCGACGTTTCTGCAACTTTCCCATTCGTCTCGCATATAAAGTTTAGGTGCCAGCGCGATTTGCGTCGCGTATGACATGTTCTAGTTCACTTTGTATATTATGGTGCTGCACATGTGGCAATAAATCACTAATTAAAACATAAAAACTACAACAAAAAGATTGCTCCATTGAGCCGGATTTGAACCAGCGACCTATGGATGTCCGCAGTTCGAACCTCTACAGTCCACCGTTCTACAAACTGAGCTATCGACGGAAGATGGCGGTACCACGGCGCTGATTCATCCGTTATATCGAAGGAATCGCAGGCAGTATTGAGGCTGACGAACTAACGAGAACCATGAAGCTCCATGACCATTATTTACCCCCTCACGCGTATTTACCCCCGATGCTAGTAAAACGGCGACGTTTCTGCAACCTTCCCAATCGTCTCGCATATAAACTTTGGGTGCCAGCACACTTTGCGACGCGTATGACATGTTCTAAGTAACTTTGTACATTATGGTGCTGCACATGTGGCAATAAATAACTAATTAAAACCAAAAAATAAAAAAGGTGGCTCCGTCGAGCCGGATTCAAACCAGCGACCTATGGATGTCCGCAGTTCGAACCTCTACAGTCCACCGCTCTACCAACTGAGCTATCGACGGAAGATGGCGGTACCACGGCGCTGATTCATCCTTTATGCCGAAGGGATCGCAGGCAGTATTGAGGCTGACGAAATAACGAGAACCATGAAGCTGCATGACATTTAATTACCTTCTCACGCGTATTTACCCCCGATGCTAGTAAAATGGCGACATTTCTGCAACCTCCCCAATCGTCTCAGATATAAACTTTGGGTGCCAGCACACTTTGTGTCGCGTATGACATGTTTTAATTCACTTTGTACATTATGGTGCTGCACATGTGGCAATACATAACTAATTAAAACATAAAAAATCAAAAAAGGTTGCTCCGTCGAGCCGGATTCGAACCAGCGACCTATCGATGTCCGCAGTTCGAATCTCTACAGTCCACAGTTCTGCCAACTGAGCTATCGACGGAAGATGGCAGTACTACGGCGCTGATTCATCTTTTTGCCGAAGGAATCGCAGGCAGTATAAAGGCTGACGATATAACGAGAACCATGAAGCTGCATGACATTTACTTACCCACTCACGCGTATTTACCCCCGATGCTAGTAAAATGGCGACGTTTCTGCAACCTTCCCAATCGTCTCGCATATAAACTTTGGGTGCCAGCACACTTTGTGTCGCGTATGATATGTTTTATTTCACTTCGTATTTATGGTGCTGCACATGTGGCAATAAATCACTAATTAAAGCATAAAGACTACAACAAAAACATCGCTCCGTCGAGCCGGATTCGAACCAGCGACCTATGGATGTCCGCAGTTCGAACCTCTACAGTCCACCGTTCTACCAACTGAGATATCGACGGCAGATGGCGGTACTACGGCGCTGATTCATCCTTTATGCCGAAGGAATCGCAGGCAGTATAGAAGCTGACGAAATAACAAGAACCATGAAGCTGCAGGACATTTTGTTACCCATTCAGACGTATTTACCCCCGATGCAAGTAAAATGGCGACGTTTATGCAACCTTCCCAATCGTCTCGCATATAAGCTTTGGGTGTCAGCGCACTTTGCGTCGCGTATGACATGTTCTAATTCACTTTGTATATTATGGTGCTGCACATGTGGCAGTAAATCACTAATTAAAACATAAAGACTATACCAAAAAGATTGCTCAGTTGAGCCGGATTCGAACCAGCGACCTATGGATGTCCGCAGTTCGAACCTCTACAGTCCACCGTTCTACCAACTGAGCTATCGACGGAAGATGGCAGTACTACGGCGCTGATTCATCCTTTATGCCAAAGGAATCGAAGGCAGTATAAAGGCTGATAATATAACGAGAACCATGAAGCTGCATGACATTTACTTACCCATTCACGCGTATTTACCCCCGATGCTAGTAAAACTGCGACGTTTCTGCAACCTTCCCAATCATCTCACACATAAAATTTGAGTGCCAGCGCACTTTGCGTCGCGTATGACATGTTTTAATTCACATTGTACATTATGGTGCTGCACATGTGCCAATAAATCACTAAATAAAAAATAAAGACTATAACAGAAAGATTGCTCCGCTGAGCCGGATTCGAACCAGTGATTTATGGATGTCCGCAAATTGAACCTGTACAGTCCACCGTTCTACCAACTGAGCTATCGATGGAAGATGGCAGTACTACGGCGCTGATTCATCCTTAATGCCGAAGGAGTCGCAGGCAGTATAAAGGCTGACGATATAACGAGAACCATAAAGCTCCATGACATTTATTTACCCACTCACGCGTATTTACCCCCAATGCTAGTAAAACGGCGACGTTTCTGCAACCTTCCCAATCGTCTCGCATATAAACTTTGGGTGCCAGCACACTTTGCGACGCGTATGACATGTTCTAATTAACTTTGTACGTTATGGTGCTGCACATGTGGCAATAAATAACTAATTAAAACATAAAGAATAAAAAAGGTGGCTCCGTCGAGCCGCATTTGAACCAGCGACCTATGGATGTCCGAAGTTCGAACCTCTACAGTCCACCGCTCTACCAACTGAGCTATCGACGGAAGATGGCGGTACTACGGCGCTGATTCATCCTTTATGCCGAATGAACAGCAGGCAATATAGAGGCTGACGAAATAACAAGAACCATGAAGCTGCATGACATTTTGTTACCCATTCACGCGTATTTACCCCCGATGCAAGTAAATTGGCGACGTTTATGCAACCTTCCGAATCGTCTCGCATATAAGCTTTGGGTGCCAGCGCAATTTGCGTCGCGTATGACATGTTCTAATTCACTTTGTATATTATGGTTCGGCACATGTGGCAGTAAATCACTAATTAAAACATAAAGACTACACCAAAAAGATTGCTCAGTTGAGCCGGATTCGAACCCGCGACCTATGGATGTCCGCAGTTCGAACCTCTACAGTCCACCGTTCTACCAACTGAGCTATCGACGGAAGATGGCAGTACTACGGCGCTGATTCATCCTTTATGCCGAAGGAATCGAAGGCAGTATAAAGGCTGATAATATAACGAGAACCATGAAGCTGCATGACTTTTACTTACCCATTCACGCGTATTTACCCCCGATGCTAGTAAAACGGCGACGTTTCTGCAACTTTCCCAATCGTCTCGCATATAAACTTTGGGTGCCAGCACACTTTGTGTCGCGTATGATATGTTTTATTTCACTTCGTATTTATGGTGCTGCACATGTGGCAATAAATCACTAATTAAAGCATAAAGACTACAACAAAAACATCGCTCCGTCGAGCCGGATTCGAACCAGCGACCTATGGATGTCCGCAGTTCGAACCTCTACAGTCCACCGTTCTACCAACTGAGATATCGACGGCAGATGGCGGTACTACGGCGCTGATTCATCCTTTATGCCGAAGGAATCGCAGGCAGTATAGAGGCTGACGAAATAACAAGAACCATGAAGCTGCAGGACATTTTGTTACCCATTCAGACGTATTTACCCCCGATGCAAGTAAAATGGCGACGTTTATGCAACCTTCCCAATCGTCTCGCATATAAGCTTTGGGTGTCAGCGCACTTTGCGTCGCGTATGACATGTTCTAATTCACTTTGTATATTATGGTGCTGCACATGTGGCAGTAAATCACTAATTAAAACATAAAGACTATACCAAAAAGATTGCTCAGTTGAGCCGGATTCGAACCAGCGACCTATGGATGTCCGCAGTTCGAACCTCTACAGTCCACCGTTCTACCAACTGAGCTATCGACGGAAGATGGCAGTACTACGGCGCTGATTCATCCTTTATGCCAAAGGAATCGAAGGCAGTATAAAGGCTGATAATATAACGAGAACCATGAAGCTGCATGACATTTACTTACCCATTCACGCGTATTTACCCCCGATGCTAGTAAAACGGCGACGTTTCTGCAACTTTCCCAATCGTCTCGCATATAAACTTTGGGTGCCAGCGCAATTTGCGTCGCGTATGACAAGTTCTAGTTCACTTTGTATATTATGGTGCTGCACATGTGGCAATAAATCACTAATTAAAACATAAAAACTACAACAAAAAGATTGCTCCGTTGAGCGGGATTTGAAGCAGCGACCTATGGATGTCCGCAGTTCGAACCTCTACAGTCCACCGTTCTACCAACTGAGCTATCGACGGAAGATGGCAGTACTACGGCGCTGATTCATCCTTTATGCCGAAGGAATCGAAGGCAGTATAAAGGCTGATGATATAACGAGAACCATGAAGCTGCATGACATTTGCTTACCCCCTCACGCGTATTTACCCCCGATGCTAGTAAAACGGCGACGTTTCTGCAACCTTCCCAATCGTCTCGCATATAAACTTTGGGTGCCAGCACACTTCGCGACGCGTATGACATGTTCTAATTCACTTTGTATATTATGGTGCTGCACATGTGGCAATAAATCAATAATCAAAACATGAAGAATAAAAAAAGCTTTATCCGTCGAGCCGGATTCGAACCAGCGACCTATGGATGGTCACAGTTGGAAACTCTATAGCCCACCGCTCTACCAACTGATTTATCGACGGAAGATGTCGGTACCACGGCGCTGATTCATCCGTTATATCGAAGGAATCGCAGGCAGTATTGAGGCTGACGAACTTACGAGAACCATGAAGCTCCATGACATTTATTTACCCACTCACGCGTATTTAACCCCGATGCTAGTAAAACGGCGACGTTTCTGCAACCTTCCCAATCGTCTCGCATATAAACTTTGGGTGCCAGCACACTTTGCGACGCGTATGACATGTTCTAGTTCACATTGTACATTATGGTGCTGCACATGTGCCAATAAATCATTAATTAAAAAATAAAGACTACAACAGAAAGATTGCTCCGTTGAGCCGGATTCGAACCAGCGACCTATGGATGTCCGCAGTTCGAACCTCTACAGTCCACAGTTCTACCAACTGAGCTATCGACGGAAGATGGCAGTACTACGGTGCTGATTCATCCTTTATGCCGAAGGAATCGCAGGCAGTATAAAGGCTGACGATATAACGAGAACCATGAAGCTGCATGATATTTACTTACCCACTCACGCGTATTTACCCCCGATGCTAGTAAAACTGCGACGTTTCTGCAACCTTCGCAATCATCTCACACATAAAATTTGAGTGCCAGCGCACTTTGCGTCGCGTATGACATGTTTTAATTCACATTGTACATTATGGTGCTGCACATGTGCCAATAAATCACTAAATAAAAAATAAAGACTACAACAAGAAGATTGCTCCGCTGAGCCGGATTCGAACCAGTGATTTATGGATGTCCGCAGTTTGAACCTGTACAGTCCACCGTTCTACCAACTGAGCTATCGATGGAAGATGGCAGTACTACGGCGCTGATTCATCCTTAATGCCGAAGGAGTCGAAGGCAGTATAAAGGCTGACGATATAACGAGAACCATAAAGCTCCATGACATTTATTTACCCACTCACGCGTATTTACCCCCAATGCTAGTGAAACGGCGACGTTTCTGCAACCTTCCCAATCATCTCGCATATAAACTTTGGGTGCCAGCACACTTTGCGACGCCTATGACATGTTCTAATTAACTTTGTACGTTATGGTGCTGTACATGTGGCAATAAATAACTAATTAAAACATAAAGAATAAAAAAGGTGGCTCCGTCGAGCCGGATTTGAACCAGCGACCTATGGATGTCCGCAGTTCGAACCTCTACAGTCCACCGCTCTACCAACTGAGCTATCGACGGAAGATGGCGGTACTACGGCGCTGATTCATCCTTTATGCCGAAGGAACAGCAGGCAATATAGATGCTGACGAAATAACAAGAACCATGAAGCTGCATGACATTTTGTTACCCATTCACGCGTATTTACCCCCGATGCAAGTAAATTGGCGACGTTTATGCGACCTTCCCAATCGTCTCGCATATAAGCTTTGGGTGCCAGCGCACTTTGCGTCGCGTATGACATGTTCTAATTCACTTTGTATATTATGGTTCGGCACATGTGGCAGTAAATCACTAATTAAAACATAAAGACTACACCAAAAAGATTGCTCAGTTGAGCCGGATTCGAACCCGCGACCTATGGATGTCCGCAGTTCAAACCTCTACAGTCCACCGTTCTACCAACTGAGCTATCGACGGAAGATGGCAGTACTACGGCGCTGATTCATCCTTTATGCCGAAGGAATCGAAGGCAGTATAAAGGCTGATAATATAACGAGAACCATGAAGCTGCATGACTTTTACTTACCCACTCACGCGTATTTACCCCCGATGCTAGTAAAACGGCGACGTTTCTGCAACTTTCCCAATCGTCTCGCATATAAACTTTGGGTGCCAGCGCAATTTGCGTCGCGTATGACATGTTCTAGTTCACTTTGTATATTATGGTGCTGCACATGTGGTAATAAATCACTAATTAAAACATGAAAACTACAACAAAAAGATTGCTCCGTTGAGCCGGATTTGAACCAGCGACCTATGGATGTCCGCAGTTCGAACCTCTACAGTCCACCGTTCTACCAACTGAGCTATCGACGGAAGATGGCGGTACCAGGGCGCTGATTCATCCTTTATGCCGAAGGGATCGCAGGCAGTATTGAGGCTGACGAAATAACGAGAACCATGAAGCTGCATGACATTTAATTACCTTCTCACGCGTATTTACCCCCGATGCTAGTAAAATGGCGACATTTCTGCAACCTTCCCAATCGTCTCGGATATAAACTTTGGGTGCCAGCACACTTTGTGTCGCGTATGACATGTTTTAATTCACTTTGTACATTATGGTGCTGCACATGTGGCAATAAATAACTAATTAAAACATAAAAAATCAAAAAAGGTTGCTCCGTCGAGCCGGATTCGAACCAGCGACCTATCGATGTCGGCAGTTCGAATCTCTACAGTCCACAGTTCTGCCAACTGAGCTATCGACGGAAGACGGCAGTACTACGGCGCTGATTCATCTTTTTGCCGAAGGAATCGCAGGCAGTATAAAGGCTGACGATATAACGAGAAGCATGAAGCTGCATGACATTTACTTACCCACTCACGCGTATTTACCCCCGATGCTAGTAAAATGGCGACGTTTCTGCAACCTTCCCAATCGTCTCGCATATAAACTTTGGGTGCCAGCACACTTTGTGTCGCGTATGATATGTTTTATTTCACTTCGTATATTATGGTGCTGCACATGTGGCAATAAATCACTAATTAAAGCATAAAGACTACAACAAAAACATCGCTCCGTCGAGCCGGATTCGAACCAGCGACCTATGGATGTCCGCAGTTGGAACCTCTACAGTCCACCGCTCTACCAACTGAACTATCGAAGGAAGATGGCGGTACCAAGGCGCTGATTTATCCTTTATGCCGACGGGATCGCAGGCAGTATTGAGGCTGACGAAATAACCAGAACCATGAAGCTGCATGACATTTAATTACCTTCTCACGCGTATTTACTCCCGATGCTAGTAAAATGGCGACGTTTCTATAACCTTCCCAATCGTCTCGCATATAAACATTGGGTGCCAGCACAGTTTGTGACGCGTATGACATGCTCTAATTCACTTTACACATTATGGTGCTGCACAAGTGGCAATAAATAACTAATTAAAACATAAAGAATGAAAAAGCTTGCTCCGTCGAGCCGGATTCGAACCAGCGAGCAATAGATGTACGCAGTTAAAACCTATACAGTCCACCGCTCTACCAACTGGGCTATCGACGGCAGATGGCGGTACTCAGGCGCTGATTCATCCTTTATGCCGAAGGAATCGCAGGCAGTATAGAGGCTGACGATATAACGAAAACCATGAAGCTGCATGACACTTACTTACCCACTCACGCGTATTTACCCCCGATGCTAGTAAAATTGCGACGTTTGTGCAACCTTCCCAATCGTCTCGCATATAAACTTTGGGTGCCAGCACACTCTGTGTCGCGTATGACATGTTTTATTCACTTTGTACGTTATGGTGCTGCATATGTGGCAATAAATCACTAATAAAACATGAAGAAAAAAAAAGATTGCTCCGTTGAGCCGGATTCGAACCAGCGACCTATGGATATCCACAGTTCGAACCTTGACAGTCCACCGTTCTAACAACTGAGCTATCGACGGAAGATGGCAGTACTACGGCACTGATTCATCCTTTATGCCGAAAGAATCGCAGGCAGTATAAAGGCTGACGATATAACGAGAACCATGAAGCTGCATGACAATTACTTACCCACTCACGCGTATTTACCCCCAAATCTAGTAAAATGGCGACGTTTCTGCAACCTTCCCAATCGTTTCGCATATAAACTTTGGGTGCCAGCTTACTTTTTGACGCGTCTGACGTGTTTTAATTCACTTTATACATTATGGTGCTGCACATGTGGCAATAAATCACTGAATAAAACATAAAGAATACCACAAAAAAGCTTGCTTCGTCGAGCCGGATTCGAACCAGCGACCTATGGATGTACGCAGTTAAAACCTATACAGTCCACCGCTCTACCAACTGAGCTATCGACGGCAGGTGGCGGTACTCCTGCGCTGATTCATCCTTTATTCCGAAGGAATCGCAGGCAGTATTTAGGCTGACGAAATAACGAGAACTATGAAGCTGCATGACATTTAATTACCTTCTCACGCGTATTTACCCCCGATGCTAGTAAAATGGCGACAATTCTACAACCTTCCCAATCATCTTACATGTAATCTTTGGGTGCCAGGACACTTTATGTCGCGTATGACATGTTTTATTCACTTTGTACGTTATGGTGCTGCACATGTGGAAATAAATCACTAGTAAACCTTAAGAAAAAAACAAAAAGATTGCTCCGTTGAGCCGGATTCGAACCAGCGACCTATGGATGCCCGCAGTTCGAACCTCGACAGTCCACCGTTCTACCAACTGAGCTATCGACGGAAGATGGCAGTACTACGGCGCTGATTCATACTTTATGACGAAGGAATCGAAGGCAGTATAATGGCTGACGATATAACGAGAACCATGAAGCTGTATGACATTTGCTTACCCACTCACGCGTATTTACCCCCGATGCTAGTAATACTGCGACGTTTCTGCAACCTTCCCAATCGTCTCGCATATAACCTTTGCGTGCCAGCACACTTCGCGACGCGTATGACATGTTCTAATTCACTTTGTACATTATGGTGCTGCACATGTGGCAATAAATCACTAATTAAAACATGAAGAATAAAAAAACTTGCTCCGTCGAGCCGGATTCGAACCAGCGAGCTATAGATGTAAGCAGTTAAAACTTATACAGTCCACCGCTCTACCAACTGAGCTATCGACGGCAGATGGCAGTACTCCGGCGCTGATTCATCCTTTATGCCGACGGGATCGCAGGCAGTATTGAGGCTGACGAAATAACCAGAACCATGAAGCTGCATGACATTTAATTACCTTCTCACGCGTATTTACTCCCGATGCTAGTAAAATGGCGACGTTTCTATAACCTTCCCAATCGTCTCGCATATAAACATTGGGTGCCAGCACAGTTTGTGACGCGTATGACGTGTTTTAATTCACTTTATACATTATGGTGCTGCACATGTGGCAATAAATCACTGAATAAAACATAAAGAATACCACAAAAAAGCTTGCTTCGTCGAGCCGCATTCGAACCAGCGACCTATGGATGTACGCAGTTAAAACCTATACAGTCCACCGCTCCAGCAACTGAGCTATCGACAGAAGATGGCGGTACTACAGTGCTGATTCAACCTTTATGCCGAAGGAGTCGCAGGCTGTATAGAGGCTGACGAAATAACGAGAACCATGAAGCTGCATGACATTTACTTACCCAGTCACGCGTATTTACCCCCGACGCTAGTAAAATTGCGACGTTTCTGCAACCTTCCCAATCGTCCCGCATATAAACTTTGGGTGCCAGCACACTTTGTGACGCGTATGACATGTTCTAATTCACTTCATACCATATGGTGCGGCACATGTGGCAATATATCACTAAATAAAACATAAAGAATACCACAAAAAAGCTTGCTCCGTCGAGCCGGATTCGAACCAGCGAGCTATAGATGTAAGCAGTTAAAACTTATACAGTCCACCGCTCTACCAACTGAGCTATCGACGGCAGATGGCAGTACTCCGGCGCTGATTCATCCTTTATGCCGAAGGAATCGCAGGCAGTATAGAGGCTGACGAAATAACGAGAACCATAAAGCTGCATGACATATAATTACCTTTTCATGCGTATTTTCCCCCGAGGCTAGTAAAATGGCGACGTATCTACAACCTTCCCAATCGTCTCGCATATAAACTTTGGGTGCCAGCACACTTTGTGACGCGTATGACATGTTCTAATTCACTTCATACCATATGGTGCTGCACTTGTGGCACAAAATCACTAAATAAAACATAAACAATACAACAGAAAGCTTGCTCCGTCGAGCCGCATTCGAACCAGCGACCTATGGATGTCCGCAGTTGTAACCCCTACAGTCCACCGCTCTACCAACTGAGCTATCGACGGAAGATAGATATCAAGAGATATCATCCTTTATACCGAAGGAATCGCAGGCTGTATAGAGGCTGACGAAATAACGAGAAACATGAAGCTGCATGACATATCTTACCCACTCACGCGTATTTACTCCCAATGCTAGTAAAATGGCAAAGTTCTGCAACCTTCCCAATCGTCTCGCATATAAACTTCTTGTGCCAGCACAATTTGTAACGCGTATGACATGTTCTAATTCACTTTATACATTATCGTGCTGCAATTGTGGCAACTAACTACTAATTAAAACATGAAAAATAACACAAAAAAGCTTGCTCCGTCGAGCCGGATTCGAACCAGCGACATATGGATGTACGCAGTTAAAACCTATACAGTCCACCGCTCTACCAACTGAGCTATCGACGGAAGATGGCGGTACCAAGGCGCTGATTCATCTTTTATGCCGAAGGGATCTCGGGCAGTATAGAGGCTGACGATATAACGAAAACCATGAAGCTGCATGACATTTACTTACCCAGTCACGCGTATTTACCCCCGATGCTAGTAAAATTGCGACGTTTCTGCAACCTTCCCAATCGTCTCGCATATAAACTTCGAGTGCCAGCACACTCTGTGTCGCGTATGACATGTTTTATTCACTTTGTACGTTATGGTGCTGCACATGTGGCAATAAATCACTAATAAAACATGAAGAAATAACAAAAAAGATTGCTCCGTTGAGCCGGATTTGAACCAGCGACCTATGGATGTCCACAGTTCGAACCTTGACAGTCCACCGTTCTACCAACTGAGCTATCGACGGAAGATGGCAGTACTACGGCGCTGATTCATCCTTTATGCCGAAGGAATCGCAGGCAGTATAAAGGCTGACGATATAACGAGAACCATGAAGCTGCATGACATTTAATTACCTTCTCACGCGTATTTACCCCCGATTCTAGTAAAATATCGACGTTTCTACAACCTTCCCAATCGTCTCGCATATAAACTTTGGGTGCCAGCACACTTTGTGACGCGTATGACATGTTCTAATTCACTTTATACATTATGGTGCTGCACATGTGGCAACAAATCACTAATAAAACCATAAAGAATACCACAACAAGCTTGCTCTGTCGAGCCGGATTCGAACCAGTGACCTATGGATGTACGCAGTTAAAACCTATACAGTCCACCGCTCTACCAACTGAGCTATCGACGGCAGATGGCGGTACTCCGGCGCTGATTCATCCTTTATGATGAAGGAATCGCAGGCAGTATAAAGGCTGACGATATAACGAAAACCATGAAGCTGCATGACATTTACTTACCCACTCACGCGTATTTACCCCCGATGCTAGTAAAATTGCGACGTTTCTACAACCTTCCCAATCGTTTCGCATGTAAACTTTGGGTGCCAGCACACTTTGTGTCACGTATGACATGTTCAAATTCACTTGGTACATTATGGTGCTGCACATGTGGCAATAAATCAGTAATTAAAACATAAAGATTAAAAAAAGCTTGCTCCGTCGAGCCGGATTCGAACCAGCAACCTATCGATGTCCGCAGTTCAAACCGCTACAGTCGACCACTCTACCAACTGAGCTATCGACGGAAGATGGCGGTACCAAGGCGCTGATTCATCCTTTATGCCGAAGGGATCGCAGGCAGTATTGCGGCTGACTAAATAAAGAGAACCATGAAGCTGCACGACATTTATTTACCTTCTCACGCGTATTTACCCCGGATGCTAGTAAAATGGCGACGTTTCTACAACCTTCCCAATCGTCTCGCATATAAACTTTGGGTGCCAGCACACTTTGTGACGCGTATGACATGTTCTAATTCACTTCATACATTATGGTGCTGCACTTGTGGCAGTAAATCTCTAAAGAAAACATAAACAATACAACAAAAAGCTTGCTCCGTTGAGCCGAATTCGAACCAGCGACCTATGGATATCCGCAGTTGGAACCTCTACAGTCCACCGCTCTACCAACTGAACTATCGAAGGAAGATGGCGGTACCAAGGCGCTGATTCATCCTTTATGCCGACGGGATCGCAGGCAGTATTGAGGCTGACGAAATAACCAGAACCATGAAGCTGCATGACATTTATTACCTTCTCACGCGTATTTACTCCCGATGCTAGTAAAATGGCGACGTTTCTATAACCTTCCCAATCGTGTCGCATATAAACATTGGGTGCCAGCACACTTTGTGACGCGTATGACATGCTCTAATTCACTTTATACATTATGGTGCTGCACATGTGGCAATTAATCACTAATAAAACATAAAGAATAACACAAAAAGCTTGCTCCGTCGAGCCGGATTCGAACCAGCAAGCTATGAATGTACGCAGTTAAAACCTATACAGTCCACCGCTCTACCAACTGAGATATCGACGACAGATGGCGGTACAGCGTCGCTGATTCACCCTTTATCCCGTAGGAATCGCAGGCAGTATAGAGGCTGATGAAATAACGAGAACCATGAAGCTGCTTGACATTTTGTTACCCACTCACGCGTATTTACCACCGATGCAAGTAAAATGGCGGCGTTTCTGTACCTTCCCAATCGTCTCGCATATAAACTTTGGGTGCCAGCACACTTCGCGACGCGTATGACATGTTCTAATTCACTTTGTACGTTATGGTGCTGCACATGTGGCAATAAATCACTAATAAAACATGAAGAAAAAACAAAAAAGATTGCTCCGTTGAGCCGGATTTGAACCAGCGACCTATGGATGTCCACAGTTCGAACCTTGACAGTCCACCGTTCTACCAACTGAGCTATCGACGGAAGATGGCAGTACTACGGCGCTGATTCATCCTTTATGCCGAAGGAATCGCAGGCAGTATAGAGGCTGACGAAATAACGAGAACCATGAAGCTGCATGACATTTAATTACCTTTTCATGCGTATTTTCCCCCGAGGCTAGTAAAATGGCGACGTATCTACAACCTTCCCTATCGTCTCGCATATAAACTTTGGGTGCCAGCACACTTTGTGACGCGTATGACATGTTCTAATTCACTTCATACCATATGGTGCTGCACTTGTGGCACAAAATCACTAAATAAAACATAAACAATACAACAGAAAGCTTGCTCCGTCGAGCCGCATTCGAACCAGCGACCTATGGATGTCCGCAGTTGTAACCCCTACAGTCCACCGCTCTACCAACTGAGCTATCGACGGAAGATGGCGGTACTACGGTGCTGATTCATCCTTTATACCGAAGGAATCGCAGGCTGTATAGAGGCTGACGAAATAACGAGAACCATGAAGCTGCATGACATATCTTACCCACTCACGCGTATTTACCCCCAATGCTAGTAAAATGACAAAGTTTCTGCAACCTTCCCAATCGTCTCGCATATAAACTTCTTGTGCCAGCACACTTTGTAACGCGTATGACATGTTCTAATTCACTTTATACATTATCGTGCTGCACATGTGGCAACTAACTACTAATTAAAACATGAAAAATAACACAAAAAAGCTTCCTCCGTCGAGCCGGATTCTAACCAGCGACATATGGACGTACGCAGTTAAAACCTATACAGTCCACCGCTCTACCAACTGAGCTATCGACGGAAGATGGCGGTACCAAGGCGCTGATTCATCCTTTATGCCGAAGGGATCGCGGGCAGTATCGCGGCTGACGAAATAACGAGAACCATGAAGCTGCATGACATTTATTTACCTTGTCACGCGTATTTACCCACGATGCAAGTAAAATGGCGACGTTTCTACAACCTTCCCAATCGTCTCGCATATAAACTTTGGGTGCCAGCACACTTTGTGACGCGTATGACATGTTCTAATTCACTTCATACATTATGGTGCTGCACTTGTGGCAATTAATCACTAAATAAAACAAAAAACATACAACAAAAAGCTTGCTCCGTCGAGCTGGATTCGAACCAGCGACCTATGAATGTCCGCAGTTGGAACCTCTACAGTCCACCGCTCCACCAACTGAGCTATCGACGGAAGATGGCGGTACTACGGCGCTGATTCATCCTTTATGACGAAGGAATCGCAGGCAGTATAAAGGCTGACGTTATAACGAGAACCATGAAGCTGCATGACATTTGCTTACCCACTCACGAGTATTTACCCCCGATGCTAGTAAAACTGCGACGTTTCTGCAACCTTCCCAATCGTCTCGCATATAAACTTTTGGTGCCAGCACACTTTCCGACGCATATGACATGTTCTAATTCACTTGGTACATTATGGTGCTGCACAAGTGGCAATAAACCACTACTTAAAACATAAAAAATAAAAAAAGCTTGCTCCGTCGAGCCGGATTCGAACCAGCGAGCTATAGATGTACGCAGTTGAAACCTATACAGTCCACCGCTTTACCAACTGAGCTATCGACGGAAGATGGCGGTACTCCGGCGCTGATTCATCCTTTATGCCGAAGGAATCGCAGGCAGTATAGAGGCTGACGATATAACGAAAACCATGAAGCTGCATGACATTTACTTACCCAGTCACGCGTATTTACCGCCGATGCTAGTAAAATTGCGACGTTTCTGCAACCTTCCCAATCGTCCCGCATATAAACTTCGGGTGCCAGCACACTCTGTGTCGCGTATGACATGTTTTATTCACTTTGTACGTTATGGTGCTGCACATGTGGCAATAAATCACTAATAAAACATGAAGAAATAACAAAAAAGATTGCTCCGTTGAGCCGGATTTGAACCAGCGACCTATGGATGTCAACAGTTCGAACCTTGACAGTCCACCGTTCTACCAACTGAGCTATCGACGGAAGATGGCAGTACTGCGGCCCTGATTCATCCTTTATGCCGAAGGAATCGCAGGCAGTATAAAGGCTGACGATATAACGAGAACCATGAAGCTGCATGACATTTAATTACCTTCTCACGCGTATTTACCCCCGATTCTAGTAAAATAGCGACGTTTCTACAACCTTCCCAATCGTCTCGCATATAAACTTTGGGTGCCAGCACACTTTCTGACGCGTATGACATGTTCTAATTCACTTTATACATTATGGTGCTGCACATGTGGCAATAAATCACTAATAAAACCATAAAGAATACCACAACAAGCTTGCTCTGTCGAGCCGGATTCGAACCAGTGACCTATGGATGTACGCAGTTAAAACCTATACAGTCCACCGCTCCAGCAACTGAGCTATCGACGGCAGATGGCGGTACTCCGGCGCTGATTCATCCTTTATGATGAAGGAATCGCAGGCAGTATAAAGGCTGACGATATAACGAAAACCATGAAGCTGCATGACATTTACTTACCCGCTCACGCGTATTTACCCCCAATGCTAGTAAAATTGCGACGTTTCTGCAACCTTCCCAATCGTCTCGCATATAAACTTCGGGTGCCAGCACACTCTGTGTCGCGTATGACATGATTTATTCACTTTGTACGTTATGGTGCTGCACATGTGGAAATAAATCACTAAATAAAACATAAAGAATAAAAAAAGTTTGCTCCGTCGAGCCTGATTCGAACCAGCGACCTATGGATGTCCGCAGTTGGAAGCTCTAAAGTCCACCGCTCTACCAACTGAGCTATCACCGGAAGGTGGCGGTGCCAAGGCGCTGATTCATCCTTTATGCCGAAGGGATCGCAGGCAGTATTGAGGCTGACGAAATAACGAGAACCATGAAGCTGCATGACGTTTAATTACCTTCTCACGCGTATTTACCCCCGATGCTAGTAAAATGGCGACGTTTCTACAACCTTCCCAATCGTTTCGCATGTAAACTTTGGGTGCCAGCACACTTTGTGTCACGTATGACATGTTCAAATTCATTTAGTACATTATGGTGCTGCACATGTGGCAATAAATCAGTAATTAAAACATAAAGAATAAAAAAAGCTTGCTCCGTCGAGCCGGATTCGAACCAGCAACCTATCGATGTCCGCAGTTGAAACCGCTACAGTCCACCACTCTACCAACTGAGCTATCGACGGAAGACGGCGGTACCAAGGCGCTGATTCATCCTTTATGCCGAAGGGATCGCAGGCAGTATTGCGGCTGACGAAATAAAGAGAACCATGAAGATGCACGACATTTAATTACCTTCTCACGCGTATTTACCCCCGATGCTAGTAAAATGGCGACGTTTCTACAACCTTCCCAATCGTCTCGCATATAAACTTTGGGTGCCAGCACACTTTGTGACGCGTATGACATGTTCTAATTCACTTCATACATTATGGTGCTGCACTTGTGGCAGTAAATCTCTAAAGAAAACATAAACAATACAACAAAAAGCTTGCTCCGTTGAGCCGAATTCGAACCAGCGACCTATGGATATCCGCAGTTGGAACCTCTACAGTCCACCGCTCTACCAACTGAACTATCGACGGAAGATGGCGGTACTACAGTGCTGATTCAACCTTTATACCGAAGGAATCGCAACCTGTATAGAGGCTGACGAAATAACGAGAACCATGAAGCTGCATGACATTTACTTACCCACTCACGCGAATTTACCCCCAATGCCAGTAAAATGGCGACGTTTCTGCAACCTTGCCAATCGTCTCGCATATAAACTTTGGGTGCCAGCACACTTTGTGACGCGTATGACATGTTCTAATTCACTTTGTACAGTATGGTGCTGCACATGTGGCAATAAATCACTAAGTAAAACATAAGGAATACCACAAAAAAGCTTGCTCCGTCGAGCCGGATTCGAACCAGCGAGCTATAGATGTAAGCAGTTAAAACCTATACAGTCCACCGCTCTACCAACTGAGCTATTGACGGCAGATGGCAGTACTCCGGCGCTGATTCATCCTTTATGCCGAAGGAATCGCAGGCAGTATAGAGGCTGCCGAAATAACGAGAACCATGAAGCTGCATGACATTTAATTACCTTTTCATGCGTATTTTCCCCCGAGGCTAGTAAAATGGCGACGTTTCTGCAACCTTCCCAATCGTCTGGCATATAAACTTTGGGTGCCAGCACACTTCGCGACGCGTATGACAAGTTCTAATTCACTTTGTATATTATGGTGCTGCACATGTGGCAATAAATCACTAATAAAACATGAAGCCTACAACAAAAAGATTGCTCCGTTGAGCCGGATTCGAACCAGCGACCTATAGATGTCCGTAGTTCGAACCTCTACAGTCCACCGTTCTACCAACTGAGCTATCGACGGAAGATGGCAGTATTACGGCGCTGATTCATCCTTTGCGCCGAAGGAATCGCAGGCAGTATAATGGCTTACGATATAACGAGAACCATGAAGCTGCATGACATTTACTTATCCCTTCACGCGTATTTACTCCCGATGCTAGGAAAACGGCGAGGTTTCTGCAATCTTCCCAATCGTCCCGCATATAAACTTTGGGTGCCAGCGCACTTTGCGTCGCGTATGAAATGTTGTAACTCACTTTGTATATTGTGGTGCTGCAAATGTGGCAATAAATCACTAATTAAACCTAAAGACTACAACAGAAATATTGCTTCGTTAAGCCGGATTCGAACTAGCGACCTATGGATGTCCGCAGTTGGAACCTCTACAGTCCACCGCTTTGCCAACTGAGCTATCGACGGAAGATGGCGGTACCAAGGCGCTGATTCATCCTTTATGCCGAAGGGATCGCAGGCAGTATTGCGGTTGACGAAATAACGAGAACCATGAAGCTGCATGACATTATGTTACCCACTCACGCGTATTTACCACCGATGCAAGTAAAAGGGCGACGTTTCAGCAACCTTCCCAATCGTCTCGCACATAAACTTTGGGTGCCAGCGCACTTTGCGTCGCGTATGAAATGTTCTAATTCACTTTGTACATTATGGTGCTGCACATGTGGCAATAAATCACTAAATAAAACATAAAGAATACCACTAAAAAGCTTGCCCCGTCAAGCTGGATTCGAACCAGCTAGCTATAGATGTACGCAGTTAAAACCTATACAGTCCACCGCTCTACCAACTGAGCTATCGCGGCAGATGGCGGTACTCCGGCGCTGATTCATCCTTTATGCCGAAGGAATCGCAGGCAGTATAGAGGCTGACGATATAACGAAAACCATGAAGCTGCATGACATTTACTTACCCACTCACGCGTATTTACCCCCGATGCTAGTAAAATTGCGACGTTTCTGCAACCTTCCCAATCGTCTCGCATATAAACTTTGGGTGCCAGCACACTCTGTGTCGCGTATGACATGTTTTATTCACTTTGTACGTTATGGTGCTGCACATGTGGCAATAAATCACTAATAAAACATGAAGAAATAACAAAAAAGATTGCTCCGTTGAGCCGGGTTTGAACCAGCGACCTATGGATGTCCACAGTTCGAACCTTCACAGTCCACCGTTCTACCAACTGAGCTATCGACGGAAGATGGCAGTACTACGGCGCTGATTCATCCTTTATGCCGAAGGAATCGCAGGCAGTATAAAGGCTGACGATATAACGAGAACCATGAAGCTGCATGACAATTACTTACCCACTCAAGCGTATTTACCCCCAAATCTAGTAAAATCGCGACGTTTCTGCAACCTTCCCAATCGTTTCGCATATAAACTTTGGGTGCCAGCACACTTTTTGACGCGTATGACGTGTTCTAATTCACTTTAGACATTATGGTGCTGCACATGTGGCAATAAATCACTGAATAAAACATAAATAATACCACAAAAAAGCTTGCTCCGTCGAGCCGGATTCGAACCAGCGACCTATGGATGTACGCAGTTAAAACCTATACAGTCCACCGCTCTACCAACTGAGCTATCGACTGCAGGTGGCGGTACTCCGGCGCTGATTCATCCTTTATGCCGAAGGAATCGCAGGCAGTATTTAGGCTGACGAAATAACGAGAACTATGAAGCTGCATGACATTTAATTACCTTCTCACGCGTATTTACCCCCGATGCTAGTAAAATGGCGACAATTCTACAACCTTCCCAATCGTCTCACATGTAATCTTTGGGTGCCAGCACACTTTATGTCGCGTATGACATGTTTTATTCACTTTGTACGTTATGGTGCTGCACATGTGGAAATAAATCACTAATAAACCTTAAGAAAAAACAAAATGATTGCTCCGTTGAGCCGGATTCGAACCAGCGACCTATGGATGCCCGAAGTTCTAACCTCGACAGTCCACCGTTCTACCAACTGAGCTATCGATGGAAGATGGCAGTACTACGGCGCTGATTCATACTTTATGACGAAGGAATCGAAGGCGGTATAAAGGCTGACGATATAACGAGAACCATGAAGCTGCATGACATTTGCTTACCCACTCACGCGTATTTACCCCCGATGCTAGTAATACTGCGACGTTTCTGCAACCTTCCCAATCGTCCCGCATATAAACTTTGGGTGCCAGTGCACTTTGCGTCGCGTATGAAATGTTCTAACTCACTTTGTATATTGTGGTGCTGCACATGTGGCAATAAATCACTAATTAAAGCATAAAGACTACAACAGAAAGATCGCTTCGTTAAGCCGGATTCGAACCAGCGACCTATGGATGTCCGCAGTTGGAACCTCTACAGTCCACCGCTTTACCAACTGAGCTATCGACGGAAGATGGCGGTACCAAGGCGCTGATTCATCCTTTATGCCGAAGGGATCGCAGGCAGTATTGCGGCTGACGAAATAACGAGAACCATGAAGCTGCATGACATTATGTTACCCACTCATGCGTTTTTACACCCAATGCTAGTAAAATGGCGATGTTTCTGCAATCTTCCCAATCGTCTCGCATATAAACTTTGGGTGCCAGCACACTTTGTGTCGCGTATGACATGTTCTAATTCACTTTATACATTATCGTGCTGCATATGTGGCAATTATACACTAATTAAAACACAAAGAATAAAAAAAGTTTGCTCCGTCGAGCCGGATTCGAACCAGTGACCTATGGATGTCCGCAGTTGGAAGCTCTACAGTCCACCGCTCTACCAACTGAGCTATCGACGGAAGATGGCGGTACCAAGGCGCTGATTCATCCTTTATGCCGACGGGATCGCAGGCAGTATTGAGGCTGACGAAATAACGTGAACCATGAAGCTGCATGACATTTATATACCATCTCACGCGAATTTACCCCCGATGCTAGTAAAATGGCGACGTTTCTACAACCTTCCCAATCGTCTCGCATGTAAACTTTGGGTGCCAGCACACTTTGTGTCGCGTATGACATGTTTTATTCACTATGTACGTTATGGTGCTGCACATGTGGCAATAAATCACTAATAAAACATGAAGAAAAAAAACAAAAAAGATTGCTCCGTTGAGCCGGATTCGAACCAGCGACCTATGGATGTCCGCAGTTCGAACCTCGACAGTCCACCTTTCTACCAACTGAGCTATCGACGTTAGATGGCAGTACTACGGCGCTGATTCATCCTTTAGGCCGAAGGAATCGCAGGCAGTATAAAGGCTGACGATATAACGAGAACCATGAAGCTGCATGACATTTGCTTACCCACTCACGCGTATTTACCGCCGGTGCTAGTAAAACTGCGACGTTTCTGCAACCTTCCGAATCGTCTCGCATATAAACTTTGGGTGCCAGCACACTTCGCGACGCATATGACATGTTTTTATTCACTTGGTACATTATGGTGCTGCACATGTGGCAATAAATCACTAATTAAAACATAAAGAAGAAAAAAAGCTTGCTCCGTCGAGCCGGATTTGAACGAGCGACCTATGGATGTCCGCAGTTGGAACCTCTACAGTCCACCGCTCTACCAACTTAGCTATCGACGGAAGATGGTGGTACCAAGGCGCTGATTCATCCTTTATGCCGAAGGGATCGATGGCAGTATTGCTGCTGACGAAATAACGAGAACCATGAAGCTGCATGACATTTAATTACCTTCTCACGCGTATTTTTTCCCGATGCTAGTAAAATGGCGACGTTTCTACAACCTTCCCAATCGTCTCGCATATCAACTTTGGGTGCCATCACACTTTGTGACGCGTATTACGTGTTCTAATTCACTTTATACATTATGGTGCTTCACTAGTGGCAATTAATCACTAATTAAAACATAAAGGCCCCGCCGCGGTGGTCTAGTAGCTAAGGTACTCGGCTGCTGACCCGCAGGTCGCGGGTTCAAATCTCGGCTGTGGCGGCTGCATTTCCGATGGAGACGGAAATGTCGAGGCCCGTTAGCTCAGATTTAGGTGCACGTTAAAGAACCCCAGGTGGTCAAAATTTCCGGAGCCCTCCACTACGGCGTCTCTCATAATCATATGGTGGATTTGGGACGTTAAACCCCACAAATCAGTCAAACATAAAGAATAACACAACAAAAGCTTGCTCCGTCGAGCCGGATTCGAACCAGCGAGCTATAGATGTACGCAGTTAAAACCTATACAGTCCACCACTCTACCAACTGAGGTATCGACGGCAGATGGCGGTACTATGGCGGTGATTCATCCTTTATGCCGAAAGAATCGCAGGCAGTATAAAGGCTGACGAAATAACGAGAACCATGAAGCTGCATGACATTTTGTTACCCACTCACGCGTATTTACCACCGATGCAAGTAAAATGGCCACGTTTCAGGAACCTTCCCAATCGTCTCGCACATAAACTTTGGGTGCCAGCGCATTTTGCATCGCATATGAAATGTTCTAACTCACTTTGTACATTATGGTGCTGCACATGTGGCAATAAATCACTAATTAAAACATAAAGACTACAACAAAAAGATTGCTCCGTTGAGCCGGATTCGAACCAGCGACGTATGGATGTCCGTAGTTCGAACCTCTACAGTCCACCGCTCTACCAACTGAGCTATCGACGGAAGATGGCGGTACTACGGGGCTGATTCATCCTTTATGCAGAAGGCATCGCAGGCTGTAAAAAGGCTGACGAAATAACGAGAACCATGAAGCTGCATGACATTTGCTTACCCACTCACGCGTATTTACCCCCGATGCTAGTAAAACGGCGACTTTTCTGCAACCTTCCCAATCATCTCGCATACAAACTTTGGGTGCCAGCACACTTCGCGACGCGTATGACATGTTCTAATTCACTTGGTACATTATGGTGCTGCACATGTGGAAATAAATCACTGAATAAAACATAAAGAATAAAAAAAGTTTGCTCCGTCGAGCCAGATTCGAACCAGCGACCTATGGATGTCCGCAGTTGGAAGCTCTACAGCCCACCGCTCTACCAACTGAGCTATCGACGGAAGATGGCGGTACCAAGGCGCTGATTCATCCTTTATGCCGAAGAGATAAGGCAGTATTGAGGCTGACGAAATAACGAGAACCATAAAGCTCATGACATTTAATTACCTTCTCACGTGTAATTACCCCCGGTGCTAGTAAAATGGCGACGTTTCTTTAACCTTCCCAATCGTCTCGCATGTAAACTTTGGGTGCCAGCACACTTTGTGTCACGTATGACATGTTCTAATTCACTTTGTACAATATGGTGCTGCACATGTGGCAATAAATCACTAATTAAAACATAAAGAATAAAAAAAAGCTTGCTCCTTCGAGCCGGATTCGAACCAGCGACCTATGGAGGTCCGCAGTTGGAACCTCTACAGTCCACCGCTCTACCAACTGAGCTATCGACGGAAGATGGCGGTACTACGGGGCATATTCATCCTTTATACAAAAGGCATCGCAGGCTGTATAAAGGCTGACGAAATAACGAGGACCATGAAGCTGCATGACATTTGCTTACCCACTCACGCGTATTTACCCCCGATGCTAGTAAAACGGCGACGTTTCTGCAACCTTCCCAATCGTCTCGCATATAAACTTTGGGTGCCAGCACACTTCGCGACGCGTATGGCATGTTCTAGTTCACTTTGTACAATATGGTGCTGCACTGTGGCAATAAATCACAAATAAAACATAAAGAATAAAAAAAGCTTGCTCCGTCGAACCGGATACGAACCAGCGACCTATGGATGTACGCAGTTGGAACTTCTACAGTCCACTGCTCTACCAACTGAGCTATCGACGGCAGATGGCGGTACTACGGCGCTGATTTATCCTTTATGCCGAAGGAATCGCAAGCAGTATAAAGGCTGACGGAATAACGAGAACCATGAAGCTGCATGACATTTCATTACCCACTTACGCGTACTTACCCCCGATGCAAGTAAAATCGCGACGTTTCTGCAACCTTCCCAATCGTCTCGCATATAAAATTTGGGTGCCGGCACACTTTGTGTCGCCCCTTAACATGCTCTAATTCGCTTTGTACATTAAGGTGCTGCACGTGTGGCACTAAAACACTAATTGAAACATAAAGATTAAAACAAAAAGAGCTTGCTCCGTCGAACCGGATTTGAACCACCGACCTATGGATGTCTGCAGTTTGAGCCTCTACAGTCCACCGCTCTTCCAACTGAGCTATCGACGGAAGATAGCGACACTACGGTGCTGATTCATTATTTATGCCGAAAGAATCTCAGGCACTATAGAGGCTGACGAAATAACGAGAACCTTGAAGCTGCATGACATTTAAGTACCCACTGACGCGTACTTAGCCCCGATGCTAGTGAAATGGCGTCGTTTCTGCAACCTTCCCAATCGTCTCGCATATGAACTTTGGGTGCCAGCACACTTCGCGACGCGTATGACATGTTCTAATTCACTTCATACAATATGGTGCTGCACATGTGGCAATAAATCACTAATTAAAACATAAAGAATAAAAAAAGCTTGCTCCTTCGAGCCGGATTCGAACCAGCGACCTATGGAGGTCCGCAGTTGGAACCTCTACAGTCCACCGCTCTACCAACTGAGCTATCGACGGAAGATGGCGGTACTATGGTGCTGATTCATCCTTTATGCCGAAGGGATCGCAGGCAGTATTGAGGCTGACAAAATGACGAGAACCATGAAGCTGCATGACATTTTGATACCCACTCACGCGTATTTACCACCGATGCAAGTAAAACTTCGACGTTTCTGCAACCTTCCCAATCATCTCACACATAAACTTTGAGTGCCAGCGCACTTTGCGTCGCGTATGACATGTTCTAAATCACATTGTACATTATGGTTCTGCACATGTGCCAATAAATCACTAATTAAAAAATAAAGACTACAACAAAAAGATTGCTCCGTTGAGCCCGATTCGAACCAGTGATATATGGATATCCGCAGTTCGAACCTGTACAGTCCACCGTTCTACCAACTGAGCTATCGATGGAAGATGGCAGTACTACGGCGCTGATTCATCCTTAATGCCGAAGGAGTCGCCGACAGTATAAAGGCTGACGATATAACGAGAACCATGAAGCTCCGTGACATTTATTTACCCGCTCACGCGTATTTACCCCCAATGCTAGTAAAACGGCGACGTTTCTGCAACCTTCCCAATCGTCTCGCGTATAAACTTTGGGTGCCAGCGCACTTTGCGACGCGTATGACATGTTCTAATTAACTTTGTACATTACGGTGCTGCACATGTGGCAATAAATCACTAATTAAAACATAAAGAATAAAAAAGGTGGCTCCGTCGAGCCGGATTCGAACCAGCGACCTATGAATGTCCGCCGTTCGAACCTCTACAGTCCACCGTTCTACCAACTGAGCTATCGACGGAAGATGGCAGTATTACGGCGCTGATTCATCCTTTGCGCCGAAGGAATCGCAGGCAGTATAATGGCTTACGATATAACGAGAACCATGAAGCTGCATGACATTTACTTATCCCTTCACGCGTATTTACTCCCGATGCTAGGAAAACGGCGAGGTTTCTGCAATCTTCCCAATCGTCCCGCATATAAACTTTGGGTGCCAGCGCACTTTGCGTCGCGTATGAAATGTTGTAACTCACTTTGTATATTGTGGTGCTGCAAATGTGGCAATAAATCACTAATTAAACCTAAAGACTACAACAGAAATATTGCTTCGTTAAGCCGGATTCGAACTAGCGACCTATGGATGTCCGCAGTTGGAACCTCTACAGTCCACCGCTTTGCCAACTGAGCTATCGACGGAAGATGGCGGTACCAAGGCGCTGATTCATCCTTTATGCCGAAGGGATCGCAGGCAGTATTGCGGTTGACGAAATAACGAGAACCATGAAGCTGCATGACATTATGTTACCCACTCACGCGTATTTACCACCGATGCAAGTAAAAGGGCGACGTTTCAGCAACCTTCCCAATCGTCTCGCACATAAACTTTGGGTGCCAGCGCACTTTGCGTCGCGTATGAAATGTTCTAATTCACTTTGTACATTATGGTGCTGCACATGTGGCAATAAATCACTAAATAAAACATAAAGAATACCACTAAAAAGCTTGCCCCGTCAAGCTGGATTCGAACCAGCTAGCTATAGATGTACGCAGTTAAAACCTATACAGTCCACCGCTCTACCAACTGAGCTATCGCGGCAGATGGCGGTACTCCGGCGCTGATTCATCCTTTATGCCGAAGGAATCGCAGGCAGTATAGAGGCTGACGATATAACGAAAACCATGAAGCTGCATGACATTTACTTACCCACTCACGCGTATTTACCCCCGATGCTAGTAAAATTGCGACGTTTCTGCAACCTTCCCAATCGTCTCGCATATAAACTTTGGGTGCCAGCACACTCTGTGTCGCGTATGACATGTTTTATTCACTTTGTACGTTATGGTGCTGCACATGTGGCAATAAATCACTAATAAAACATGAAGAAATAACAAAAAAGATTGCTCCGTTGAGCCGGGTTTGAACCAGCGACCTATGGATGTCCACAGTTCGAACCTTCACAGTCCACCGTTCTACCAACTGAGCTATCGACGGAAGATGGCAGTACTACGGCGCTGATTCATCCTTTATGCCGAAGGAATCGCAGGCAGTATAAAGGCTGACGATATAACGAGAACCATGAAGCTGCATGACAATTACTTACCCACTCAAGCGTATTTACCCCCAAATCTAGTAAAATCGCGACGTTTCTGCAACCTTCCCAATCGTTTCGCATATAAACTTTGGGTGCCAGCACACTTTTTGACGCGTATGACGTGTTCTAATTCACTTTAGACATTATGGTGCTGCACATGTGGCAATAAATCACTGAATAAAACATAAATAATACCACAAAAAAGCTTGCTCCGTCGAGCCGGATTCGAACCAGCGACCTATGGATGTACGCAGTTAAAACCTATACAGTCCACCGCTCTACCAACTGAGCTATCGACTGCAGGTGGCGGTACTCCGGCGCTGATTCATCCTTTATGCCGAAGGAATCGCAGGCAGTATTTAGGCTGACGAAATAACGAGAACTATGAAGCTGCATGACATTTAATTACCTTCTCACGCGTATTTACCCCCGATGCTAGTAAAATGGCGACAATTCTACAACCTTCCCAATCGTCTCACATGTAATCTTTGGGTGCCAGCACACTTTATGTCGCGTATGACATGTTTTATTCACTTTGTACGTTATGGTGCTGCACATGTGGAAATAAATCACTAATAAACCTTAAGAAAAAACAAAATGATTGCTCCGTTGAGCCGGATTCGAACCAGCGACCTATGGATGCCCGAAGTTCTAACCTCGACAGTCCACCGTTCTACCAACTGAGCTATCGATGGAAGATGGCAGTACTACGGCGCTGATTCATACTTTATGACGAAGGAATCGAAGGCGGTATAAAGGCTGACGATATAACGAGAACCATGAAGCTGCATGACATTTGCTTACCCACTCACGCGTATTTACCCCCGATGCTAGTAATACTGCGACGTTTCTGCAACCTTCCCAATCGTCCCGCATATAAACTTTGGGTGCCAGTGCACTTTGCGTCGCGTATGAAATGTTCTAACTCACTTTGTATATTGTGGTGCTGCACATGTGGCAATAAATCACTAATTAAAGCATAAAGACTACAACAGAAAGATCGCTTCGTTAAGCCGGATTCGAACCAGCGACCTATGGATGTCCGCAGTTGGAACCTCTACAGTCCACCGCTTTACCAACTGAGCTATCGACGGAAGATGGCGGTACCAAGGCGCTGATTCATCCTTTATGCCGAAGGGATCGCAGGCAGTATTGCGGCTGACGAAATAACGAGAACCATGAAGCTGCATGACATTATGTTACCCACTCATGCGTTTTTACACCCAATGCTAGTAAAATGGCGATGTTTCTGCAATCTTCCCAATCGTCTCGCATATAAACTTTGGGTGCCAGCACACTTTGTGTCGCGTATGACATGTTCTAATTCACTTTATACATTATCGTGCTGCATATGTGGCAATTATACACTAATTAAAACACAAAGAATAAAAAAAGTTTGCTCCGTCGAGCCGGATTCGAACCAGTGACCTATGGATGTCCGCAGTTGGAAGCTCTACAGTCCACCGCTCTACCAACTGAGCTATCGACGGAAGATGGCGGTACCAAGGCGCTGATTCATCCTTTATGCCGACGGGATCGCAGGCAGTATTGAGGCTGACGAAATAACGTGAACCATGAAGCTGCATGACATTTATATACCATCTCACGCGAATTTACCCCCGATGCTAGTAAAATGGCGACGTTTCTACAACCTTCCCAATCGTCTCGCATGTAAACTTTGGGTGCCAGCACACTTTGTGTCGCGTATGACATGTTTTATTCACTATGTACGTTATGGTGCTGCACATGTGGCAATAAATCACTAATAAAACATGAAGAAAAAAAACAAAAAAGATTGCTCCGTTGAGCCGGATTCGAACCAGCGACCTATGGATGTCCGCAGTTCGAACCTCGACAGTCCACCTTTCTACCAACTGAGCTATCGACGTTAGATGGCAGTACTACGGCGCTGATTCATCCTTTAGGCCGAAGGAATCGCAGGCAGTATAAAGGCTGACGATATAACGAGAACCATGAAGCTGCATGACATTTGCTTACCCACTCACGCGTATTTACCGCCGGTGCTAGTAAAACTGCGACGTTTCTGCAACCTTCCGAATCGTCTCGCATATAAACTTTGGGTGCCAGCACACTTCGCGACGCATATGACATGTTTTTATTCACTTGGTACATTATGGTGCTGCACATGTGGCAATAAATCACTAATTAAAACATAAAGAAGAAAAAAAGCTTGCTCCGTCGAGCCGGATTTGAACGAGCGACCTATGGATGTCCGCAGTTGGAACCTCTACAGTCCACCGCTCTACCAACTTAGCTATCGACGGAAGATGGTGGTACCAAGGCGCTGATTCATCCTTTATGCCGAAGGGATCGATGGCAGTATTGCTGCTGACGAAATAACGAGAACCATGAAGCTGCATGACATTTAATTACCTTCTCACGCGTATTTTTTCCCGATGCTAGTAAAATGGCGACGTTTCTACAACCTTCCCAATCGTCTCGCATATCAACTTTGGGTGCCATCACACTTTGTGACGCGTATTACGTGTTCTAATTCACTTTATACATTATGGTGCTTCACTAGTGGCAATTAATCACTAATTAAAACATAAAGGCCCCGCCGCGGTGGTCTAGTAGCTAAGGTACTCGGCTGCTGACCCGCAGGTCGCGGGTTCAAATCTCGGCTGTGGCGGCTGCATTTCCGATGGAGACGGAAATGTCGAGGCCCGTTAGCTCAGATTTAGGTGCACGTTAAAGAACCCCAGGTGGTCAAAATTTCCGGAGCCCTCCACTACGGCGTCTCTCATAATCATATGGTGGATTTGGGACGTTAAACCCCACAAATCAGTCAAACATAAAGAATAACACAACAAAAGCTTGCTCCGTCGAGCCGGATTCGAACCAGCGAGCTATAGATGTACGCAGTTAAAACCTATACAGTCCACCACTCTACCAACTGAGGTATCGACGGCAGATGGCGGTACTATGGCGGTGATTCATCCTTTATGCCGAAAGAATCGCAGGCAGTATAAAGGCTGACGAAATAACGAGAACCATGAAGCTGCATGACATTTTGTTACCCACTCACGCGTATTTACCACCGATGCAAGTAAAATGGCCACGTTTCAGGAACCTTCCCAATCGTCTCGCACATAAACTTTGGGTGCCAGCGCATTTTGCATCGCATATGAAATGTTCTAACTCACTTTGTACATTATGGTGCTGCACATGTGGCAATAAATCACTAATTAAAACATAAAGACTACAACAAAAAGATTGCTCCGTTGAGCCGGATTCGAACCAGCGACGTATGGATGTCCGTAGTTCGAACCTCTACAGTCCACCGCTCTACCAACTGAGCTATCGACGGAAGATGGCGGTACTACGGGGCTGATTCATCCTTTATGCAGAAGGCATCGCAGGCTGTAAAAAGGCTGACGAAATAACGAGAACCATGAAGCTGCATGACATTTGCTTACCCACTCACGCGTATTTACCCCCGATGCTAGTAAAACGGCGACTTTTCTGCAACCTTCCCAATCATCTCGCATACAAACTTTGGGTGCCAGCACACTTCGCGACGCGTATGACATGTTCTAATTCACTTGGTACATTATGGTGCTGCACATGTGGAAATAAATCACTGAATAAAACATAAAGAATAAAAAAAGTTTGCTCCGTCGAGCCAGATTCGAACCAGCGACCTATGGATGTCCGCAGTTGGAAGCTCTACAGCCCACCGCTCTACCAACTGAGCTATCGACGGAAGATGGCGGTACCAAGGCGCTGATTCATCCTTTATGCCGAAGAGATAAGGCAGTATTGAGGCTGACGAAATAACGAGAACCATAAAGCTCATGACATTTAATTACCTTCTCACGTGTAATTACCCCCGGTGCTAGTAAAATGGCGACGTTTCTTTAACCTTCCCAATCGTCTCGCATGTAAACTTTGGGTGCCAGCACACTTTGTGTCACGTATGACATGTTCTAATTCACTTTGTACAATATGGTGCTGCACATGTGGCAATAAATCACTAATTAAAACATAAAGAATAAAAAAAAGCTTGCTCCTTCGAGCCGGATTCGAACCAGCGACCTATGGAGGTCCGCAGTTGGAACCTCTACAGTCCACCGCTCTACCAACTGAGCTATCGACGGAAGATGGCGGTACTACGGGGCATATTCATCCTTTATACAAAAGGCATCGCAGGCTGTATAAAGGCTGACGAAATAACGAGGACCATGAAGCTGCATGACATTTGCTTACCCACTCACGCGTATTTACCCCCGATGCTAGTAAAACGGCGACGTTTCTGCAACCTTCCCAATCGTCTCGCATATAAACTTTGGGTGCCAGCACACTTCGCGACGCGTATGGCATGTTCTAGTTCACTTTGTACAATATGGTGCTGCACTGTGGCAATAAATCACAAATAAAACATAAAGAATAAAAAAAGCTTGCTCCGTCGAACCGGATACGAACCAGCGACCTATGGATGTACGCAGTTGGAACTTCTACAGTCCACTGCTCTACCAACTGAGCTATCGACGGCAGATGGCGGTACTACGGCGCTGATTTATCCTTTATGCCGAAGGAATCGCAAGCAGTATAAAGGCTGACGGAATAACGAGAACCATGAAGCTGCATGACATTTCATTACCCACTTACGCGTACTTACCCCCGATGCAAGTAAAATCGCGACGTTTCTGCAACCTTCCCAATCGTCTCGCATATAAAATTTGGGTGCCGGCACACTTTGTGTCGCCCCTTAACATGCTCTAATTCGCTTTGTACATTAAGGTGCTGCACGTGTGGCACTAAAACACTAATTGAAACATAAAGATTAAAACAAAAAGAGCTTGCTCCGTCGAACCGGATTTGAACCACCGACCTATGGATGTCTGCAGTTTGAGCCTCTACAGTCCACCGCTCTTCCAACTGAGCTATCGACGGAAGATAGCGACACTACGGTGCTGATTCATTATTTATGCCGAAAGAATCTCAGGCACTATAGAGGCTGACGAAATAACGAGAACCTTGAAGCTGCATGACATTTAAGTACCCACTGACGCGTACTTAGCCCCGATGCTAGTGAAATGGCGTCGTTTCTGCAACCTTCCCAATCGTCTCGCATATGAACTTTGGGTGCCAGCACACTTCGCGACGCGTATGACATGTTCTAATTCACTTCATACAATATGGTGCTGCACATGTGGCAATAAATCACTAATTAAAACATAAAGAATAAAAAAAGCTTGCTCCTTCGAGCCGGATTCGAACCAGCGACCTATGGAGGTCCGCAGTTGGAACCTCTACAGTCCACCGCTCTACCAACTGAGCTATCGACGGAAGATGGCGGTACTATGGTGCTGATTCATCCTTTATGCCGAAGGGATCGCAGGCAGTATTGAGGCTGACAAAATGACGAGAACCATGAAGCTGCATGACATTTTGATACCCACTCACGCGTATTTACCACCGATGCAAGTAAAACTTCGACGTTTCTGCAACCTTCCCAATCATCTCACACATAAACTTTGAGTGCCAGCGCACTTTGCGTCGCGTATGACATGTTCTAAATCACATTGTACATTATGGTTCTGCACATGTGCCAATAAATCACTAATTAAAAAATAAAGACTACAACAAAAAGATTGCTCCGTTGAGCCCGATTCGAACCAGTGATATATGGATATCCGCAGTTCGAACCTGTACAGTCCACCGTTCTACCAACTGAGCTATCGATGGAAGATGGCAGTACTACGGCGCTGATTCATCCTTAATGCCGAAGGAGTCGCCGACAGTATAAAGGCTGACGATATAACGAGAACCATGAAGCTCCGTGACATTTATTTACCCGCTCACGCGTATTTACCCCCAATGCTAGTAAAACGGCGACGTTTCTGCAACCTTCCCAATCGTCTCGCGTATAAACTTTGGGTGCCAGCGCACTTTGCGACGCGTATGACATGTTCTAATTAACTTTGTACATTACGGTGCTGCACATGTGGCAATAAATCACTAATTAAAACATAAAGAATAAAAAAGGTGGCTCCGTCGAGCCGGATTCGAACCAGCGACCTATGAATGTCCGCCGTTCGAATCTCTAGAGTCCACAGTTCTACCAACTGAGCTATCGACGGAAGATGGCAGTACTACGGCGCTGATTCATCCTTTTTGCCAAAGGAATCGCAGGCAGTATAAAGGCTGACGATATAACGAGAACCATGAAGCTCCATGACATTTACTTACCCACTCACGCGTACTTACCCCCGATGCTAGTAAAATGGCGACGTTTCTGCAACCTTCCCAATCGTCTCGCATATAAACTTTGGGTGCCAGCACACTTTGTGTCGCGTATGATATGTTTTATTTCACTTCGTATATTATGGTGCTGCACATGTGGCAATAAATCAATATTTAAAACATAAAGACTACAACAAAAACATCGCTCCGTCGAGCCGGATTCGAACCAGCGACCTATGGATGTCCGCAGTTCGAACCTCTACAGTCCACCGTTCTACCAACTGAGATATCGACGGAAGATGGCAGTACTACGGCGCTGATTCATCCTTTATGCCGAAGGAATCGAAGGCAGTATAAAGGCTGATGATATAACGAGAACCATGAAGCTGCATGACATTTACTTACCCCCTCACGCGTATTTACCCCCGATGCTAGTAAAACGGCGACGTTTCTGCAACCTTCCCAATCGTCTCACTTATAAACTTTGGGTGCCAGCACACTTCGCGACGCGTATGACATGTTCTAATTCACTTTGTATATTATGGTGCTGCACATGTGGCAATAAGTCAATAATTAAAACATGAAGAATAAAAAAATCTTTATCCGTCGAGCCGGATTCGAACCAGCGACCTATGGATGTCCACAGTTGGAAACTCTACAGCCCACCGCTCTACCAACTGAGCTATCGACGGAAGATGTCGGTACCACGGCGCTGATTTATCCGTTATATCGAAGGAATCGCAGGCAGTATTGAGGCTGACGAACTAACGAGAACCATGAAGCTCCATGACATTTATTTACCCACTCACGCGTATTTACCCCCAATGATAGTAAAACGGCGACGTTTCTGCAACCTTCCCAATCGTCTCGCATATAAACTTTGGGTGCCAGCACACTTTGCGACGCGTATGACATGTTCTAATTAACTTTGTTCATTATGGTGCTGCACATGTGGCAATAAATAACTAATTAAAACATAAAGAATAAAAAAGGTTGCTCCGTCAAGCCGGATTCAATCCAGCGACCTATGGATGTCCGCAGTTCGAACCTCTACAGTCCACCGCTCTACCAACTGAGCTATCGACGGAAGATGGCGGTACCACGGCGCTGATTCATCCTTTATGCCGAAGGGATCGCAGGCAGTATTGAGGCTGACGAAATAACGAGAACCATGAAGCTGCATGACATTTAATTACCTTCTCACGCGTATTTACGCCCGATGCTAGTAAAATGGCGACATTTCTGCAACCTTCCCAATCGTCTCGGATATAAACTTCGGGTGCCAGCACACTTTGTGTCGCGTATGACATGTTTTAATTCACTTTGTACATTATGGAGCTGCACATGTGGCAATAAATAACTAATTAAAACATTAAAAAACAAAGGGTTGCTCCGTCGAGCCGGATTCGAACCAGCGACCTATGGATGTCCGCAGTTCGAATCTCTACAGTCCACAGTTCTGCCAACTGAGCTATCGACGGAAGATGGCAGTACTACGGCGCTGATTCATCCTTTTTGCCGAAGGAATCGAAGGCAGTATAAAGGCTGACGATATAACGAGAACCATGAAGCGGCATGACATTTACTTACCCACTCAAGCGTATTTACCCCCGATGCTAGTACAATGGTGACGTTTCTGCAACCATCCCAATCGTCTCGCATATAAACTTTGGGTGCCAGCACACTTTGTGTCGCGTATGATATGTTTTATTTCACTTCGTATACCATGGTGCTGCACATGTGGCAATAAATCACTAATTAAAACACAAAGACTACAACAAAAACATCGCTCCGTCAAGCCGGATTCGAACCAGTGACCTATGGATGTCCGCAGTTCGAACCTCTACAGTCCACCGTTCTACCAACTGAGATATCGACGGCAGATGGCGGTACTACGGCGCTGATTCATCCTTTATGCCGAAGGAATCGCAGGCAGTATAGAGGCTGACGAAATAGCAAGAACAATGAAACTGCATCACATTTTGTTACCCATTCACACGTATTTACCCCCGATGCAAGTAAAATGGCGACGTTTGTGCAACCTTCCCAATCGTCTCGCATATAAGCTTTGGGTGCCAGCGCACTTTGCGTCGCGTTTGACATGTTCTAATTCACTTTGTATATTATGGTGCTGCACATGTGGCAGTAAATCACTAATTAAAACATAAAGACTACACCAAAAAGATTGCTCAGTTGAGCCGGATTCGAACCAGCGACCTATGGATGTCCGCAGTTGGAACCTCTACAGTCCACCGTTTTACCAACTGAGCTATCGACGGAAGATGGCAGTACTACGGCGCTGATTCATTCTTTATGCCGAAGGAATCGAAGGCAGTATAAAGGCTGATAATATAACGAGAACCATGAAGCTGCATGACATTTACTTACCCACTCACGCGTATTTACCCCCGATGCTAGTAAAATGGCGACGTTTCTGCAACCTTCCCAATCGTCTCGCATATAAACTTTGGGTGCCAGCACACTTTGTGTCGCGTATGATATGTTTTATTTCACTTCGTATATTATGGTGCTGCACATGTGGCAATAAATCACTAATTAAAACACAAAGACTACAACAAAAACATCGCTCCGTTGAGCCGGATTCGAACCAGTGACCTATGGATGTCCGAGGTTCGAACCTCTACAGTCCACCATTCTACCAACTGAGATATCGACGGCAGATGGCGGTAACGGCGCTGATTCATCCTTTATGCCGAAGGAATCGCAGGCAGTATAGAGGCTGACGAAATAACAAAAACCATGGAGCTGCATGACATTTTGTTACCCATTCACACGTATTTACCCCCGATTTAAGTAAAATGGCGACGTTTATGCAACCTTCCCAATCGTCTCGCATATAAGCTTTGGGTGCCAGCGCACTTTGCGTCACGTATGACATGTTCTAATTCACTTTGTATATTATGGTGCTGCACATGTGGCAGTAAATCACTAATTAAAACATAAAGACTACACCAAAAAGATTGCTCAGTTGAACCGGATTCGAACCAGCGACCTATGGATGTCCGCAGTTCGAACCTCTACAGTCCACCGTTCTACCAACTGAGCTATCGACGGAAGATGGCAGTACTACGGCGCTGATTCATCCTTTATGCCAAAGGAATCGAAGGCAGTAAAAAGGCTGATATTATAACGAGAACCATGAAGCTGCATGACATTTCTTACCCACTCACGCGTATTTACCCCCGATGCTAGTAAAACGGCGACGTTTCTGCAACTTTCCCAATCGTCTCGCATATAAACTTTGGGTGCCAGCGCAATTTGCGTCGCGTATGACAAGTTCTAGTTCACTTTGTATATTATGGTGCTGCACATGTGGCAATAAATCACTGAATAAAACATAGAAATTGCAACAAAAAGCTTGCGCCGTCGAGCCGGATTCGAACCAGTGACCTATGGATGTCCGCAGTTCGAACCTCTACAGTCCACCGTTCTACCAACTGAGCTATCGACGGAAGATGGCAGTACTACGGCGCTGATTCATCCTTTATGCCGAAGGAATCGAAGGCAGTATAAAGGCTGATGATATAACGAGAACCATGAAGCTGCAGGACATTTACTTACCCCCTCATGCGTATTTACCCCCGATGCTAGTAAAATGGCGACGTTTCTGCAACCTTCCCAATCGTCTCGCATGTAAACTTTGGGTGCCAGCACACTTTGCGACGCGTATGACATGTTCTAATTAACTTTGTACATTATGGTGCTGCACAAGTGGCAATAAATAACTAATTAAAACATAAAGAATAAAAAAGGTGGCTCCGTCGAGTCGGATTCGAACCAGCGACCTATTGATGTCCGCAGTTCGAACCTCTACAGTCCACCGCTCTACCAACTGAGCTATCGACGGAAGATGGCGGTACCACGGCGCTGATTCATCCTTTATGCCGAAGGGATCGCAGGCAGTATTGAGGCTGACGAAATAACGAGAACCATGAAGCTGCATGACATTTAATTACCTTCTCACGCGTATTTACCCCCGATGCGAGTAAAATGGCGACATTTCTGCAACCTTCCCAATCGTCTCGGATATAAACTTCGGGTGCCAGCACACTTTGTGTCGCGTATGACATGTTTTAATTCACTTTGTACATTATAGTGCTGCACATGTGGCAATAAATAACTAATTAAAACATAAAAAAACAAAAAAGGTTGCTCCGTCGAGCCGGATTCGAACCAGCGACCTATGGATGTCCGCAGTTGGAACCTGTACAGTCCACCGCTCTACCAACTGAGCTATCGACGGAAGATGGTGGTACAACGGCGCTGATTCATCCTTTCCCCCGAATGAATCGCAAGCAGTATAGAGGATGACGAAATAACGAGAACCATGAAGCTGCATGACATTTAATTACCCACTCACGCGTACTTACCCCCGATGCTAGTGAAATGGCGACGTTTCTGCAACCTTCCCACTCGTCTCGCATATAAACTTTGAGTGCCAGCACACTTTGCGTCGCGTATGACATGTTTTAATTCACATTGTACATCATGGTGCTGCACATGTGCCAATAAATCATTATTTAAAAAATAAAGACTACAACAAAAAGATTGCTCCGTTGAGCCGGATTCGAACCAGTGATCTATGGATGTCCGCAGTTCGAACCTCTACAGTCCACCGTTCCACCAACTGAGCTATCGATGGATGATGGCAGTACTACGGCGCTGATTCATCCTTAATGCCAAAGGAGTCGCAGGCAGTATAAAGGCTGACGATATAACGAGAACCATGAAGCTCCATGACATTTATTTACTCACTCACGCGTATTTACCCCCGATGCTAGTAAAACGGCGACGTTTCTGCAACCTCCCCAATCGTCTCGCATATAAACTTTGGGTGCCAGCACACTTTGCGACGAGTATGACATGTTCTAAATAACTTTGTACATTATGGTGCTGCACATGTGGCAATAAATCACTAATTAAAACATAAAGAATAAAAAAGGTGGCTCCGTCGAGCCGGATTCGAACCAGCGACCTATGGATGTCCGCAGCTCGAACCTCTACAGTCCACCGCTCTACCAACTGAGCTATCGACGGAAGGTGGCGGTACTACGGCGCTGATTCATCCTTTATGCCGAAGAATTCGCAGGCAGTATTGAGGCTGACGAAATAACGAGAACCATGAAGCTCCATGACATTTATTTACCCACTCACGCGTATTTACCCCCGATGCTAGTAAAACGGCGACGTTTCTGCAACCTCCCCAATCGTCTCGCATATAAACTTTGGGTGCCAGCACACTTTGCGACGAGTATGACATGTTCTAAATAACTTTGTATATTATGGTGCTGCACATGTGGCAGTAAATCACTAATTAAAACATAAAGACTACACCAAAAAGATTGCTCAGTTGAGCCGGATTCGAACCAGCGACCTATGGATGTCCGCAGTTCGAACCTCTACAGTCCACCGTTTTACCAACTGAGCTATCGACGGAAGATGGCAGTACTACGGCGCTGATTCATTCTTTATGCCGAAGGAATCGAAGGCAGTATAAAGGCTGATAATATAACGAGAACCATGAAGCTGCATGACATTTACTTACCCACTCACGCGTATTTACCCCCGATGCTAGTAAAATGGCGACGTTTCTGCAACCTTCCCAATCGTCTCGCATATAAACTTTGGGTGCCAGCACACTTTGTGTCGCGTATGATATGTTTTATTTCACTTCGTATATTATGGTGCTGCACATGTGGCAATAAATCACTAATTAAAACACAAAGACTACAACAAAAACATCGCTCCGTTGAGCCGGATTCGAACCAGTGACCTATGGATGTCCGAGGTTCGAACCTCTACAGTCCACCATTCTACCAACTGAGATATCGACGGCAGATTGCGGTACTACGGCGCTGATTCATCCTTTATGCCGAAGGAATCGCAGGCAGTATAGAGGCTGACGAAATAACAAGAACCATGGAGCTGCATGACATTTTGTTACCCATTCACACGTATTTACCCCCGATGTAAGTAAAATGGCGACGTTTATGCAACCTTCCCAATCGTCTCGCATATAAGCTTTGGGTGCCAGCGCACTTTGCGTCACGTATGACATGTTCTAATTCACTTTGTATATTATGGTGCTGCACATGTGGCAGTAAATCACTAATTAAAACATAAAGACTACACCAAAAAGATTGCTCAGTTGAACCGGATTCGAACCAGCGACCTAGGGATGTCCGCAGTTCGAACCTCTACAGTCCACCGTTCTACAAACTGAGCTATCGACGGAAGATGGCAGTACTACGGCGCTGATTCATCCTTTATGCCAAAGGAATCGAAGGCAGTATAAAGGCTGATATTATAACGAGAACCATGAAGCTGCATGACATTTACTTACCCACTCACGCGTATTTACCCCCGATGCTAGTAAAACGGCGACGTTTCTGCAACTTTCCCAATCGTCTCGCATATAAACTTTGGGTGCCAGCGCAATTTGCGTCGCGTATGACAAGTTCTAGTTCACTTTGTATATTATGGTGCTGCACATGTGGCAATAAATCACTGAATAAAACATAAAAATTACAACAAAAAGCTTGCTCCGTCGAGCCGGATTCGAACCAGTGACCTATGGATGTCCGCAGTTCGAACCTCTACAGTCCACCGTTCTACCAACTGAGCTATCGACGGAAGATGGCAGTACTACGGCGCTGATTCATCCTTTATGCCGAAGGAATCGAAGGCAGTATAAAGGCTGATGATATAACGAGAACCATGAAGCTGCAGGACATTTACTTACCCCCTCATGCGTATTTACCCCCGATGCTAGTCAAAATGCGACGTTTTAGCAACCTTCCCAATCGTCTAGCACATAAACTTTGGGTGCCAGCGCACTTTGCGTCACGTATGACATGTTCTAATTCACTTTGTATATTATGGTGCTGCACATGTGGCAGTAAATCACTAATTAAAACATAAAGACTACACCAAAAAGATTGCTCAGTTGAGCCGGATTCGAACCAGCGACCTATGGATGTCCGCAGTTCGAATCTCTACAGTCCACAGTTCTGCCAACTGAGCTATCGATGGAAGTTGGCAGTACTACGGCGCTGATTCATCTTTTTTGCCGAAGGAATCGCAGGCAGTATAAAGGCTGACGATATAACGAGAACCATGAAGCTGCATGACATTTACTTACCCACTCACGCGTATTTACCCCCGATGCTAGTAAAATGGCGACGTTTCTGCAACCTTCCCAATCGTCTCGCATGTAAACTTTGGGTGCCAGCACACTTTGCGACGCGTATGACATGTTCTAATTAACTTTGTACATTATGGTGCTGCACAAGTGGCAATAAATAACTAATTAAAACATAAAGAATAAAAAAGGTGGCTCCGTCGAGCCGGATTCGAACCAGCGACCTATTGATGTCCGCAGTTCGAACCTCTACAGTCCACCGCTCTACCAACTGAGCTATCGACGGAAGATGGCGGTACCACGGCGCTGATTCATCCTTTATGCCGAAGGGATCGCAGGCAGTATTGAGGCTGACGAAATAACGAGAACCATGAAGCTGCATGACATTTAATTACCTTCTCACGCGTATTTACCCCCGATGCGAGTAAAATGGCGACATTTCTGCAACCTTCCCAATCGTCTCGGATATAAACTTCGGGTGCCAGCACACTTTGTGTCGCGTATGACATGTTTTAATTCACTTTGTACATTATGGTGCTGCACATGTGGCAATAAATAACTAATTAAAACATAAAAAAACAAAAAAGGTTGCTCCGTCGAGCCGGATTCGAACCAGCGACCTATGGATGTCCGCAGTTCGAATCTCTACAGTCCACAGTTCTGCCAACTGAGCTATCGATGGAAGTTGGCAGTACTACGGCGCTGATTCATCTTTTTTTGCCGAAGGAATCGCAGGCAGTATAAAGGCTGACGATATAACGAGAACCATGAAGCTGCATGACATTTACTTACCCACTCACGCGTATTTACCCCCGATGCTAGTAAAATGGCGACGTTTCTGCAACCTTCCCAATCGTCTCGCATATAAACTTTGGGTGCCAGCACACTTTGTGTCGCGTATGATATGTTTTATTTCACTTCGTATATTATGGTGCTGCACATGTGGCAATAAATCACTAATTAAAACATAAAGACTACAGCAAAAAGATTGCTCAGTTGAGCCGGATTCGAACCAGCGACCTATGGATGTCCGCAGTTCGAACCTCTACATTCCACCGTTCTACCAACTGAGCTATCGACGGAAGATGTCGGTACCACGGCGCTGATTCATCCGTTATATCGAAGGAATCGCAGGCAGTATTGAGGCTGACGAACTAACGAGAACCATGAAGCTGCATGACATTTAATTACCCTCTCACAGGTATTTACCCCCGATGCTAGTAAAATGGCGACGTTTCTGCAACCTCTCAATTGTCTCGCATATAAACTTTTGGTGCCAGCACACTTCGTGTCGCGTATGATATGCTTTAACTCACTTTGTATATTATGGTGCTGCACATGTGGCAATAAATCAATAATTAAAACATAAAGACTACACCAAAAAGATCGCTCCGTTGAGCCGGATTCGAACCAGCGACCTATGGATGTCCGCAGTTCGAACCTCTACAGTCCACAGTTCCACCAACTGAGCTATCGACGGAAGATGGCAGTACTAAGGCGTGGATTCATCCTTTATGCCGAAGGAATCGCATGCAGTATTAAGGCTGACGATATAACGAGAGCCATCAAGCTGCATGACATTTCATTACCCACTCACGCGTATTTACCCCCGATGCAAGTAAAATCACGACGTTTCTGCAACCTTCCCAATCGTCTCGCATATAAAATTTGGGTGCCGGAACACTTTGTGTCGCCCCTTAACATGCTCTAATTCGCTTTGTACATTAAGGTGCTGCACGTGTGGCAATAAAACACTAATTGAAACATAAAGATTAAAACAAAAAGAGCTTGCTCCGTCGAACTGGATTTGAACCACCGACCTATGAATGTCCGCAGTTTAGCCTCTACAGTCCACCGCTCTTCACACTGAGCTATCGACGGAAGATAGCGACACTACGGTGCTGATTCATTATTTATGCCGAAAGAATCTCAGGCAGTATAGAGGCTGACGAAATAACGAGAACCTTGAAGCTGCATTACATTTAAGTACCCACTCACGCGTACTTAGCCCCGATGCTAGTGAAATGGCGACGTTTCTGCAGCCTTCCCTATCGTCTCGCATATAAACTTTGAGTGCCAGCGCACTTTGCGTCGCGTATGACATGTTCTACTTCACTTTGTACATCATAGTGCTAACATATGGCAATAAATCAGTAGTTAAAACATAAAGAATAAAACAAAAAAAGTTGGCTCCGTTGAGCCGGATTCAAACCAGCGACCTATGGATGTCCGCAGTTGGAACCTGTACAGTCCACCGCTCTACCAACTGAGCTATCGACGGAAGATGGTGGTACTACGGCGCTGATTCATCCTTTCCCCGGAATGAATCGCAAGCAGTATAGAGGATGACGAAATAACGAGAACCATGAAGCTGCATGACATTTAATTACCCACTCACGCGTACTTACCCCCGATGCTAGTGAAATGGCGACGTTTCTGCAACCTTCCCACTCGTCTCGCATATAAACTTTGAGTGCCAGCACACTTTGCGTCGCGTATGACATGTTCTAATTCACATTGTACATCATGGTGCTGCACATGTGCCAATAAATCATTATTTAAAAAATAAAGACTACAACAAAAAGATTGCTCCGTTGAGCCGGATTCGAACCAGTGATCTATGGATGTCCGCAGTTCGAACCTCTACAGTCCACCGTTCCACCAACTGAGCTATCGATGGATGATGGCAGTACTACGGCGCTGATTCATCCTTAATGCCGAAGGAGTCGCAGGCAGTATAAAGGCTGACGATATAACGAGAACCATGAAGCTCCATGACATTTATTTACCCACTCACGCGTATTTACCCCCGATGCTAGTAAAACGGCGACGTTTCTGCAACCTCCCCAATCGTCTCGCATATAAACTTTGGGTGCCAGCACACTTTGCGACGAGTATGACATGTTCTAAATAACTTTGTACATTATGGTGCTGCACATGTGGCAATAAATCACTAATTAAAACATAAAGAATAAAAAAGGTGGCTCCGTCGAGCCGGATTCGAACCAGCGACCTATGGATGTCCGCAGCTCGAACCTCTACAGTCCACCGCTCTACCAACTGAGCTATCGACGGAAGGTGGCGGTACTACGGCGCTGATTCATCCTTTACGCCGAAGAATTCGCAGGCAGTATTGAGGCTGACGAAATAACGAGAACCATGAAGCTCCATGACATTTATTTACCCACTCACGCGTATTTACCCCCGATGCTAGTAAAACGGCGACGTTTCTGCAACCTCCCCAATCGTCTCGCATATAAACTTTGGGTGCCAGCACACTTTGCGACGAGTATGACATGTTCTAAATAACTTTGTACATTATGGTGCTGCACATGTGGCAATAAATCACTAATTAAAACATAAAGAATAAAAAAGGTGGCTCCGTCGAGCCGGATTCGAACCAGCGACCTATGGATGTCCGCAGCTCGAACCTCTACAGTCCACCGCTCTACCAACTGAGCTATCGACGGTAGGTGGCTGTACTACGGCGCTGATTCGTCCTTTATGCCGAAGAATTCGCAGGCAGTATTGAGGCTGACGAAATAACGAGAACCATGAAGCTGCATGACATATAATTACCCACTGAGGCGTATTTAACCCCGATGCTAGTAAAATGGCGAAGTTTCTGCAACCTTCCCAATCGTCTCGCATATAAACTTTGGGTGCCATTGTCGCGTATGATATGTTTTAATTCACTTTGTATATTATGGTGGTGCACATGTGGCAATAAATCCGTAATTAAAACATAAAGACTGCAACATACATCGCTCCGTCGAGCCGGATTCGAACCAGTAACCTATGGATGTCCGCAGTTCGAACCTCTACAGTCCACTGTTCTACCAACTGAGCTTTAGACGGAAGATGGCAGTACTACGGCGCTGATTCATCCTTTATGCCGTAATAATCGCAGGCAGTATAGAGGCTGACAAAACAACGAGAACCATAAAGCTGCATGACATTTCATTACCCACTTACGCGTATTTACCCCCGATGCTAGTAAAATGGCGACGTTTCTGCAACCTTCCCAATGGTCTCGCATATAAACTTTGGGTGCCAGCACACTTTGTGTCGCGTATAACATGTTCTTATTCACTTTGTACATTATGGTGCTGCACTTGTGGCAATAAATCGCTAATTAAAACATAAATAATAACACAAACAAGCTTGCTCCGTCGAGCCGGATTTGAACCAGCGACCTATGGATGTCCGCAGGTGGAACCTATGCAGTCCGCCGCTCTACCAACTGAGCTATCGACGGCTTTTTTTCTTTATTGCCTGTCTTCAGCTCACGTAAACAATACACATATTAACAGATAATTACACAACACAATCCAAAACATTGTAAAAATTGTGACTCAAAGGATGTGGCCCCGCATCTGTTAAAATGTTTTTATCGTCGATAGTAATTCGACGCGCGGCAACCATTCTGGGGTGAATTCCTGCAACTTTTGTTCATCCACAAAATTTCTTATATATTCTTTGAAGTACTGGTTGGGCGCTCGTGTATCTACATCAAAGTGCATGGCTGCCATCCTGGATTTCCAAATGCTATGAAGAGACATAAGCATTATCATATCATATGGGGTACCATCTTCCCTTTGTATTTGTAAACTAGCGGATGCCATATGCAGCAATGGGGAAGTCTTTTTTGATCGTGCGCTGGAGATTCAATGAATACATGCTCAATTGTCTCCTCCTTTCTGCATATTATGCAATGCGTGCCTCAAGGAACGTAAAACTCCTTTGCAGCCATCCAGGTATAGACGGTCAGCGTACCGGTATGTAATTTAAAAAGAAGTTTTTAGCACCTGGCGATATTTTCATCGCCTTGACGCGCTTTAGTACAGTGTGGCCATGGCATACATTGTAAAGGGACCGATACGAAGGCACTGGTAAAAACACATCGCATAGGTCCTTGTACAACTTTCTACGTCGGACTTGATCCAAGTATTCAAGTGAAAACCGCACTGACAGAAACCTACAAGAAAGTACATTTTCGCGGAGAAAGCCATAAACACCACCAGGTAGGCTGCAGGTTGATACAACCATGTTAGGCAAGTGTTGCCTCAGGCGAAGTTGACAGACAGTGCGTAGGAATGGGTTGTCGACGTCTCTAAAGAAACAAAATCGATTGACTACCTGTCTTAAAAACGAATGCGACAAGCCCAGTCCTCCATTTCGCACTCGAAGGAATAAATTGGTCCGACTCGATCTTTCCCAAGAAGATTCCCACACAAAGACAGCGAACACACGGTGAAATTTTTGGATGTTTACCCTTGAACAATGTAAGACTTGTAAGATATACCAAATTTTACTCACTAAGAATATGTTGCAAATTGTGGCTTTAGAAAACATAGGCCAATTCCAGCCATTCCACTTGTTCATTCTTTCCCGCAGGATATCCACTTGGCTCCTCCAGTACAAATCGCTGTCTTTGTAGCATTCGAGGGGGGCACCCAAGTATTTTACCGGTGTCGTAACAAACCTCAGGCTGGCATAACTGTCTGGGGTTTCTGCCCAGTCACCGTGCCAAAAGCCAAGGCATTTTTCCCAGTTTACAGCGCTGCCACTTGCAGCACAGAAATTAGTAATGCATTTGACAGCATCTGCAATGCTGTCACAGTCCGCGCAAAAAATGGCAATATCGTCCGCATAAGCCAACAGCCGGACTTCAACCTCGTGCAGCTTAAACCCACGGACACAGTCATTCTCTATGACACTCAAATAAAAGGACTCTATGTACAAACAAAACAATAGTGGTGAGAGAGGACAACCCTGACGGACCGAACGCTTGACTGGGATGCGCTTCCCCACCACCGCGTTAAGCAGTCTCGGTACGCCATGGCAACCCCCTCTGATTATTTTCCCTAAATTCACATAATCTAGGATGCACATCAGAATTTAATGAGGCACCCTGTCAAACGCCTTCTCGAGGTTGATTTGCAGCATTGCGACTCGCGCACCAATAACGTCGCAACATTCGAGGATGCTCCGGGCTGCGTGTATGTTAGTGAGGATAGTTCGACCTTTAATGCCGCACGTCTGATGCGGCCCCACGAGCTCCGTAATGACTGTTTGCAGCCTTTTAGCTAGGATTTTCATGAATATCTTGTAATCTCCGTTAGTGAGGCAGATTGGGCGGTAAGAATTTACTCTGCGCAGTGCAACGGGGTCTTCCGATTTCTGTATAAGGACAGTGTGAGATGATAAAAAGGACGGCGGTAATATTTTCAGCTCGAATGCCTCATTATAAACGTCGGCTAAGACTGGTGTTATTTCTAACTTGAAACACTTATAAAAGGCGGAAGTCAGACCATCAGGGCCAGGCGATTTCCCGGGATGCATACTTTCAATAGCACTGTTAACTTTCTCTTCCGAAATGGGTTCCTCCAATATTTCTTTTGTATTATTGTCAAGCTTTGGCATCAGCGGTAAAAAATCTTTTTTAAAGCGATCGACATCAACTGAGCAGGCTGCGAATAAACCATTGAAGTGCTCAAAGAAAGCACGCTCGATAACATCTGCGACATTGCTGACTTCACCCTCGTGTTCAATTTCTGTTATCTGATTACGTCGCGCATGCCTCTTTTCTGAGCCCAACGCCCTTTTTGACGGTGCTTCTGCCATTATCAGTCACTCGGCTCTTGCCCGAACCATAGCACCGCTGTATCTTTCGACATCGAACCGCTCAATTTTACTTTTCAATGCGCGAATATCTTCAAGAAACATGCCGGGCATTTTGCATTCTTCGAGGAGCAATTTTTCCAGGTTGCTGCGCATGAGCTTTTCTTCTGCTCCTTTTTCTCAGCTTATAGCGCTCGAGCGTTCCAAAGCCTTCAACTTAACGACCTGCTTGAAGTTCTCCCATTTTTCTCTAAACGTCTTTTTACTGCGAACTTTCATTTTTTCAACTTCCGTCATTACTTCCTCCATAAATATTTCATCACTCAGCAGATTCGAATTCAATTTCCATAGTTGCCACTCGAAGGCCCTTTTCGTTTCTTTCGTGCTAGCTACTACAAAGCTAACCAAGCAGTGGTCACTAAATGAAACGGCGTTAACACGGTATGCCTTGCAAAGCGGTGCCAATTCAACACTCACGTACGCCCTATCTAGTCGGGCATGGCTGGCTGCCTGAAAGTGGGTGTACTGCATAGTCCGGCCACCACCGAGACATTCGGCCACATCCTCCAAATCATGTTCTCTTACTGTATCGCTTAAGACAGCCGTACTTGCATCCCTGTAATGTCGTTCGCCAGTTTTGTCTTTGGCTGAAAGGACGCAGTTGAAATCGCCAATAATGATTAGGAGCCTATTACATTTGGTATACTGCTTTAGTTGTTCGAAAAATATGCGTCTTTCGTCAGTAACAGTCGGTGCGTACAAGCATATTACGCGCCATTCCAATCGCGAAAACAAAAGATCACAAACAATAAGCCGACCAGACGGACATGACGTTGAGGCTTCTACTTTAGCACCCAGACTCTGTCTGACGAACAAAACGCAACTGGAAGAAGTCCCTATGGCATGGCTAACTATAGCAGAATACCGCGGCAAGAATTGACGCACCATGCCCCCAGTTTCATCGTCGCCATGGACTTTAGTCCCTTGGACTGCCAGTATGTCAAGGTCGAGGTCACTTACTAGCCGATAAAGCTGACATTGTTTTCTCCGTGAGGCCAGGCCACGCACATTTAAAGTGGCCACACGGATTGAATTTTCTATTTGCACCATTGTAAGGCTACGAAAAACCCAGGGGCATGGCGCTTACCTTACAACTGCAATTCCCTCCTGAACGCCTTGTCCCAGTACCGTCCTTAAGTTGGCGAAGGCGGCGTTTCCGCCGTTTTGCGCTCCGACGAAATGTTTGTCCGTGGCCGGATGAGAGGCCGCCAAGCGGAAGTCGTTTTGACGGGTGGTTCGTCCGGCGAGACAGCAGTGGTGCCCTTGTATTTTTTATCTTCGTCACGGGGACGCTTCCCCGTCACAGTGCCACTGTCGCTTTCAATCCCAGTCATCGGTTCAGCCTCGGAGGGGGTCTCGTCTGCTGAGCCAAGAAACGTGTCGCCGGTGCTGCTTGCATCCACCTTTTCACTGCTTTCTCCAACGCCTTCGTATGGAAGCCCGGCGTCGGGCTTACCTGGTGCTTCACACACGCCCTCTTCTTGACGGCATGACGACCCATCTTCCACAGCAGAGTTTGAGTTAACTCCTGCTGTTTCTTCCGAGTCTGCTTCGTCCTTGAGGTGCTCCAGTGCATCACTTTCCCGCGCTGGTCCGGTCACACTGGCATATGTCTTCGCGCGGTCGTCGTCTTCGTGGCCGAAGCGGCGACCATGACCGCAGCGGGGTACTCGGCAGTCGCGACGTATGTGATCGGTACTCTTGCACCGTAGGCACAACGGTGCACGGCCCGGAACGACAACGAGAGTCAGCTCTCCGGCGATCTTGAGCTGGTGCGGAATGTCATCCACCTTGACGTCGGAGTGCAGCTTTAGTCCCACATACCGCGTCGTTGAGCCCTTTTCTGTGATTCCCGGTGCTCGCCACTTCTCCCGTTTCACTTCGAATACTTTCCCATAAGGAGTCAAGGCAACACGCACGTCTTCGTCGGTAACGCCATGCAGCAACCAGTGAAGCTTCAAGCGAACCTCGCGGTTATTTGGGTCAATGAGCAAACATGGGCGATCCTTTACCTTCACATCGATGGCGGAGAGCAACTTCCGAGCAGCCTCAGCACTCGTCAGTGTCACAGCCCATACGTGGTTCATTTGATACGCCCCCAACGCCAAAACGTCGTCGAGCACACCAAGCTTGGCCAAAGTGTCCCGGTAATCTTCGACGCGGTAAGGCCGGGCTCTCGGATCACCATGCATGAACACGGTATTCGCAGTGATACGTCCGGAAGGCAGATTGGGCAGAATCACCTCATAATCGTCGGCGCTAGGCGCAAAAACCCTGATACCACGGCCCGTTCGGGCCGCTGATACCGCTCCGTCGGAGCCGAACATTCCGCGACCGTATCGCTCGAAAGCCGGAAGAGCAATCTGAGCTATCGACGGAAGATGGCAGTACTACGGCGCTGATTCATCCTTTATGCCGAAGGAATCGCAGGCAGTATATAGGCTGACAAAATAACGAGAACCATGAAGCTGCATGACATTTTGTTACCCACTCACGCGTATTTACCCCTGATGCTAGTAAAACGGCGACGTTTCTGCAACCTTCCCAATCGTCTCGCATATAAATTTTGGGTGCCAGCACACTTCGCGACGCGTATGACATGTTCTAATTAACTTTGGACATTATGGTGCTGCACATGTGGCAATAAATCACTAATTAAAACATAAAGAATAAAAAAGGTTGCTCCGTCGAGCCGGATTCGAACCAGCGACCTATGGATGTCCGCAGTTCGAACCTCTACAGTCCACCGCTCTACCAACTGAGCTATCGACGGAAGATGGCGGTACCACGGAGCTGATTCATCCTTTATGCCGAAGGGATCGCAGGCAGTATTGAGGCTGACGAAATAACGAGAACCATGAAGCTGCATGACATTTAATTACCTTCTCACGCGTATTTACCCCCGATGCTAGTAAAAGCGTATTTACCCCCGATGCTGCGGGCGTGTATTTTTGGACGTGCTGCAGAGGGCTATTAAGAAATACCTTCCATTGGACCCGTATGGAAACCGGGGCCTGAATTTTCAAAACGAAGACGGGGTACCTACCCTATGATGCAATCATGCTCCTGGGCCTCCACTCTTTCTGGAGAGCGAGAATGGCGGGCTACCATTTCGACAAGGATGCGCGGAACGCCCGAATCTATTTTCGTGAGAGCATAGGCTGGTTTCTATCTGTTCAAAAAGCTGCACTCGAGCCACCCGAATGGCTCTCGCGAGTAGAGCACCTTGTGGCTCTGCCTGAATTTTAACTCGGCGACACCATCACTATGCTGGTTGACTAAAAATACTTCCTCTGTTCATTGTAAATTGCGTGGTTTTATTGTCTGTGTCTTTTGAGTTATATGAAAGATTACCAAAACCAGATAATAAAGGGAGAAAAGTGAAGCTGCATGACAATATATACCCACTCACACGCATTTACCCCCAACACTTGTTAAGTGGGGACATTTTTCCAACCTTCCCAATCGTCTTGCATATTAACGTTAGGTGCCAGCACACTTCGTGTTGCGTACGACATGCTCTAATTCGATTTGTACATTATGATGCTGCACATGGGCAATTAAATTGATAATTATAACAAAAAGAGTACAACATAAAGCTTGTTCCTTGGAGCCGGATTCCAACCAGCGACCTTTGGATGTCCGCAAATGGAACCTCTACAGTCCAGTGCTTTACCAACTGAGCTATCGATGGTAGATGAGGAGAAGATGGAAGATTGAGTCTGACGAAATAGCGAGAACCGTGATTCTGCCTGACAAGTGGCGACGTTTTTCCAACCTTCCCAATCGTCTTGCATGCATACGTTAGGTGCCAGCACACTTCTTGTTGTGTATGACATGCCCTCATTCGATTTCTGCAATATAATGTTTCACATGGGCAAATAAATTCATAATTAAAGCAAAAAGAATAACAAAGAAGCTTGGTCCGCTGAGCCAGATTTGAACCAGCGGCCTATGGATGTCCGCAGTTGGTACCTCTACAGTTCACCGCTGTACCAACTGAGCTATCAGCGGAAAATGGGGGTACTATGGCGCTGCCTCATCCTTTATGCCGAAGGAATCGCAGGCAGTACTGAGGCTGACGAAATATCGAGAACCGTGGAGCTGCATAACATTTATTACCCACCTACATGCAATTACTGTCGACACTAGTAAAGTTGCGACGTTTTTCCAACCTTCCCAATTGTCTTGCACATAAATGTTAGGTGCCAGCACACTTCGTGTTAAGTACGACATGCTCTTATTTGATTTGTACATTGTGATGCTGCACTTGGGCAAAAAATGATAATTAAAACAAAAAATACAACAAATTGCTTGCTTCGTAGAGCTAGATTTGAACCAGCGACCTATGGATGTCCGCAGTTGAAACCTCTACACTCCACCGCTGTACCAACTGAGCTGTCGAGGGAAGTTGGTATTGTGGGAGGGGGGGGGGTGCTGCTTCATTCTTTAGGCCGAGGAAATCGCAGGCAGTATTGAGGCTGACGAAAACGCGAGAACCGTGATTCTGTCTGACAAGTGGCGACGTTTTTCCAACCTTTCCAATCGTCTTGCGTACATATGTTAGGTGCCAGCACACTTCTTGTTGCGTATGACATTATCTAATTCGATTTGTACATTATAATGCTTCACATGGCCGGGCTACGCTGCGTTTGTGCCATGTCGACATCTAAGAAGAAACGAATTGATTCATAGATTCCGGTCATATTTTCTTTTGTGCGCGCGATGGGTTAAGACGAATATATAGATCACCAATACAACGGCTTCAGCTTCAATAGATAGCCAGGGTAAAAGTACGAGTCACCTCGAAGTAAAGTTTCTCTCTTTTTCTCTCTCGATCTTCTTCGTGCAGCCGTGGCGGTCTAGGGGCTGTTGTGGCTCTCGGCGCTGTTCACCAGTAGTCGTTTCGGATCCCAGCGCTGATCACCAGTTGTTGCGGACCGGGGTCTACCCGGTCTTTTGTGGTAGCGTGTTGTAACTTCGTGTAGAGGAAACGAACGCTGACAAAATGGGGATACGAAAAACAAACAGGTGTATGGCACGATTTACAAATATTTACAGCATGAGGTTAGGAGTTCACAAACCACAAGCGTAGTGGTTGAACCGTTACATGTTTCAGAGCATTGTCCAGCAGTTTGCGGCGTCGTTTTAAACCCTGTCAGGCTTCTCCTTCTTGAGTAGAACACCAATCACACACACACAACAGGCGAGGGGTACGAGCACGCACGGCCAACGTGAACGTCCAATATTGAGTCGTGATCACTGCACTGCAAGGTGGCGCCAGCGGGGCTCTTCCTCGTCGTGTGTGTGGCGCTGGTCGAGGGGTCCCAAGCTCCTGACAGCATACATCAAACGGTCCGCCGATCTGTTCGCTCAATTATCAGGGCGATTTGCGGCGGCGGCTGCGGTTTCTTCCAAGGAAGATGCTGTCTTTGTTGTCCTCTCTGGAACGGCTTATGGCGTCAAGGCGACACGACGTCGCATCCTCCGTCTAGCAGGGACAATACCTGGCGGGCATAGGCAGCCGGCCAGTCGGCTACTTGTTTGAGGATTAAAAGAGCGCCGCTCTCCCGTCAGCCCTGGCGCCGGTCATAACAGCTTCCCCCTCGCCAGATGAGTCACGTAGGGCAGCAGTCACCGCTGCTGCTCGATTGATTGATCGATTTGTGGGGTTTACCGTCCCAAAACCGCCATATGATTATGAGAGACGCCGTAGTGGAGGGCTCCGGAAATTTTGACCACCTGAGGTTCTTTAACGTGCACCCAAATCTGAGCACACGGGCCTACAACATTTCCGCCTCCATCGGAAATGCAGCCGCCCCAGCCGGGAATCGAGCCCGCGACCTGCGGGTCAGCAGCCGAGTACCTTAGCCACTAGACCACCGCGGTGGGGCACCGCTGCTGCTCGAAGGGACGACGAAATGGCCCGTAGTGTAATGCCAGGATCTCGCCTTCGCTTGTCGCATGGTCTGGGTAATTGCCGAAAACTTCGACAGCGTCTCTGAAACTCGAACACATGCACAAGCAAGCCCTTGGCCCCCTTCGAACAAACCAAGCCAAAAGAGGGATGGTAAACCAATTTTCTTCACTAGCTTTTAACAAAAAGCTCACACTCAGAACTCTCAGGACTCACTTCAGCTGAGAAACCATACGTGCTATTTTACAAATTTCACATAATAAGTTGCACGAAAAAAAAACTAAAATATCAATTTTGATACATCAAGAGCACCCCCAGGTTGCCTAGAAAGAGCGGCTCAGCACGTCAGCGTTTCCATTCAATTTGCCCTTCATATACCTAATGTCAAATTGATATTTTTAAAGAATCAAGCTTCACCACACAAGGCGACTGTTCTTTGATGTCACGGTTCGCAGCCAAGTAAGGAGACATTGGTCTCTCTGTACTTTAAATTTAGTATCTCTGAGATAACACTGCAACTGCTGAAAGCCTACACAAGGCAAGCGCACTCTTTTCCTGAAGCGCAGTACGTTATCTCACGAGAGCCCAATTTCTGGCTCAAGTAAAGCGTAGCTTTGCATGTTACCACTGTTATCCTGACATAAAAAGGCTGCCTCCTTCTTTTCATCGCTGACCACTTTCATCGGCTCTGTCCCGTGGAGAGCATCGGTCATGTACGCGAACGCGGAACAAACTCGGATTTAGTGAGCGCTACAATTGTCCTGGTGTCCGTCTTTGTTTACAGCCGCCAATAACCGTCTACTACTGATACAAGAAGCTCACTAGCCTCCCGAAAGCTTAACTTAAGCTGTGACCTAACGGTCTACCTCAACGGTCAGGGAAAGCTTGACTGCTCATGTTCACTAGATCAATCATTCTTCAAAGGAGACAACAACAAAAAAGTAACGAACACTGCCTTCTAGCATGTTTGTTCAGTTAGTTACCTGCCTATGCTAACGCCTTTGATTTAAAAAAAAAACTGAGTTCTTCTGAGCGTTTTCAATTATTCTCATTCCTACAGTCTTGCAAGATACACGGCTCTAGTAACTGTACGCATAATCCCTCACAGTTTTTCTAACATTCTTACGTTACGTTGTACACATTGTGTACAACACAGAAATAATACTAGGTGCAATACTCATTAAAAGCACCCCACAATAATGCACAAGTTTTTGCTAAATTCATGCACCAATGGTTCTCAATTCTCACAGCACGCAACGACAACTTCACTGTGTCGCGCCAAGCTTAATCATTTTACAAAATCTTTTGGTCTACTCTAACATCTTGCTACTTGAAATGCTCATTCACGTCACATCCACATGACAGTGAAGGCATAGGCCATTACACTTAACCCTTGAATATACTAGAAAAATAACACAATTTTCCAGTTTTCCCCTTCTGCACAGATTCGCCCTAAATATTAAATCACTTCTAGTTCGGCGGTTTTCCTTCCGTAAACTCTACATCAAATCTTGTAACCTATACAGAATTAAAACGACTCAAACATGAATCTCCAATGCTGTACTGAATAACGTATACTTAGCACGCCCGTGCAACAATTACTAAAACTGACCGTGCCCCCTTTTCTACACTAAATTCGCCTGAATCGCACACGATGGGGTCGTGGTCCCGGCGGTTTTCGAACACGCCAGAGGCTACAAAACGCACGAATGCTAGGCTGTGTTCTGTTGTCACGCCTCATTCTGCATTTCGGCCGGCTCCCCTTAGGAATGTGCAAGGGACGCCAAAAACAGGTGGGAACTCTGGGCCATTTTCTTTTTGTGTTCACCCCTACGCGGTATATAGCCACTCTGCCCTTTCGAGTTTGACCCTTCGGGCAAGGCCGCTTTCCCGAAGTTGTCGAACGGAACCACGCGCTTAGTTGGGGTGACGTCCCTCGTTTTCCCCCTCTACACCTGTCTCACCGTTTGTGCCTCCATGAACACCACTCACTACAAAACTGCGCGAAAAATCGACAAGAAACAGAGAAGGCACACACACAAGCGCAGCACCACCATTGACGTTTCTTGAAACGGATTAACGGCCTAGCCTTTCGTCTTTGTAGGGACGGAGTCGGACCTGCCCTAGGCTTACGCAGTGCCGAACGCTTCCGCTTCTTTCCTTTCCTGCGATGTTTGTCATGCGATGACATGGTCACGTGAAGTCACGTGATGTTATGATGACGTCACAGTTTTGGTGATGCTTGACGTCCTGTATGTCGTCATCACATGATGGTTGCTTTCGATCACTCGACGTCGCCGACGCGGGCTGCAAACGGTCGAGTTTCACGTTTGATGAGGCGTTGAAGGTTCTCGCCTAAAAACAAAAATTGACCGTTGGTGGCATTGGCGTCCCGCGGCGTCGGTGTCAAAAGGAGTGATGCAAAAATCATCGCGTGATGGCGTCACCACACGACGTCATCGTGACATTACGGATCACCAGAATGTGTAAGGTCATCATCACGGTCCGATGATCACTTCATGAATGCCTCCAGTAATAAATCAGTGCAAAGCCACTTTAGGTGCAGAAAACTTTCGTGGGGGGGGGGGGGGGGTTAATATAAACAAAAATAAACAGACGGCTGTCACCTTCGGGTCACCTTGGGTGAATGCATAAAAAACCCTGCAAGTTTTTTTAACTGTTACGTAGTGTTTATTTTGCTAATAACTGCATGGTTATGTTCAATCGCATCTGCTTGTTATTGACCATTTTTTTAGAGGTCTCACCTATTCTTGCTTCGCGCAACTCTTTCTTTATATTTGAAGCATTTCTTAGCGAACTTCGGCGACATTGAGCGTATCTATCTATCTATCTATCTATCTATCTATCTATCTATCTATCTATCTATCTATCTATCTATCTATCTATCTATCTATCTATCTAACTAGCTTCCTACGACATTTAGCTCTCCTGGTCGTTACGATAATGGTATCGATACCAAACTTGGTATGGCATAACATAGCTGTATGGCGAGCATATTTTACTAATCATAACAAGAAAATCATGACTTGTATGTCATGAATGTCATGATTTACATTTCATGGTCTTGCTGCTCTTGCGGTGGTCACGTTGACTTGACATGTTGCGAAACTGGTAGGGTGTGGTATGATTGCATGGCGAACACGGGCGACAGACCTAACGTAGAAATCTTGACATGCATGTTATGTAAGTCATGAGTCATGACTACATGCCACGCTCATGATGCGCTCGCAGCCGTCTCGCTATCTTTACATATTCCAAATTCGGCTTTACGTGATGCGAATGGATGATGAAGGTATGTGACTGGTGCAAACATGATAATCATGAGATGCATGTCATGTGACATTATCACTACAAGCAACACTCATGATGCCCTCGCAGCCGTTTCGCTAGCTTCACACACACTAAATTCGGTATTACGGGACGTGATGGACGACAAAGAGATGTGACTGGTGCAAGCACGATAATCATGTGATGCGTGTCCTGTAACAACATGACTACATGCTACGCTCATGATGCGCTCGCGGCCGTCTCACTAGATTAATATACGCCAAATTTGGTATTACGTCACGTGAATGAATGACAAAGGTATGTTACTTGTGCAAACATAATAATTACGAAATGCGTGTCATGTAAGAGCATGACTACATGCCACACTCAAAGCGTTAATGCACTCAGACGTGACCCGGGCGTGTGTGCTGTAGCGTTCGTTTTGTCGCGTCATGCCGGTGATGCCATGCCAGGCACCGATCTGCCTGGTATATACTCGCAGGCACGCGCCGCACTGCGTTGCTTTGACGCATGCGCGTTTGAGCACGCCCGGCGTCTCTTCCCCACGAAGCTAGGCAGACGCGGTGCATTCTTGGTAACGTGGCTGGTGCGAAATGGAGCATGTCCCATTTCGCACCGGTTGCCGCCGGGATGCGCCGACAGACGCTGGTCGCGTCGGGCGTCAGACTATAGTCTGGGCGTTTTGCTAGCGTAGCGTCGCTGCGCCCAGCGTGCGCTCGTGAACGTTACGTCGCAGTATATTGGGCCCTTCATGATGCTCTCCCTGCCGTTTCGCTAGCTTCACATATACCAAGTTTGTTATTAGGGGATGTGGATGGACGACCAAGGTATGTGACTGGTGCAAACATGATAATCAAGAGATGCGTGTCATGTAACAACACGACCACATGCCACGCTCATGATGCGCTCGCGGTCGTTTCTCTAGCTCAAATATACCAAATTGGTATTGCATGACGTCAATAGACGCAAAGTTAAATGGCACGTCTGGACGGGATAATCATTATCTTCGTGTCATGTAAAACATGACTACATGCTACGCTCATAGCACGCTCGTGGCCGTTTCGCTCGCTCCACATATACCAAATTTGGTGTCAGGTGGCGTGAATAGATGATGAAAATAAGTAACACGTCCAAACATAATAATTATGACATGAAAGTTATGTACGGCATAATTTATCTCCGCCTCAATATTTTGTTCTGATTTTAAACTGACCTATAAACCTTCCTCATTCGTGCTTCGCATATCATGGATTCCCACTGTACGTGGGATCTGCCAAGTTTTTTTTTTTCTTTTGTCAAGGCAAAGAGCGCTAAGACTAGTTTTATGATTATCGATAAAAAAAGTTACACTCGCCGTCAGTTTCTTTCACACTGTCAGCTTATGCAAGCGCTGCTGTGACCGTCTATACTTCTCCCATACTAAATGATGCTTTGACCAGCGCTTTTAATGACACTCTGACCATTATTAGCCTTTCACAGCAACGTTTTTCGGCTTAAACCGTCTGGCCACAGATAGTGAGTGCTTATTTGCACAGTAAGAATGTTCATGATGCGCAGTTTTTCCTTCTGGATACGCCCGAGGCGAGTTCTTCAGATGTTTTGTGATTGGCCCTTTTGGTAAAGGTGACAGGAACGGTTGTATGTTTTGGGCAGCTTGGAGAGGCAGATCTATAAAAACGACAAATTACTAAGTTTGCATAATCATAAACTGTAACGAAAGAAGAGATTACGGGAGCTGAAAAAGTAAAATAGAATATTGTGTGAATCATGCACACTGATGTTCATTCCGTTGTATTTTCTTCCAATTATTAACTAGTCATAACCTTTTGCGCAGTCAGGTCTGAAATTTTTAATTTCCAACTTACAGTCGTGAAAACAGGAACTACGCAGATTCAGCAGGTTTTGCGCTATTTGAAAGCAAATACTGCATGCGAAGTATTCGCTCTATGGGCGTGCTGGTAGCTATTGTTTACTACACTCAGCGTCCCAATTAGGTACGTTGCTTTGACGCATGCGCGTTTGGGCGCACACGGCGTCCCTCCATCACGAAGAGAAGCGGATGCGATGCTGTATGGTTAACGTCTTCGGTGCGAAATGGAGCATGCCGCATGTCACGCCAGTTGCTGCCGGGCCACGCCGACGGACGCTGGTCGTGCCGGTCGCGCCTGGCGTCAGAGTGCTCATGTTTTACTAGCGTGACCTCGCTGTGCCCAGCCTACGCGCGCGTCAGCGTTGCGTCGGATTACAATGAGCCTTTAATGACATGCTCGGCGATGTTTCGCTAGCTCCACATATACCAAGTTTGGTATCACGGGAAGTGAATAGACGGCGAATGTAAATGAAACGTCCAAACATGATAATCATGATATGAATGTCACGTAAAACATGACTACATGCTACGCTCATAGCGCGCTCGTGACCGTTTCACTATCTACATATATACTAAAGTTGGTATCATGTGACGTTGATAGATGATGAAGGTGAATGAAATGTCCTAACTGTCCTAACATAATATTCATAACATGGAAGTCATGTACGGCATAATTTACCTCCGCCTCGTAACGTTGAGCTAAGTTCAAAGTGGCCTATCAACCTTCCTCATTCGTGCTTCGCATATCATCGATTGCCATTGTATGTGGGATCTCCCCGTTTTCTTACGGGCGGAGCTCCTTAAGGCGTAGGCTGAGCGTGCCGTCGTAATCGTATGTAGCCACCTGTCGTTAGTTCTTGAACCAGCCGTACATGGCGGTATTTGTACATATAACGTAGGGAGCCTACATGAACGGCCGTTTTAGGGTGATGTCAGCCTTTGACCCACTACATGCCGCCAACGCACCGCCGCCCGCCAAAACACAATGTGGCCAGACAGCAACGCCGCGCTGTCGCCCCATCTTGGTGCCCGCACTGCGTCTACGCCCGGTTGCGTTTAGTTCTCAATAATACGGCGTCGAACGTTGCGGTAGCGTGTTAAACGCTGCCGGTGAAGCCTTAGAATGCCTGGATGCTGCGTACCGCTCTGCACTAACCACAACAGAAAGGGGGTATGAATGTTCCGCTTCCCAGCGAGCCCTGGCCGACGACAACTATGGCTGGCTCAAGTGAAGCGAGACGGCTGGGAGCCCCCCAGTGCGTCTCGTATTTGCTCTGTGAGTACTGCGTATTTCGTTCACTGTTTTTTCCTGCGGCACACGTGTGTTTCGCGGTGTTCGCGAATAAGTAGACAACCGAAGTTGTCGTTGCTGCGTCCACGCATTGCGAGTAGGAAGCCCACAAACGGGACGCGTCCGCGCGTTCGTACGAAGACGCGCTCGCTAGTCTGAGCTGTTGCCACGCATGCGTTCGTGTCAGCGTAGCCTCAGTATTATGTCGCAAGTGTTTGTGTGTGGGCTGCGAATTTCTTCGTGCGCTCACTTTGAGAACTGGGTCGCTTACACGACCCTGAGAACCGCCGCTGTCACTCGGCCGGCTCCTTTTTGTTGCGCCGTACTTCGCGTAGCTGGAGGGAGCGGCGGCTGGCTCCAAAATGGCGGCGCACAGAAAACTATGCTGAATTTGGTGAAAGCTGGCAGCAGCGTGCCCCATTGCCCGCTGGCTTTGGCTGAGTTTCTTGAAGGCACTTATTAAGATGTTACCACCCTAAAAATGGCCGTTCATGTAGGCTCCCTAATATAACGAAATGCATATGCGCTGAAAAATACAAATGGTATGATACTACAAGACGTTACTTGTAATATGATAAATAATAAATATCACTAAATATCCATGGAGTGAACGATGATGAGTGGGGCAAAGCGTCAGTCAGTCCTCCCGCCCGTGTCTATCCGTTAATCCGTCCGTCCGTCCTCTCGCGCGTCCATCTGTGCATCCGTGCGTCCATGCCAGCGTTCGTTCATGCATCCGTTCGTGCGTCCGTTTCTTGCTTTGTCCTTTCGTCCGTCCGTGCGTGCGTCAGCCTCTTCGTGCGTACATCCGTCCGTCCTGTCATGCGTCCATCTCTGCGTTCATCCATGCATCCGTCCGTGCGTCCATCCGTACGTCTGTCCATCCGTGCCTCCGTTCATGCATCCGTGCGTGCGTGCGTTCATCCGTCCGTCCGTGCGTCAAACAGAAATACAGACGACGGATGGACGCGGCCAGTGGATGATTCACGGTTTGTAGATAAAAAGCATGATACGTGCAAGGCGGCGGCGGCTCGCGCTCGAAGACGGAACCCCGATGTCCAAGTGCGCGAGAAAATAGGAATAGGAATACGTCACACGAAGAAGTTGGTGATCGCGTGTTCGTTGGCGGCACCGTACGCTAGGGGGAGCGGTGTAGTAAAATAAGTTTAGCTGGTTCAACTGTCGCAAGGCTGTCACAGAACGAGCGCTAAAAATGAGCGCGCCGCCAAATTCTTGCGACAACGGGCGGGAGAAACGCCGCGAGGTCAAAAGAAAAAAAAAAGAAAACAAGCATCCAGGGCTCCCCGGGCGCGCGACGCCTCTCCTCTCGGAAGCGGCGAAGCGATGAACCTCCTCACCCCACAGCGGCGGCCGGGCAAGCGCTCGATTTTTCCAGAACGAAAAGGGCGTGGTCATACCGAGTTGAATCATCCTCCGGGGAGGGCATTCCAACCGTCTCACTCTCCCCTCAGCCTTCGCCGCGTATCGCGCCGACGAAATGACGAGAAATTTCTGGAAGGTGGCGCGGAAGGTATTTAATCGAGCGGCCGAGACGAGAAATCAGGAGGAGACGGAAGTGAGCGCCAGAGCGCGTAGGGATTCCGCCGTGTAGTCGGCGAAGGTTTTGGTCCGTAGGGACGGAGCCGGAGATGAAGAGGATTTCCACCTGAGGGGTGAAGGCTCGGGCTACAGGCAAGAGCGTGTGTTTACCGCTATCGAGCGAAGACCCGTGGCAACAGCTGCGGGTGTGAAGCCGACGTGTTCCGGCGAAGAAGTTGAAGTTGGAAGAGTGGCCAATTGAAGACGGGAGGTTTCCTGGAAGAGAAACTTCGAGAGCTGCGGAACGACAACAACGCTGGACTTGACTTTGAGTGAGTGATTCTCGGAAGAGTATCATCTCGACTTTGGTTCCAAGAACTTTGGACTGAATAGGTTTTCTATTTCTTTAGTCTTTAAGGGTCTTGGTTGTTCAATGCATGCGACTGCATTGTAGTGCGTATTGTTGTCTGTGTCCGTTGTTTCAAGTGTGGCTGATTGTACTGTGTAGGACGTTGTTTGTTGGTGACGTATTGTATGTAACTATTGTGGAGTGTGCATTCTTGTGTATTGTTTTCAATCTGCCATTTTTGAGAATATAATATTTGTTCTGTTTATCAACTCTCGGCTCTGACTTGTTCTTTGGGCCACAACCGGCGTCCGCTGGCGCGCCAAAAAGGACCACTTCTAAATTGTCCACGCTTTCGTGGTGCGGTTCGGGGGGCCGATACTTCGGCTCTTGGAATTAGCCCGGCGATCGCCTCCCTAATAAACGGGACAAGAGTGACAATTAATCTGGCGTCCGCGACAGGACCTTTTGGTGCACAGTGTGTCCAAAGTAGTGAGAAAGAGCCTCGAGTGTTGATAGTGCTATCGGAACGACTTTGTGTGTTGTTCAGTGTTCTCGTTGACGAGTGCAGTGGAGTGTTCCGATAGACTGAGTGAGGCAGATACTTTTTGCACGCGGCAAGGTTTTATTTGCGAGACACGATGGATCTCGAAAAGTTAGTTGCTCTGGGTGAAAATATGGGTCTTTCTGGCGCCGAACTACGGAAGTGGGTCACCCAGAAGGAAAAAGAAGAAAAAGAGAGAGCCAAAGAAGAAAAAGCAGCCGAGCTGGAAAAAGAGAGGTTGGCGGTCGAAAGAGCCAAAGCGGAAAAAGAAGCTGAGGTGGAGAGAGAGAGGTTGGCGGCAGAGAGGGCCAAGGAAGAAAAGGCAGCTGAGTTGGAGAGAGAAAGGCTGGCCGCTGAAAGGGCGAGAGAAGAAAGAGAGGCAAAAGAGCGACAGCTGAAGGAAGAAAGAGAGCAGCAATTGAAGTTGGAGCTGGAGAGAGAAAAGTTGGCAGCCGAAAGGGCGAGAGAAGAAAGAGAAGCGGAGATGGCTGAAAGGGAACGACAGCGGCAGCACGAGATGGAACTCGAGCGGCTCCGTTTGCAACAGCGAAGCGAAACTCCCGTCCAAGCTAGAGTTGAAAGCAGCGAACGGGAAGATCACGGCTTCCGCTTGAACCCAAGCAAGCTGCTCGTAGCGTTTGATGAAAGGAAGGACGACCTAGACGCGTACCTCCACAGATTTGAGACGATTGCGAAGAGCCAGAATTGGCCGGAACATCAATGGGCAACTGCTTTGAGTACTTGCTTGAGTGGTGAAGCGCTCAGTGTGTACGGTAGGCTGACGCCGACCGATGCAGCCAACTATGCAAAGGTGAAAGCTGCTTTGCTGAAGCGATTTAGATTTACCGTGGAAGGATTCCGGGACAGATTTCGGACAGGAAAGCCAGCTGACGGTGAGACAGCTACGCAGTATGCCGCCCGACTTTGCCATTATTTCGACAGATGGATTGAACTTTCAGGGACAGCGCAGGAGTACGATGAACTTAGGGAGCTCCTAATTAGAGAACAATTTCTTACTAGTTGCCACCCAAGCCTGTCGCTGTATTTGAAAGAGAGGAAGGCTGAGTCACTTGAAGGAATGCTTGAATTGGCTGATCAATTCTTGGAAGCGCAAGGTGGAACTAATTTGGCCAAGGTCAAGAAAGATTGTCCCGATGATTCGAAGAAATTGGCTCCCGAAGAAAAGAAGCATGCACTAGAGAGCATTCCGCGATGTTTTCTGTGCAACCGAATGGGTCATCGCGCGAAAAACTGTCGAACGATCTTTACGAGCCCTACGGCAGTAAAATGTTTCAAGTGTGGTCAGACTGGGCACAAAGCAGATGCTTGTCGGAACGGAGTGAGTCAATCTCACCAGGTATCTTGTGTGCAAGCGGCACCGAAATCCGATAATAATGCCGTCACCGATGGATTCGTAGAGTTGAAGAATGGGGAGAAAATTCCTATTGTGAGTGCTGTAATGTCAAAACAGCCAACCGGTGTTACGAAAGGAATGCCAACGCGGCCTGGAAAAGTTGCGGGCAAACAGATTACGGTGTTAAGAGATACCGGCAGTTCCACTGTTATCGTGCGGAGAAATTTGGTACGGGAAAGAGAGTTGACAGGCAGAACGAAACCGGTTTGCCTAATTGACCGTACAGTTCGGCTGCTTCCCGAAGCAGAAATTGAGGTTGAAACCCCGTACTTCAGCGGGAAGGTTACTGCTTTATGCATGACGACCCCCCTGTATGACCTTGTCATCGGAAACATTGACGGGGCGCGAGGGCCAAGTGATCCAGAATGTTTGGGAGAAGACCCGAAGATAGAGCCCTCACCAACACAGCGGCCGCGAGATACAGTGGAGGAACATCCCGTGACGGATCTCACTAGAGCCCAAGATGAAGCTGCGGCGCAAGAGACAGCGAAGGAGAAGACGATCGTGTCGAATAAGTTCGCGGGCCGAGCAACCGGACTTACGTCGGCACGACCTCAACCGACCGACAGTGTAAAGGAGACGGAGTTGGCCAGCCGGGCAAAATGTAGAGGCATGATCAAGCGGGTAAATAAACAGACAGGACCCGTCGAATGTAATGACCCGTTAACGGTGTCGGAAGAGACAACGATGGCTGAGACGACGCCTCAGATATCGTCGTTGGAAAGGGCTCGCCGAAAAGGAACGTGGAAACACAAGAAGAGATCGAGCGAGCACCGCAAAAAGGGGCGCAAGCGCTGCTCGAAGTACTCAGGATAAGTGCTGAGGTCAAAGCAGAATGTGGTTGGCAGTGTTGAGTGCCATATGTTGTGTTAATGTTGTGGTATCCTGTGTCACAAGTATCAAAGTGTTGTGCTGTGATGTGATGTATAGTATTGTACCATTGTTGTAGTGAGAGACTTTGTACATTTGTATTATTGGGAATGTGTGGTGGAGTATTGTACTCATGTACTTGTGGTTGTGTTTTCACGTGTTGTTTAATTGAATTACAATGTACAATTGTATTAAGTGATCTATTGTGAATGTGAAGTGTCATGAGCGACTGATGGTGTTACAGTCTGTGAGAGTGTGTGGTGACTTTTCGCGCTCGTTTGTGTGGTTTTGAATATTATGAGATAATATTCTTAAAGTGGGGGGCAGTGTCACAGAACGAGCGCTAAAAATGAGCGCGCCGCCAAATTCTTGCGACAACGGGCGGGAGAAACGCCGCGAGGTCAAAAGAAAAAAAAGAAAACAAGCATCCAGGGCTCCCCGGGCGCGCGACGCCTCTCCTCTCGGAAGCGGCGAAGCGATGAACCTCCTCACCCCACAGCGGCGGCCGGGCAAGCGCTCGATTTTTCCAGAACGAAAGGGGCGTGGTCATACCGAGTTGAATCATCCTCCGGGGAGGGCATTCCAACCGTCTCACTCTCGCCTCAGCCTTCGCCGCGTATCGCGCCGACGAAATGACGAGAAATTTCTGGAAGGTGGCGCGGAAGGTATTTAATCGAGCGGCCGAGACGAGAAATCAGGAGGAGACGGAAGTGAGCGCCAGAGCGCGTAGGGATTCCGCCGTGTAGTCGGCGAAGGTTTTGGTCCGTAGGGACGAAGCCGGAGATGAAGAGGATTTCCACCTGAGGGGTGAAGGCTCGGGCTACAGGCAAGAGCGTGTGTTTACCGCTATCGAGCGAAGACCCGTGGCAACAGCTGCGGGTGTGAAGCCGACGTGTTCCGGCGAAGAAGTTGAAGTTGGAAGAGCGGCCAATTGAAGACGGGAGGTTTCCTGGAAGAGAAACTTCGAGAGCTGCGGAACGACAACAACGCTGGACTTTGAGTGAGTGATTCTCCGAAGAGTATCATCTCGACTTTGGTTCCAAGAACTTTGGACTGAATAGGTTTTCTATCTCTTTAGTCTTTAAGGGTCTTGGTTTATTCAATGCATGCGACTGCATTGTAGTGCGTATTGTTGTCTGTGTCCGTTGTTTCAAGTGTGGCTGATTGTACTGTGTAGGACGTTGTTTGTTGGTGACGTATTGTATGTAACTATTGTGGAGTGTGCATTCTTGTGTATTGCTTTCAATCTGCCATTTTTGAGAATATAATATTTGTTCTGTTTATCAACTCTCGGCTCTGACTTGTTCTTTGGACCACAACCGGCGTCCGCTGGCGCGCCAAAAAGGACCACTTCTAAAATTGTCCACGCTTTCGTGGTGCGGTTCGGGGGGCCGATACTTGGGCTCTTGGAATTAGCCCGGCGATCGCCTCCCTAATAAACGGGACAAGAGTGACAAAGGCCCAGCTTCAGCGAGGTAGTGGTGGGGCAGGAAGGGAACAAAAGAGCCGGCGTCACAGGTGCAAGTAGCCCCCAGGTGCAGAACGCTCCAGCGGAAAAGTCACAGCATGTGATAATCGCCGGGGACTCAAATTTAAATCGATGCACAGAAGCCATCAAAGAGAGGGTAAGAGGTGACAAGAGGGTGGCAGTAGGGGCGTTCCCAGGACGCAAGCTGGAAGCAGTCATGAAGCAAGCGAGCGCAAAGCTCAAAACGACAGCTGATAGACGCAACCTCGTGATAATTTCAGGCGCTTTAAACGATGTCCTAAATGAAGATGCAGCAGGACTAGCAGCCACACTGGCGAAAGGCGTCGATGACATGCGCGCCACTTCTCCTAAGGTGTAGGTAGTGATATGCACGATACCGGAGGTACCGGTGCGTGATAGCAACCTGCAAAGAGCGGTGGTCAACGCAAACCAAGAGATATGGCGGATGAGTCGAGAGAAAGGCTTTGAGGTGGTGGAAATAAACAGAGAGGTGCATAGGTGGGGGGGGGGGGGTTCAACGAGACAGAATTCACTTCGATGGGCGGCTAGGTCATGAGGTGGGTTGGCGACTTGCAGGACGCGCAGTAGCTTTTTGGGGGGGCAAGCGAGCCCTTCGGGGTGCAGGATAGCTAGTAACGAGAAAAACAACTAGGGAGACTCTTCTACAGGTGGTATGGACAGATACGATTCCAAAGTGGAACCAATATCTAAGATACGTAGAGTCCGGGGCATAAATAGACGTAGCCACGAGCGCCGAGCCAATTCAGACATAGGGTATATTAACATGCAGGGTGGTAGGAACAGGCTGAAGTGGGAAGAGATAGAAGAACAGCTAAGGGAAGAGAGGCCGATGGTATACGGTTTTGTAGAAACACATCTCAGGGACATGGAACAACCTCCGAACAATCCGGACTACGCGTGGGAGTATTGTAATAGAACAGAAGGCAGCAGAAAGGGGGGTGGTATTGGGGCAGTCATTCATAAAAGTACAGACTGGCAAAGGGTCAAGCAGGAGTGCAAGGAACATTTATGGCTAAAAGGGAAAGTGGCAGGTCAAATGACACTCCTTGGTATCGTGTACTTGTGGACGGTAGCAAAGGCCAGAGAGGAAAACCAGGCAATTGTAGAGTGTATATCAAAGGACATTCAGGAGTTAGGAAGAGAGTGCGAGATAATTATACTAGGAGACATGAATGCGCACATAGAAGATATAGATGGGTATACCGACCTGACAGGCAAAATGATCATGGATATGTGTGAAAGGCTTGATTTGATCATTTGCAACAGTACCGAGAAGTGTGAAGGGCAAATAACATGGGAGATAGGAAGGCTTCAGTCGACGATAGATTATGCACTGATGTCACATAGGATGTATGATAAGCTCAGGGAAATGCACATAGATGAAGGTGGCTCCAGAAGTCTGGGTAGCGATCACAAACGTATCAAGCTAAGTTTTGGAAGAGCAGTGAAAGTGGGAAGGAGACAAGATGAGCAACTACAGGAAAATTTTTATCCAGAAAGGCAAATTGAAATAGCCACTAAACAAATTGAGAAAGTAATCACGGAGGATAATAAGACAGTGTGGACATACACGAATCTAATTAGACTCTTTGAGATAGAGCTTGCTAAGACGCGTGACAAGTCACCCCGGAAAAGAAGACACAAACCCAAAAGTTGGTGGGATGAGGAAGTTAAGAGAGCCATAGCAAAACGTCAGGAAGCCTCTAGGGAACACAGACATGCTAAGCAGCGGGGCGAACTGACAGATGATGTGGAAAGAAAATGGGCAACCTTTCTAAGCTGTAGAAGGGATGCATCCCTTCTGATCAATGAAAAGATTAGAAGGAAGGGAGCTCAGTGGCTGGCAGAAGTACATAAAAAAGATAGAAAGGCAGCTGCGAAATTTTGGAACCATCTAAACTCCCTAAGAAATGAGACGAGCCTAGAGCAGAACTTTATAACTACAGCCCGAGGTGCTAGGCTAGAAGGGGACGAAGCTATTGAATATATAAGAACAAGGGTGACAGAAAAATTTCAACAAAGAAGTACTTTATGCACCACAATAGACAAAGACGAATCAAGTGGTGCAATGGCTCCATTTTCACAACAAGAGTGGGAAAGGGCTGAGAAAAGGGTTCCTAGTAGTACATCAACAGGCCCAGATGGCATTCCAATTAGGCTGATAAAAACATTAGGTCCGAAGTCTAAGCAGGCTTTGAGAGAGGCAGTGCGTACAATAATAATCGATGGCGAAGTTCCCAATGGATGGAAACTTAGCAGGATGAGCATGATCTATAAAGGAAAGGGGGACAGATCTTACATAAAGATCTACCGGCCTATAACAGTGACATCAGTGGTATACAGGCTGGCGATGCAGATTATAAAGGAAAGACTGCAGGCGTGGATAGAGGATGAGGGGGTGCTGGGGGAACTGCAGAATGGGTTTCGGAAACACAGGAGGTTGGAAGACAATCTGTTCTCACTGACGCAGTGCATCGAAATAGCAGAAAAAGAACACAGGCCCCTGTGGCTAGCATTTTTGGATATCAAGGGAGCGTTCGATAGCGTGGTTCAAGAGGAATTGTGGGGAATACTGGACACACTAGGCGGGGAACATGTAGTCACTAATCTTTTAAAGGGTGTCTATAAAGGTAACAAGGTAGTTATAAAGTGGGAAAAACAGGTATCCAAGCCTGCAGAGGTAAAACGGGGGCTTAGACAGGGGTGCCCCCTGTCACCCTTATTATTCATGATGTACCTACAAGGATTAGAAGCAAAATTAGAGGGAAGTGGACTGGGCTTCAACCTCTCTTTAGTCAAACAAGGAAAACTTATTGATCAGGCACTACCAGCATTAATGTACGCAGATGATATAGTGCTAATGGGCAACAACAAGGAAGATTTGCAGAGATTGATGGACATCTGCTGTAATGAGGGAGATAGCTTAGATTTTAGATTCAGTAGGGAAAAATCAGCAGTCATGATTTTCAATGACAACGAAGGTAGTGAGCTTAGAATACAGCAGGTCACGCTAGAGATAACAGATAAATACAAATATCTGGGCGTATGGATAAGCAATGGGACCGAGTATCTGAGGGAACACGAAATATACGTGACGACTAAAGGTAACAGGAATGCAGCAGTCATGAAAAATAGGGCACTGTGGAATTACAATAGGTATGATGTTGTGAGAGGAATATGGAAAGGGGTCATGGTTCCTGGGCTGACGTTCAGCAATGCGGTCTTGTGCATGAGATCAGAAGTTCAAGCAAGATTAGAAATTAAGCAACGTGGAATAGGTAGGCTTGCTTTAGGAGCTCACAGGAATACACCAAATCAGGGAGTACAAGGTGATAAGGGATGGACATCATTTGAGGGCAGGGAAGCTGGCAGCCAGATAAAATTTGAGAAGCGATTGAAAGAAATGGGGGAAGAGCGTTGGGCTAGGAAGGTTTTCAGCTACTTGTACATGAAGAATGTCGATACAAAATGGAGGAAGCGAACCAGGAAGTTGACTGGTAAATACTTAGAAAACAGCAGGTGGCCAAACCAAAAAGAACTATCGGTTAAGAAAAAAGTGAAGGAAACGGAGACTGACATGTGGAGAATGGGCATGATTAAGAAGTCCGCACTAGAGATCTATCGAACTTTTAAGCAGGAAATTGCCAAGGAAAGGATCTATGATAATACTCGGGGTAGTTTTCTACTGTTTGAGGCCAGGACGGGAGTACTGCGAACCAAGACATATCGGGCCAAATACGAAGGGGTCGACACAGTATGCAGTGCGTGTGGAGAGGAAGAAGAAACTGCCGAACACTTGATAATGTTCTGTAAAGGGCTTCACCCTATAGTTCAGGATGATGGCACAGAGTTTTTCAAAGCACTGGGATTTAGGGACAGTGAGGGCAAAATAGACTTTAAGCGGGTAGACTTAACTAGAAGGAGGTTATCTGATTGGTGGCTAAAGTCAAGGCACGAGTGAAAATAAACCCTTCACTGCGAAGTACGAATCCTCAACTTCATTATTTAAAGGGAAAAAAAGATAAATGTAATGGTTAGTTCACTAAGTATTACGGCTAGGTGGCGTTAGCCGCCGCCCGATCTAAAGGGTACAGCCACATCCATCCATCCAGTGCCGTTTTGGCGTGCAGGTGCGTTCAGAAAATCGGCGGATGGACAAGGCTGCAGAGCGGAGTACGCGCTAGGCGGTGACGGCAGTGGCTCGCGCTCGAAGACGGAACTTCAATGTGCGAGCGTGCGAGGCAAAAGCGTGCCGTGAAGCTGCGTGGTGGCGCCGACAAGATCCCAGCGTGCGAGAACAGGAGGCCGAAGCGGCGTGCAGACCCAGCTTCCATCATTCACCGCGTGGATATGCTGTCATTTCTTTCCAAGTGTTGTCGACATTTGGAACAGCCTATAGGCGGGTCTTTGCAGAAAAACCGCATGAACAGTTTGCGTATCGATTGCCGAACTAGATATTGTGGTACCTTTAGTATGCATTGTATGGTCATTGTTTAATGTATTTTATCATGTACGCACTCCTGCTATGCCTCGTAGATCGATACAGGAGTAGTTGTAAATATAATTAATTAATTAATTAATACTGAAAGTAAATCTGCAGGCAGCATGCCATTACCACCTCCCCCCCCCCCCCCGCCCGACGCCAGAAGCCTCACTCAATCCGTGTAATTTTCTCTCTAAAGTCCGATATCGAAAATTTAACCTAAAATAGGCTTAGACAAGGACGAAGAAACATCGCTTTCAATTGGCATTGTCCCCCAGTCGGACATTTTAGCGCTTGCACAGGCTCAAAAGAAGCTGCAGGGAAGATGCTTTGTGGAAATACTAGCCCGAAAAATCTTTGATCAAAAAATATGGTATGTTTTGCATGAAATCGCAATGGCATCGCTCTTTGGCATGTTCTATAGACAAGAACGCAAATACACGGCTGATATTCAAGACACACATGGGAGTTGTTAGTTTGATACATGTGTAGCTAAAGCTGTATTCAAATGATGATTGATTGATATGTGGGGTTTAACGTCCCAAAACCATCATATGATTATGGGAGACGCCGTAGTGGAAGGCTCGGAAATTTCGACTACCTGGGGTTCTTTAACGTGCGCCCAAATCTGAGCACACGGGCCTACAACATTTCCGCCTCTATCGGAAATGCAGCCGCCGCAGCCGGGATTTGATTCCGCGACCTGCGGGTCAGCAGCCGAGTACCTTAGCCACTAGACCACCGCGGCGGGGCTATTCAAACGATGGACGTGGTCGCGGACGAATCAGTCACGTGGTGTGATTCGGATCCCTCCGGTACCAGCATTTACATGGCGGGCCAGAATTCACGCTTCAGGCGAGGATTTTGGTATTGCTTCCCGAGCATCCCAACCGTGATTTTGGCTTCAATCGTTTCACGAATGGCTCCACGCAGACCAAAGCGGGGCATGGGGACAGCTGACGTATGGTGACGTTTGCGATATCCACAGGCTCGAATCGCGATTTCGTGCGTCGTGCGGATACCACAAAAACGATATATTACTGGCATCAGTGTGTTCAGAAGTGTGAGACCAACCTCGTTTCAGATAATTCTAAGAAGCGTTGTTATCTATTCTTGAGCGAAAATACCACTCACATGTTTCACGATGGTTCACATTATCTACGCGGAATGGTCTAAAAAACAGCATTTTACAATTGCACTTGCTGTCTTCGATTGATGATTGATTGATTGATTGATTGATATGTGGAGTTTAACGTCCCAAAACCACCATATGATTATGAGAGACGCCGTAGTGGAGGGCTCCGGAAATTTTGACCACCTGGGGTTCTTTAACGTGCACCCAAATCTGAGCACACGGGCCTACTTGCTGTCTTCGTAACCAACATTTTCTACATAGTATAACTTTGTACTAGTTGTTTTTTTTCAGCAGCACTTCTTTCGGGAGCCAAGTTGACATATGTGCAATATTTGTTTACTGTAGTTAATCGTTTGTTGGGGTGGTGCCGTCCCAAAACCATGATATAATAATAAGAGACGATATAGAGGGGTATAAAAATTTCGGCTGCATGAAGTTACCAAAATCTAAATACATGGGCCTCAAGAATTCTTCCTTCATCAAAATGCCGGGATTCAATCCCGTGACATACAGAACCCCAGCTGCAGAGCCCGTAGAGTCGTTCGAAATACACAGGATGCACACGCACAAGAAAACACGTGTCGACAGGCACCCATTTTAAAACGAGAGGCAGCTTTCGAGTGATGTAAGCATCTGATACGGGAATGCAGCCGGGCATACGTTCCGCTAGTGGTGCGAGAGTTGAATAGTTTGGTAAGGCGATACTGGTAGCCTTCGCTACAGTGACACAACCATTTATGACGGCTGCATACATGACAATACGCTCCACGAAACCCTCTCTCTTTAAGGAGAGTCACACGTGGCAAGTCACGAAGGCAAGTCGCGGGATCGAATCACGGAACGAAGGTCGTGGATTCGGTTCCTGCCCAGGGAAGTTATCTTTTCGTCCTTTTTGCTTTCTTCGCATTTACATTAAAATTACTTCCAATACCGTCCCCTGTAATTTCCTTGGTATGACGGTCTGTTAGATCACAATACTACTGTGTCTAACAAGAAAAACGAACCCTTAAATGTACACCTCTTTCCTTCATTAATGGCGAGGATCATTTTCTGGCAGACTTGGTGCCATAAAGACAGTGTACGAGGGATTACTGATCAGCTGCCACCACGTAATAAGTTCACGAGCTACGTGACGCCAAACAGGCAGACAAAGAGTGTTCCACAGTCGCCGCCATGGCTACTGGCGGCGCTGACTGAGGCTTCCACGGTTAAATGCACATATATACCTCATGAAGTGGACGGGAGGTATCTCAGTTGGTTGAGCATGAGACGCGTCATTGAAAGGTCGCAGGTTCAGTTCCTGTCCACGGCAAGTTATCATTTTGTCAACTTTTCTTCCTTCACGTTTATATTACAATTACTTCTCATAAGATTCCCTGTACTTTCTCTGGCATGATTGTCTGTTAGTTCTCATTATTATTGTGTCATACCAAGAAAACGAGCCATTAAGTGTACATTTCTCTTTAAAGAGGCACGTTGACTCTTGCGGCTTGTGGGTCACACGAATCTCGAAAAAGAGTACAATAATCTCCAAAAAGAATTCACATGCCCCTTTACTCCTAGAAAGGAGTTATATGTACTGTTTGTTTTTAATGCGAAGCATTTCTTAGCGAGCTTCGGCGACATTGAGCGTATCTATCTATCTATCTATATATATATATATATCTATCTATCTATCTACCTATCTAGCCGCCTACGACTTTAGCTCGCCTGGCCATTTTGATAATGCTATCAATAAAAAATTGGTATGGGATAACATGACTGTATGACGAGCGTATGTGAGTATTCATAACATGAAAGTCATTACATGCATGTCATGAATGTTGCGATTAACATTTCATGGTCTTGCTCCCCTTGCGGTGGTTCCGTTCACATGACATGTTGCAAAACTGGTATGGTATGACATGAATTCATGGCAAACACAAGCGACATACCCTAACATGAAAATCGTGGCATGCGTGTCATGTAACATCATGACTGAATGCCACACTCATGATTCGCTCGCGGCCGTTTCGCCAGCTTCTCATATACCAAATTTGGTAATACGGGACGTGAATAGATGACAAAGGTATGTGACTGGGGCAAACATGATAAACATGAGAAGCGTGTTACGTAACAACATCACTACATGCCACACTCAAGATGTGCTCGCGGCCGTTTCGCTAGCTTCACATATGCCAAATTTTGTATTACGTCACGTGAATGTATGACGAAGGTATGTGACTGATGCAAACATGATAATCACAAGAAGCACGTCATGTGAGAACATGACTACATGCCACAGTCAAGGTGCCAATACACTTCGACGTGATCCGGCGCGCCGGTGTTCGTTTCGTCGCGTCACGCCGGCGGGTGCCACGCCAGGCGCAGACCTGCCTCGCTGCGTGGCTTTGAAGCATGCGCTTTCAAGCTGGCCCGGCGTCCCTCCGTCACCAAGAGAGGCGGACGCGGTAACGTCGTCGGCGCGAAACGCAACATGTCGCATTTCGTGTCGGTTGCCGCTGGGCCGCGCCGACAGACGCTGGTCGCGCCGGTCGCGCTTGGCGTCAGACGATGCTCATGTTTTGTTAGCGTAGCGTCACTGCGCCCAGCGTGCGCGCGCGTCAGCGTTACGTCGGATCATACTGGGCCCTCCATGATGCGCCCGCCGCCGTTTCGCTAGCTTCACGTATACCAAATTTGGTGCTACAGGACGTGACTTGATGGCGAAGGTAAGTGACGGGTGCAAACATGATAATCATGAGATGCGTTTCTTGTAACAACATGAATACTTGCCATGATCATGATGCACTCGCGGCCGTTTCGCAAGCTCAACATATACCAAATTTGGTATTGCATGACGCGAACGGACGCCGAAGGTAAATGACACGTCCTAACATGATAATAATAGCATGCGTGTGATGTAAAACTTGATTACATGCTACGCCCCCAGCACGCTCCTGGCCCTTTCGCTATCTCCACAACCACACAATTTTGTTTCAGGTGACGTGAACAGATGACGAGGGTGAATGTCACTTCCAAACATGATAATCAAGACATGAAAGTCATGTACAGCATAATTTACCACCACAAAATTGTGCTGATTTTAAAGTGACATATCAACCTTCCTCATTCGTGCTTCGCATATCATCTATTCCCACTGTACGTGGGACCTGCCAATTTTTTCTTAGGGGGAACGATGTGCACGTGGTATAAACACATTACAAGGCCACATAATAGATGACGAGGCTGTGGCTGCTACAGCAGAGACCTATACTTTCTGTATTTTTTAGAACAGCAGGTAAAGCAACTATACCAAGATTAAGATTATTTGCAACCCAGAAATAATGCACGAAAACTAGCGAGACGCACGAAAGAACAGTAGTACAGACCTAAATTCATGGACTCGGGAAAATAAACTCACGCCAAAGGGAACAGGGAAAAAGAAAACTAAGATTTTTAGTCGAGTGCAATCGCGAAGAAAGTGTGACGCATGCCGCACTGACACCATTGTTAATTTGAACGCGTCTAGCACAACGTATGCTTCCGCGTACGTATACAATGCAACGCAGAGCCAGTGCCTGTGTTCTGGCAAAGAAATGACGCGCTTTCCATATCCGTCGATAGCTCAGTTGGTAGAGCGGTGGACTGTAGAGGTTTCTTACTATGGACATCCATAGGTCGCTGGTTCGAATCCGGCTCGACGGAAGAATCTTTTTTAATTTGTTTTTTAATTTTTTTTAAAGTGTGGGCTTTATTTTTCGTATCACAACAAGTGGGAAGGAAAAAAAGTTGTTAGAGTGTAAGGTACCGAAAGAAAAAGTTTGCTGTCTAGAGAAAGACATAAAAGAAATTAGTTTAACGGTATTGTACATTTGGCAAGTGACAGCGATGACGTGTCTCTGAATACTACAAATCGTTGGTATAAAAGAATTTAGTTAATCAGTTAGTGCTCGAGTTCTTTGAAACTCTGGTTACCCTTAATTTGGTAGATAAATACCAGTAAACAATAAACAGAAGATGGAGGAATGCTAAAAAAAAGGTCTTCGTTTTTTTTTCTTTGAATTTCGGACTCAACCATCAACGTCTGGGCGAAGTACGTTCTGAAGCGTTTGGTTGGGTTCCTTCACATTTGTACGACGTGCCATTTTCGGCACAGCTTAAGTACAATTTTTTTTATCATTAGTGCGAATGCATGATGTCTCAAATTCTTTGAATTCGTATTGATTTTCAAATGAAAAACTGTGCTTCCGTCAGTGCTGTACTTCCTTTTTGAAAAAATGAACAATACAACAAAGCAAAATAGGAATGCTCAACGTGGGCCTCGAACCCACTATACCATGAGGTTAAATGTCTCCTGCGCTTCCGATTTAGCTCACAAAGATATTATTTTTTTCTCGATACATCCTGTTTTTGACGCTTCAAGAGCACAATATCAAACACTATTCACAAACAATACCAGATCGCATCGAAAATTTGAGGTGAACTCGGACAGACACGTACATTCTAAAAATTGATGAGGGCACTTGGTAAGTTTTAAAGTGTGTTTGACGAAAGCCTGTGCGCATTTGACTGATTCTACAATGTTTTTTTTTTCTTCTACTTTTCGTTTGTGGTTGTTGCACCATCACGTGGTTGCTGAGAGAGTTTGGAAGGAAGAGGCCACAGCCGACACCGTTCCAAGGCACGTAAGGACGGATAGACGCGAGTATGAGACATTAAAGTCTTTCGCCATCCAAAGTGCTTCGTGTGTTTTATTCACGTGTTTCATTCTCTCTAAATCATAGGCATGCTCAATGTGCGCCCAAATTGGCGTGCCGAATGGCCGTCACCCACTTGCATATGCTATGTAGTGTAACCAACATTATGAAGTCGAACATCGTCCCAAGCTAGCCGCGTGGTGGTTGAACTTTGTGTGAAATCGTCCGCTAATTCCTAGATCCAAGACTTTCAAGTGAAACGAGACTTTCGCTCGCTTGATTTCGTTCCTTTTCCTTGTTTACACCGCCTCAAAACATTTCGACGACGTGGCTAAAAGTCGCTGTCGCCACGCAGTAAAGCTTCTAGCGTGATGTTAGCTCGAAGCAAGCGTCGCAAAAGCGTGGCAGCATGCCAGCAGCAGCACCGCCAACGTGTCTCGTCTCTCAAGTTCGTCAGCAAAAGCAGCACGATATCAGGGCACTGATTCAGACTAAAGAAGCTTCGTCCGTGACAATTTTAGCAACCATTGACAGCGTTTTCTCAATGACGCTGTATGTATAGGACAGCTTCACGGTATCTTTTTTTCCCTTTTTTGCGCAATTTTCCTATACCACACAGTCGTGTGTTATGTATACGATAGCACAGTACTACTCGTTTCCATGAATGTTGTGCTCCCTAGGGGCAACGGAGAATCACGCAGTGCGAAGAAGATCGATGATTGATTGATTGTTTGATATGTGCGGTTTGACGTCCCAAAACCCCGATATAATTATAAGAAACGCCATAGTGCAGGGCTCTGGTAATTTCAATTACCTGGGGATCTTTAATGGAGCACACGGGCCTACAGCATTCTCACCTCCACCGAAAATGCACCCGCCGCAGCCAGGATTCAATCCCGCAACCTGCGGGTCAGCAGCCGAGTACCTTAGCCACCACACCGCCACGGCTGTACGAAGAAGATCAAGAGAGAGAAAGAAAGAGAGAGAGAGAAACTTTCCTTCGAGGTGACTCGTATTTTTACTCTAACTATCCGTAAAAGCTGAAGCCGTTATATTGGTGATCTATATATATGTCTTAACCCATCGCGTGTACAAAAAAAAATTACGGCCAGCAGCTATGAATCAAATAGTTTCTTCTTAGATGTTGACATGACACGAACGCAGCGCAGCCCGGCTAGCTCAGTCGGTAGAGCATGAGACTCTTAATCTCAGGGTCGTGGGTTCGAGCCCCACGTTGGGCGTAATTTTTTTACCCTTATTTCATCTTGAAAAACGTCCCTGCTTTATTCAACCTCTTTTTGCAACGGAAAAAATAATCCCTTGTGTGAAGAGTTTGTCACGTGGACACTGCCATGCGCGCTTTGTCAATTTTCATGTAATTCGACCCGTTGCCCGTGTTGCTTGCACTGCTCCGTAATGTCGAACATTTCAACCTTCTTCGACGTTACAACCACGCGGCAATGTTCCGCGGCATGCACAGGAGTCCTCTAGGACAACAAAAAAAAAAAACGCAAACAGTCGGCAGAATGTCTGCTTGGTTAGGGAGGATAAAAAGAGAGAAAGAAAAGTTCCTAAAACGTTTGTGGCGTTCTTGAGAGTGTGAAAGGGGAGCGTTGCCCGAAGAGAGGACCGGTGTGGTAACCTGCGTAATAGCTAAAGGATATTTTGTCAGGTGCAGTGTCTTGGTCTCTTGTTTTTGTTTGTTTTTATTTTGTCTTTTGTACGTACTTTATACCAGTAGAGTACTTCATTTCTTGTGGCAAATTGCACAGCTCCGTCTTTATATTCACTTCTTTTATGTAACCTTACACCTGTATGTGCAGTGCATCTAATATTGCTCGTTGACTGCGTTCTAGCTTCTTCTGCCATGTGTCACATGAAGGCATTATGTTGGCCCTCAGGTATTCTCATGCTACAGTTTTGTAGCTTTCGGTTTGGTTTTTTCCCCCTCTATGGGAACAATAAAAATTTGGTCCTTGGACGGAGTTTTTTTTCGTTTTCTATCCACATCAGCCGGCACGATAGGACCGTCAGGTGGTTGCTGCATCAGGCGCCAGGCCATTTCAGCAGCTGAGCCAAACCTTCATCAGCGCCCTCGAAATATAGTCCCTGCTCGCAACGGTGACCCTCCTCCGCCCTTGCTGGGAGTGAGACAATGATTGCTACCATGACAACTACGTCAAATAATGATCCTGGATGCACAAGGCATACCGACCAGCCTACGCAAGATCCTACAATGGCTCAAACGAGGAATGGAAAGCAATCATATCACAACCGAAGTGCTAGTTCCCAATTGACATCTGGTGAAATACGAGGACGTCGCCACAAGTGCCGCAAAGCGCCATGAGACAGACGAAGGTATATTAGAAAGCACGGAGACGTGTTTTGATGAGGACAAAGACCTACCAGAGGTCGACCCCTTCATCACCGTGAATTACAAGAAACAACAAAAGCAAGGCATACCTGTTGTCTTTCGTTCTCTACAAGACAGGTTGTTTCGACGTGTAAACCCAAATGTTTTGGCTGCAAAGGTACTAGCCGTGACAAAGGAAAACTGTTAGCAGTTCGAATTACAAGAGATTGAAGTGTTCTCGCTTTGGTTGCCTCTCTAGAAGCAGCTAACAGACAGACTACTGGCGACGACTACCTTAATGGGAATCGCCTTAGAACCAAGGATGCCTAGCTGCTTCTTACTCAAGAAATGTTAGTCGGATAAAGAACGTTCCTTTGGAATACAGTGATACCTGAAGGGATGCAGGAGTCACCTCAGTTTCTCGGCAATCATAAACAAAACAGACCGAGAACGGTTAAGTGGGGACTCGCTTCTACAAGAAAGTCATTTTACACTTCCGATCGGACCGACCAATGCCAGCAAGGGTGATGCTGGGCTTCACAAGTCATCCAGTGACCGAGTTCTTTGGTGTTGTGCAATACTTCAAATGCTAAAGACACGGACATATTGCCAAACACTACAGAGGATCACAAAGATACGAGATATCTGCAGTTCTCAGAGCCACAGGGAGTACACGTCACGTCGCCAACCTCAATTTGCTAACTGTGACGGACCACACCCGCATTTGTTCGGAAAGTGTCCACAGAAAAAGGCAGCAGAGGAGCAGAAGAAAGAAAGCCTACAATATGGAACCGGGAAACGTCACCGACCTGTCGCTAATCGTGACATATTGGGGAACACTAGGCCGAAACAGCACCCAAGACAACGTCAGTGGAATGAGCTACACTGTGGAAAAAAACTATAGGCAGATGCACTGAGAAGTCCAAAGCCTTTTCAAGATCCATCTCTGTCAGAATACCAGCTTCAAAGGAAGAGCCTACTGCACCACCAGGACGCCTGAAAGCCAGAGGTACTGCAACACTTCAAGAAGTTCTTTCGGCAAGTGTGCTCACAAGTTACAACATTGGACAAATGCTGGTGCCTATGTTATTTGGTGCACTCAAGGCCATTATCAAAATGACACCAGGGTCTACATTGTTACCAGAGATTCAGGTTCTGCTTGCTATGGAACCACTTCTATAGGCCCCAATATCATGGCTTCCACTGGTGCTGGTAAATATGAATGGTTGCTTCGAAAATGTCGCGATATTCCAATAGAATGCTAATAGCTTGCAAGGAAAACTGGGCGACTTCAGCAGGCTAGTTTACGAGCAAAAAGTTCTCATTCTAGCCATATCAGAAGCATGCGCAGATTCAAACTTTAGGATTATAAACTATGTTGTGTACATATGTCGCCCTAACAACTTACCTAGCCGAGCAATTGCAAACACTTACCATGTTGCCTGACAGATGTATCGAGAAGATGTGTTCCGGAGTATGTGGTATACAAGGTTTAGTTCAGGAAGTGTGACATTCACATATTAAGCGTTCATATTTATTAGAAAGAATAATAAAATTTTCATTAATAAAAACCCACAATAAAAATAAAGCAAGGCGACGAAATGTATACCGACCCTGTAAGAGTGGCCGCCACGTTCAGTGAGCATTTCTGCGCATCTGCGGATACGCAGCAATCACCAGGTCATTTACGCAATATACCACGGTGTACTCATTTTTTTTTATCTTCATTCCACGTCTGCAGATGAAGTCTTTCAGGCCATCACATCACTAAAGACCACAAGTGCTGGTTTAGATAATATTGATCCTTTTAAATTAAAACTAGTTTCAAACCTAATATCACCACCTTTGGCAGTAATTATTAACAAGCTGTTTTCAGCGGGTGTGTTTCCGAGCTGCCTTAAGGCTGGTAAAATAGTTCCAGTTTTTAAGAAGGGTGATAAGACTTTTGTACAGAATTATAGGCCAATCTGTATCCTGCCTTTCTTCGGTAAGGTAATGGAAAAGTTGATCCTCATGAGAATAATGCGTTATCTGAAAAAAATTAATCTTTTATCTCCAGAACTATTCGGATTCCGTCAAGGATATTCAACTGAGCTGGCACTAATTACCTTAACAAAGGAAATTGAACAAGCTATTGATAGAGGGTTACTTGTGGAATCTGTGTTTATCGATTTGACGAAGGCTTTTGACCCTATAAGTCATCACGTTCTACTTGCTAAACTTGAAACATTTGGAATGTCTGGTCCACCACTAAGTTTTATTAAGAGCTACCTCAGTAACCGGTCTCAAATGGTTCATGTTAATGGCCATCTTTCAACGCCCAAGTTAATTAACGTTGGTGTTCCATAGGAATCAATTTTAGGCCCACTTGTATTTTTGATGTTTAATAATGATCTACCTACCATTCTTACAAGGACAAAGTGCATACTTTACGCTGACGACACAACCATCTTTCAGTCATGTAAATCAGTTTCTTCACTTCAGTCTGACCTCAACACAGATTTACATAACATAACTTTATGGTGCCAGGACAATTATCTTCAGATCAATGCTACTAAAACCGTGTTTATGTTGTTCCATTCCCCGCGCATTTCACTTGACATACAACCTTTCCTTCACATTGGTAATACCGTCATAAACATTTCCAGTGAAGCGCAGTTTCTTGGCGTCATCTTAGATAGCGAACTGAAATTTCATAAACATGCAGCATCACTCGTTAAAAAGATTGCATTTGGTATTCACGTTATCATCAAGACACGAACTTATTTTCCGCCTCACATCATACGTACTCTGTATTTTGCTTATATTCATAGCCATATTTCGTATTGCGTATCATCTTGGGCTAACACATATTTCACGCACATCGAATGTTTGCAGCGACTTCGAGAATCAAGCAGTTAGATTAATGACTTCCAGCCCATTTTCCTTCTCCTGCAGCTCCTTGTTTCCTCAGCTTAACATACTCCCATTGAGACAATTATTTTATCATAGAATGCCCATTGTCGCCTTTAGACTCATCACGCATGACATTTTTATTGCATGCATTGATCATCGTCACTTAATTAATGGTAACATCCCCCTGTTTTTCCAGTGCAATAATCTTCTTTTGCTGGCCGTAAGGACAAACTACGGCAAGTTCTCAACCTTATTTACTAGCATAGCCATTTGGAATTCATTACCTTTCGAATTGAAATCATCGCATAACATTCATATTTTCACTTCGCGCAGTAAGAAATATTACGTTCAGGAATTAATCAACTCATCCGATTTGTGTAATAAACTGTTAATAGCTATCCACAGTTCTGTGCTATTTTACTACTTCAAATTGCCTTTGCATAATTGATAACACTGAAAATGAAACGTGTTGCATTTGTCACGTAGAGTTCATTAATATTGTTTTTAGATGCGGAAGCATCTTATACTCGCGCCTTGTAGTGCGCCGTCCGCGCCGTCCGCACCGCTTCTCGAACATTCGACAGCTGACGCGCGCGCATGCGCCGTCGCGCCGTCGCCCACTCTTCCACCATCTGTGCATCCCTTCCTCCTCTACACACCGCGCGCGCTTCACTCCTCCACCATCTGTGCACCCTTCCTCCTCTACACACCGCGTTCGACATCTACAATTCTCCTGATTCTCCAGTGGACGCGCATGTGGCGTCGCGCTTCGAGAACATTCAACAGCTGACAGTGCATGCGCCGTCGAGCTGTATATATACTCAAGGTCGGCGCTCGCTCGCTCAGTTGCCGCTCGTCGGTTGGTTTGTACGGCGCGTCGACGTCCAAGGTCGCAGTGAAATGAATTCCAACGAATCCACAAACACAATGATCGACGTCCCTTCGACCAGCGCCGCCCTTTCGCATACGTGTGTACGTGTTCACTCATTTAACACCCCCTCCTACAACCACGTTAACCAATTTAGCCATCGACCCAAGTAAGTCGCAATTTAACACCCCATTTCACAACCACGTTAACCAATTTAGCCATCGACCCAAGTAAGTCGCACTTTAACACCCCGTTAACCAATTATATGCTCCGCATCCTCCTCAGTGTTCCCCCGAGGGAAGCTGCGGGCAATTTTTTTGTCCTCACTCTCTTTTGACTATTTCCTTGTTATTTTCAATAGTGAGTATTACCATTATGTTGTGTATTGATCGTATTTTTGTTGTTAATCAAGATTATTCATTATTACTCACAAGTCCGTATACTATTGCTGTATTTTTTGTAATGTAATTACCCCATCCATGTAGCTATAGGAAGTCCCCCTGTCAGTTTCTCTGAAACTTTGTGACCTTCTGCTGTAATAACGCTAACCATGTAACTCAACTGAACTATTTAATAAACTTGACTTGACTTGACTTGATATTGAACCAAGAAAGCCAGTCCTTACTGACTTGTACCACATTTTAACATCTTTGTCTGGGCGGATTATAAAGTCCCGTGACTTCAATGCTCATCACACTCTTTGGGGTAGAACGAATTTCAATTCTCGAGAAAAAATTATAGAAGGCATTACAGATCATGACAATGTCTGCACCGTAAATGATTGATTGCAAACTATTTTCGTGGACCATCTCATAGCACATGTTTAGACGTTACATTTTGCTCCTCAGATATTGCAGCTGAATCGCAATGGACAGTGGACACTGAGTCACATAACAGTGAGCATAGCCCGGTATTAATAGGCTATCTTCTCATGAACTTTAGTAATAGCAGAAAATGTAGACGTGCAATGATCACGAATTGGTAATTATTCGGGCACCTAAATGCAAGCAATTTGCAAAACTCTGGCGATGCGGAAGTGTTCATCAGCATGCTGCTCAACATTGAATCTAGCAGCAAAACACTTGCGATTCCACCAGGACACACAAGCATAGACGCTGAATACCAACAACATCGCGCGATTTGTCGAAGAGCCGAGAGCTGATATCGCCATACAGACAGCCAGAATGAATATAGAAAAGCGCAAAAGATTTTCTCGGTGATGCGCAGAAAGCTTGATAAACTCTCACAGAAGAAATTGAGAAAGTTTTGTGATTCCTTAAACCCTTATTCTTCAGTCTCAAAAGTATGGCAATTATATCGCTCTCTAAAATCTCCATTAGCTCACACTCAATCTTTGCAGGCGATAGCGTTGCCAACAAATTTGACGGAAGAGATCATGGCTGACGAATTTTGCGACTTGTTGCACTACCAGCAGAAGCAGTGTCCACAAACCTGTTCATAACAAAAGAGCAGGCTTTGAAGCGGCCAATAAGAGACGCACTTATGGAAGAGCACTCATCCCATGCCATAGATTTCAGCCAAGCTGAACTAGAGTCTGCCTTACGTACCGACCGACGAAAAACTTCCCCAGCGCCAAATGATGTCACTTACAGCATGATGTGTGACCTCGGACCTTCTGGGAGTACGGCGCTCCTTGGCATTTACAATAACAGTAGGAAAGGTGCGTCGGTGCCACTTTCCTGGAAGGTGGCAAAAGCGTTCCGATTCCTCAACCCGGTAAACCCGCCAACGTGCTGTCATCGTTTCGACCAGTAAGCGTAATCTCCTGCATTAGCAAAGTCACAAAGAAGATGGTGCAACAGCGACTGCAGTGGTGGATAGAAGTCAGTGAGGGGTTTCCTGACCAATTATCAAGTTTTCGCCCACGTCGCAGTGCTTTGGACTCTCTTTTAGACCTTGTCACTCCTGTGAAGCACCAAAACACATTCGTAAGATTGACAATTGCAGCTTTCCTAGACATTAGGCACGCCTTTGACACAGTCAGCCACGTACATGTTTGGTACGGATTATATAGTCTAGGAATGAAGGAACGTCAACTTCGTTGCATTTCTGATTTCCTGACTGGCTGAACTGTATTCATGGCGGCAAGCACTGGCAGAAGCACGTCACGAGGCCTCAAAACAGGTGTACCCCAAGGAAGTGTATCACGCCCTATACTACTAATCATAGTAATGTGCCAACGGCCGACTCTCTTACCATTATCAGTACATATTTCAATGTACACAGATTATATCTGCCCCTGGTCGTCAGGGCATTAATGCCGGAAAGTACAGGATCTGCCTCGAGAAGGCATACATATAAGAATGCGCTTTCTGAAAGAATGCGGCATGGACGTTTCAGCAGAAAAATCTGCGGTGTTACCTTTTACCAGAAGACGTCACGACCAGCTCAGACTCTCGGTCAACCAGACTGTAATTCATCTTGTGTGCAAGGATCGTTTCCTCGGCATAACATTGGACTGCATGCTAACCTGGGGACCTTATATGTCCAACATTGAGGAGCGCGTGAACCGGACACTGAATGTTCTCCGATGTATTACATGAACCAAATGGGGTGGCCCATGAGAATCACTTCTGAAGGTTCATAGAGCTCTTGTTCGACAAGCCATCGCATATGCATTACCAGGGACGCAAAGTATGTCTCAGACAAATGAGCGTAAACTAAACAACATCGCAGCCCGCAGTGTGCGTATTCGCCTGGGCTTACCACCATCAACTCACAGCCGCCTCGTAATCGCAGAAGCCACAGAAACCCCAATTCAAATTCTTCGCATTCAGAAACTCTGTCGCCACTTACTCCGCTTATCGCAAAGGCATTAAGCCTATCCGCTTTGTGAAAAGCTTATTCAAAGAAACGGGTGAATTGGTGACACCTTGCGAGCTTGCGTGGCGGCACTTCAACAAGAACAATATTTGTTGCGTCCCGATATCAGTTTTCCTCCTTGGCAGCTTACATCACCTCCAGTCACTTTGGTCATCAAAGGGACAGAAAAAACATCCTCAACAGACTACCTTGAGGCCAAATTTCTAACGCTTCAACAAATGTGCAATTACCAAGACCGTTTCACATTTCTTTTCACGGATGGCTCTTCAATGGACGAAAGTTTTACTGCGCTTTTCATATACCCGAATATAAGTAGACAAAGATTTCCGACTTTCTAGAAAGACGTCGTCTACAGCAGCGGAGCTTGTTGCAATATTACAAGCTTCAAAATTCACTGTTGAAAGCCAGCAAAGACAAAACTGGGCAATATAATCTGACTCCAAAGAAGCACTCCAAATGATTAAGGATTTTTATTTCTATAGAGATAGCATCATATATGAAATATTAAAGTAAGTGGCAGATCCTACGTACAGTGGGAATTGATGACATGCGAAGCACAAATGAGAAATGTTGATGTGCGACTTTAAAATCACCACAACGTTATGAGGTGGAAGTCAATAATGCCGTACATGATTTCCGTGTCATGATTATCATGTTGGGATGTTTTGTTTATCTTTGTCATCTTTTCGCGTCACGTGATACCAAATTTAGTATATGTAGAGGTAGTGAAACGGCCGCGACCACGCTATGAGCGTGGTATGTTTTTATGTTCTTACATAACACGCGTGTCAGGATTATCATGTTTGCACCAGTCATATACTTTCGTCATCCATTGACGTCATGTAACACCAAATAGGGTATATGTGGAGCTAGCGAAACGGCCGTGAGCGAATCATGAAGGGCCCAATATACTCAAATGTAGCGTTGACGCTCGCTCACGCTGGGCACAACAACCCTACGTTAGCAAAACGTGAGCACTCTATAGTCTGATGCCAGACGCGACCAGCCTCCAACGGCGCGAAAAGCGCCATTCTGCATTTCGTGCCGATGCGTTACCCATACAACACTGTGTCTCCCTCTTTTCGTGACGGAGGGATGCCGGACGCGCTGAAACGCGCATGCGTCAAAGCAACACAGCACGGCGCGCTGCTGCGAGTATATGGCAGGACCGGCGCCTGGCGTGGCAACGTACGCCACCGTGACGCGACGAAATGAACGCCGGCGAGCACGCAGATTACGTCACGTCGAAATGTATTGGCGCCTTGACTGTGACATGTTGCCATGTTCTCACATGATACGCATCACATGATTATCATGTTTACACTAGTCACATACGTTCGTCAACCATTGGCGTCACGTAATACCAAATTTGGCCTATGTGAAGCTAGCGAAACGGCCGCGAGTGCATCATCAGTGTGGCATGCAGTCAAGTTTTTATGACACGCATGTCGTGATTATCATGTTTGGTTGTATCATTTACCTATGTCGTCCGTTCAGGTCGCGAAATACCGAGTTTGGTACATGTGAAGCTAGCGAATAAGCCGCGACCGCATCATGAGCGTAGCATGTAGTCATGTCGTTACATGACACGTGCCTCCTGTTTATCATGTTTGCACCAGTATCATACCTTCATCATCCGTTCACGTGCCGCAATACCAAATTTGGTATAAGTGAAGCTAGCGAAATGGCCGCCAGCGCATCATAAGAATGGCATTCCGTGCTGTTGCATGACACGCATCTCATGATTATCATGTTTGCACCAGTCACATACCTTCGTCATCCATTCACGTATTCACGTATCTCGAAGAACCTGTATTGAAACGATGGACATGGTCGCGGACGAATCGGTCACGTGGCGTGATTAGGATCCCTCCAGTATCAGGATTCATATTTCATTTCATTTCATTTTATTACCTTAAAGACCCCTATAAAGGGGTATTACATAGGGGGTAGAAATACATTGGTACATAATTTGCTTATTGTATAAATAAACACAATAAAGAGAAAAATACACGCGCTAAAGTACAAAATTTGCATAACATGTAACTGAACACGAGAAAAATACAGAAACATACATATGTGGGCTAAGGTGTTACATACGTCAGCACAAGTACAATAAATAATACGTCAGCACTAGTACAGTAAATAATACAAACTATGTCACTTTTTATTGCGAAAAGTGCGCAGTGATACCGCAAACGAACACGGGCAAGTGATGGCGGCAATCTGGTGGGGAAGGTTGTTCCAGTCTGTAGAGGCATGGCAAAAGAATGAGGCGGAAAAGGTAACAGTGCGCATTCGAAGGCGGCCCACTTGGAAAGTGTGCCGTGTACGATGAGATGCTCGGGCTGCGGGGTAGATATATAGGGTGGCTTATGAAGCGAGGTGTGATAAAACTTGTGGAAAAGTGAGAAGGCTGCAGTGCGCCGGCACGTACCAAGGGGAAGCAAATTCAATTCTTTCGTTAAGTAAGATATGCTTGTGTCATATGAATAATTAGAATGAATGAACCTTGCGGCACGATTTCGAATGGCTTCGAGTGCGTTGATGAGATATTTTTGGTGGATATTCCATATGGCAGATGCATATTTCAGTTTCGGACGGACTATTGACTAGTAGGCCAGTAGTTTAACCAGTTTGGGGGCGCATTTCAGAGAACGCTTGAGAAAACCAAGTGATTTGTTAGCAGAAGAAATGATGTTAGTGACGTGTGTGCGCCAGGACAAGTCGTTCGATATAGTAACACCTAGGTACTTGTAAGACTGCGCAGAACACATGGGAATGTTCCTGATTGTGTATGTGTAAGGAAATGGGTCGTGCCGACGAGAAAATAATCCTAATAAATGCAAACTGATGGTATTTTCTCGTCGGCACGACCCATTTCCTTATACACAATCAGGAACATTCCCATGTGTTCTGCGCAGTCCTACAAGTACCTAGGTGTTATTATATCGTGTTCCATTACCAACGGTCGCACCATTTCTGTAGACGGTTGATGTCCTCCTGAAGTAAGTCTTGACTCGGTGTGTTAGTAATTGTTCGATAAATGACGCAGTCGTCTGCGAACAAACGAACGTTGCAAGACACGTGCAGAGGCAGGTCATTGATGTATATTAGGAAGAGTAAAGGTTCGAGTACAGATCCTTGCGGTACGCCGGAATTCACTGGTAGGGCGCTAGATGCGTGGTTGTTAACTGTAACGAACTGAGATCGGTTTGTCAAGAACGCTTCAATCCATCGCAAAATGTCGCGGTTAATGTTCGCAAGAGAAAGTTTTAGTCATAGATGTTGGTGTGGTACCTTGTCGAACGCTTTTGCGAAATCTAGCAATATCGCGTCTGTCTGGAGGTTAGAATCTAAGTTGGTATGAATATCATGCAGGAAAATGGCCACTTGTGTTTCGCAGGAAAAGCCTTTGCGGAACCCATGCTGTGAAGAATGAAAGTATTTGTTCGAGTCAAGAAATTTCATAATTTCTGTGTACATGACGTGTTCCATGAGCTTACAGGGCACACTCGTTAACGAAGTGGGGCGATAATTAAGCGGGCAATTTCTGTCACCTGCTTTGTGGACTGAAACAACCATTCTCACCTTATAGTCATATGGCATTTCACCAGTTGAAAGTGACTGCGAGAACAGCAAACACAGGAAAATCGCGTTGACATACATGTCTAGTATTCTTTAACAGTTTCAAATAATGTTATCCACGCCGGCTGACGATGTGGGTTTAACATTGTCGATTTGCGATGAGATTCCATCTGGAAAAATATGTAATGGTCGGCATATGACTTGTTGCGTTGGTACGCGAAAAAGGAGGGGGCATGGTGAACTCTTGTGTAAATACAGACAAAAAGGCTGCATTAAAAATGTTCGCGCATTCTATATCGTTGAACGTTTCACCTTCTTCATTGGTAAGTGTTACACTGTGCCTTTCTTGAGGATTTATCACCTGCCAGAATTTCTTTGTGTTATTGATTAAAAGTTTCCGAAGGCTATCGCAAAAGAACGCATCTTTCACCTTGCGAATTGCTGATAGGTATGCTCGTTCAGCAGCGTAGTATTTTCCCATGCAAACGTTTCCGTCCTGCATTTAGCGGCACGATACATGCGTTTTTTTTTTGTTGTTTTCTAATCTTTTGAGCGAATTATTAAACCATGGTTTTTGTTCATGCGCTTGAAAGGTAATTTTTGGTATGTACCGGTTCGCTAAGTTGTTTATTTCCTCCTTGAATATCAGCCAATTTTCATTAATGATGCGGTTATGAAACGTATCTTGAAAGAAAGGTCGAAAATTTTGTAACTGTTCACATATTGCATCATAATTACCTTTGTCGTATAAGTGTATAGTTTTTTCGCGATTATGCCGAAAAGCTGGAGCAAAGTGAAAAGAAGCATGGATGACCTTGTGGTCGTTTATTTCTCTAAGAAAGGTAATAGACGACAAACTATCTGGACAGTTGACCAGTACTAGGTCTAAAGTGTTTGCAGTGTCTTGGGTAACACGGGTCATCTCTGATACAAGTTGTGTTGGATTAAAGTTGAGGCAAACGTTCAGAAAATATCTCGCTTTGGTTTGGCTTACTAAAGAGGGTACGGTGCCCCACCAATCAATGTCTGACAGGTTAAAGTCTTCAAAAAGAAGAAGGTTGGCGTTTGGGTGCCGAGAGCAAACGACAATTAGTGCATTGTTTAGTTTACAAGTGAAGTCGGTGCTATTGCGCGAAGGCCTGTAACGAGCACCTAAAATGACAGACTGTGGGGTGGCATGGCATAGAATACACATTATTTCAAAATCTGATGTGATATTGATAGCAGAACACGACAGCTGTTGGCTAACTGCAATGAGCACACCTCTTCCTCTAGTCCCGTCACGATCTTTTCCAAAGACGCTGAAGTTTGGCAGATCAGCCAATACTTCCGAGTCATGGACGTCGCTACAAAGCCACGTTTCCGTGATTTCAAAAACATTGCTGTTCGACGACAGTACGAGGTTAGACACGTGCTCTCGTTTGGGAAGGAAGCTTCGTATGTTAGTGTAAATTATTGAAAGGGAAACATGAGGTATAGGTTTCGTTCAAGGGGAGTGGCTTGTTTTTTGATGACGTGATGACTGCTATATTTCTTTCACTGTTTGCGATGCGTCATCGAACAGGTACCGCTTAGAACCAATAAAGAGAGTTTTAAAACGCGAGGAAAATGGCACAGATTTAGCTTTCGCAAAAAAAAACAAGTTGCCTGCGGGCGTTTCTATAAACTGCTGGGGCGAAATCTTCACCAATGCTGAGGTCGGTGCCCTTAAGTTTGCGCCCATTCGAGAGTGTCATTTCTTTTTTCTTATAATGATTAAGCCTAACAATCAATGGGCGCCGACGATTAGCCGAATAGCGACCAACACGATGTGCTCGCTCTATATCTTGAGGTTCAAGTGGCATGTCCAGGTGGTCTGAGCACAGACGTATAATTTTTTCTTCAGATGTGGCCGATTTTTCTGGTGCTGCTGTGTCAGGAAGGCCGTCAAACACAAGATTGTTTCGTCTCGAGCGATTCTCTGCATCGTCAACTCGCGCATTGAGGGCGTGAACGAGCCTTGCTGTTTGCTCAGTATCCGCCCGTACGGTATAGTATAGTTTGCTCAGTATCCGCCGTTATATTTATGTGGGGCATAATTCACGCTACAGGCGAGGATTTCGGCATTGCTGTCCGAGGATCCGAACCGTGATCTGGGCTTCGGTCGTTTCACTAATCTCTCCGCACGGACCGAAGCGGGGCTTGGGAACGGCTGACGTAGGGTGACGTTTACACAATCCGCAGGCTGGATTCGCGATTTTGTCCGTCGTGTGAATACAGCCTAGAAAGCCATAGCTACTGGCATCAGTGTGTTCAGGTATATGAGACAAACTTCATTCCAGATCGCATTAATATTGTGTCTGACCAAGATAAAGAGCCCTAAACTGTTCACTTCTAGTCTTCTCTTTAAAGAGGCACGTTGACTCTTACGGCTGCTGGGTTACACGAACCCCAAAAGTGAGCACAAATATCTCCAAAGAGAATTCACATGCCCCTTCACACCCCGAAAGGAGTCATATATACCTTTTTTTTCCTTGGAGTGAATGATGTGCTCGTGGTGTAAACACTCCACAAGGCCACATAATAGATGTTGAGGCTGTTTTTGCTACAGCATACACTTACACTTATTGTATTTCTTTATAACAGCTGGTAACACAATTACATAAAGCTCAAATTAATTTGGATGCCAGAAATAAAGCACAAAAACCAGTGAGACGCACGAAAGAACAGTAGTACGGATAAATTTACCGACTCGGAAAATACACTCACGCCAAAGGGAACAGGGAAAAAGAAAACTAAGATTTCTAGTCGAGTGCAATCGCGAAGAAAGTGTGAAGCATGCCGCACTGACACCATTGTTAACTTCAACGCGTCTAGCGCAACGTATGCTTCCGCGTATACGTATACAAGGCAACGCACATCCGGTGCCATGTTCTGGCAAACAAACGACGCGGTTCTCATATCCGTCGATAGCTCAGTTGGTAGAGCGGTGGACTGTAGAGGTTTCGTACTATGGACATCCATAGGTCGCTGGTTCGAATCCGGCTCGACGGAGTTCATTTTTAATTCACACTTTTCTCAGTTTTCTTTTTCTAAATGCCTTTTTTTTTCGTGTCACTACAATTGGGGACGAGGGAGACCTTAGAGAGCAACTTTGGCAAGGTACTGAGAGAAAATTTGGTGTGTTGAAAAAAAATACAGAAAAGTGGATGAATAGTATTGTACATTTGGCAAGTGATTCCTATGACTTCCCTCTGAATATTACAAATCTTTGGTATGAAAGAATTTAGTTTATCAGTCAACGCTGGTATTGTTTGAAAATCTGGTTACCCTTAATTTTGTGGAGAAATGCCAATCAACGACGAAAAGAAATTTTAGGAATGTTGAAAAGCAAGTTTTCTTTTTTTTTTTTCGGAAATTCAGACCCAACCCTCGACGTCTGGGCGAAGTATGGCTTGAAGCGTTTTGTTGGTTTCCTTCACATTTGTACGTCGCGCCATTTTCGGCACAGCATTAGTACCATTCTTGTTTCTTGTTGTTGTTTTTAGGGAGGATGCGTAATGTCTCACCTCGGCTGAATGTGTATTCATCTTCAATGTGGAAGCTGTGCTTCTGTCAGTGCTGTGCTTCATCTTTGAAAAAAAAACAATACAACAAAGCAAAATACGAAAGCTCAAGGTGAACCTCGAACGCGCTATACCATGAGGTCAAATGTCTCCTGCTATTCCAATTTAGCTCACAGGGATATTTTTTATTGATATTCCCTGTTTTTGATGTGTCAAGAGCACAATATCAAACATTATTCACAAACAAAGGCAGATCGCATCGAAAATTTGAGGCACACTCGGACAGACACGTACATTCTTAAAATGGAGGAGGGCACATTGTAACTTTTAAAGTGTGTTCGACGAAAGCCTGTGGGCATTTGACTGATTATCCAATGTTTTTTCTTCTTTTTTTCAGTTGTAATTGTTGTGCCATCACGTGGTTGCTGAGAAAGTGTGAAAGGAAGAGGCCACAGCCGACAGCGTTCCAATGTACGTACGGACGGATAGACGCGAGTATGATATATTAAAGTCTTTCGCCGTCCAAATTGCTTCGTGTGTTTTATTCGCGTGTTTCATTCTCTCTAAATCATAGGCACGTTCAATGGGCGCCCACATTGGCGTGCCGAACGGCCGTCACCCACTTGCATATGCTATGTAGTGTAAACAGCATTGTGAAGTCGAAGATCGTCCCGAGCTAGCCGCGTGGTGGTTGAACTTTGTGTGAAATCGTCCGCTAATTCCTACCTCCAAGACTTTCAAGTGAAACGAGACTTTTGCTTGCTCGATTTCGTTTCTTTTCCTTGTTTACACCACCTCAAAACACTTCGACGAAGTGGCTACAAGTCGTTGTCGGCGCGCAGTAAAGCTTCTAGCGTGATGTTCGCTCGAAGCAAGCGTCGCAAAAGCGTGGCAGCATGCCAGCAGCTGCACCGCCAACGTGTCTCGTTTTTCAAGTTGGTCAGCAAAAGCAGCACGATATCAGGGCAGTGATTCAGACTAATGAAGCTTCGTCCGTGACAATTTTAGCAGGCATTGACAACGTTTTCTCAGTGAAGTTCTATACATAGGACAGCTTCACGGTATCTTTTTTTTTCTTTTTGCGCAATTTTCGCTTTTTTTGCGCAAGGAATCAAACCCAAGCATTCGACGTGGCAGTCAAACATTCCATCACAAAGCTACGCGAGGTCTTGGAACTACTTTTCAAATAGACGCTAATCTTCGTGAAACGTCAATAGTGGTTGCAGTGCTGCCTACATAATTTTATAAACATTACATACGTACTCCTTTTATACAGTCGTCACGTCGGGTTGACGTCAATTGTGGTTAAGTGCTACGTGCTGAAGTTGATTTATACGCATGTTCCAGTTGACATCGTTGCGTAAGTGTAAACAACTGGTTATATGAGTATCTGCCACTCTTCAACATATGTCTGTGCGTGCAACACTTGTACATATATTTAGCATTATTTCATGACATGTCACTCAATCAAATAATTGCAACGCGGTCTCACCTTTTCTCGGCATGATTCGCATAATGGTTATTCCCAGGTACGTGGGATCTGCCAATATTTCGTGCTTTATGCATACGACAACACAGTACTACTCGTTTGCGTTAATGTTGTGCTCCAAAGGGGCAACGGAGAATCACGCAGTGCGAATAATATTGATGATTGATCGATTGATTGATAGATAGATTGATTGATTTGTGCGGTTTAACGTTCCAAAATCATCATATGATTATGGGAGACGCCGTAGTGCAGGGCTCCGGTAATTTCGACTACCTCGGGATCTTTAACGGAGCACACGGGCCTACAGCATTCTCGCCTCCATCGAAAATGCAGCTGCCACAGCCGTCAATCAATCCCGCAACCTGCGGGTCAACAGCCGAGTACCTTAACTACTAGACCACCACGGCTATACGAAAAAGATAAAGAGAGAGAGAGAGAGAGAGAAACCTCGGGACGACTCGTATTTTTACTCTAGCTATCCATAAAAGCTGATACCGTTATATTGGTGATCTGTATAGTTGGCTTAACCCATCGCATGTACAAAAATTATCACCGGCAGCTATCAATCTCAGGGTCGTGGGCTCTTGATCTCAAGGTCGTGGGTTCAAGCCCCACGTTGGGCGTAATTTTTTTTCACCTTTACTTAATCATAAAAAAACGTCTCTGCTTTATTCAATTGCTCTTTTTTCAATTGAGAAATAATCCCTTGTGAGAAGATTCCGTCACGTAGACACTGTCACGCGCGCTTTGTCAATTTTCATGTAATTCGACCCGTTGCCCGTGTTGCGCGCACTATATATATATATATATATATATATATATATATATATATATATATATATATATATATATATATATATATATATATATATATATATATATATATATATATATATATATATATATATATATATATACATTCCCACCTTCGTCGACGTCACAAGCACGCGGCAGTGTTTGACGGCATGCACAGGAGTCCTCTCCTGTACTTTTATTATGATGCTTCCTGCGAAGCATCTTAATAAAAGTTACCACGGCTCTCCGTCAAGGCTACTCAAAACAATAGCAGGATATCTATATTATCACACTTACTTATGTGAACGGCTGTGGAGAACGCGAGTAATTCGCTTACCCAACACGTTCGCAACAACCTGTATTTAGCGCTCTCACCATTTTGCTTTGCGAGAGCTGCGGAAATCAGTAAAAATGAAGTCATTTGCGTCCGTTGTAATTCACAACGCAACAGTAGCGCAGAATTAATCTTTTTTCGTAGAGCGCCGAGCTTTTGCGTCTGCTCTTGTTTTCGCCGTCGTTGAGGCGAGTGAACCAGCAAGCACTTCACGGCGGTTTGGTGACGCGTCCGACTAGCGGAGAGAAATTAGTATACTATAGCTCGTTTTCTGAGTGTTCGAAGCGCAAATGCACCTAATATTTCGCTCAATCATTGTTTCGTGCGCTGTAGTTGCACCTGGTTGCGCAGCAAGCTGTGAAAGTGAGTCGGGCTTTGCACTACTCAAAACTGCGTCGACAGGTGGCGCTGCGTGTCAGCAAAACTCCAGGGTCTGACGTCTATACTACTCGAGTTGGAGACTACTACGAGGAGATTCGTTTGCAGAAGTGTTTTGTTTAAGACACCAAGTGGGACAGGATGTGCTCCTAACTTCCTTTTCATCAAACCATCTAAACGACCCAGACCCATATATTTGTTTTCGTATCAGTGAAAAGGATACTTTTGCAATCAAGCACAGAAGCTTCTGTTGGGTAATGTAACAGATTACTCAAATACTGGACAGCAGAAGATTAATATTCCTAAATACGCAAGCTCTTTTCGTAGCAAGCATTCACCTAAGAATGGTTACAAGCAACAAAATTCCTTTCCACAAATGTGAAAACTGACGCCAGTGAAGCTACGACTATCAAGGCGAAAACATCTAATGTATCATGCTCACGTCCATCCGTCCGTCTCCGGCCTGCACGGCGCAAGGTGGCCACCGGAGGGCGTCAACAAACGCCGGTCGTGTCAGTCGCGCCTCGCGTCGTACTCGACCGCGCTCGCACTTTGCTAGCTCAGCGTTATAGTGTACTAGAATATAAGTATTGTTAATAGACTGTAGTAGCGTCGACGTGCTGAGAGCGTGTCCGATCACGCATCGCGTATACTTTACTCTGGCCAAACCCGTCTCCATGGGCACACGCGTTTGCAGAAAGCATTTCGGAATTTACAAAGTGACTGATAGACGGACGGATGCACGGATTGCCAGGTGGACGTACGAACGGACAGATGCGTGGACGGTCAGCGGACAGATAGACAGACTGAAAGACAGATGCAGGGACATAGTACGGTCTACTTTGAATCTTTATGCGTGATAAGAACGCACTATGCACGGTATACTTATAATGAGAACTGACTGACAATTACGCCAAGGAAAGTATAGGCGATATTATTAGAAGTAATTGTAATGAAAACGTGAAGAAAGGAAAGTGTATGAATAGATAACTTGCCGTGGGCAGGATCGGAACCTGCAACTTTCGAATAACGCGTTCGATGCTCCACCAACTGAGCTACCACGGCTGCTATACCCCCCCCCCCCCCCCCGATCCCCTTTACGGGGTATATATGTGCAATAAACATGGAATCATCAGTCAGCGCCGCCAGTAGCCATGACGGCGAGTGTATGACACTCCTTTTTTTTTTTTACCTATTGACGTTACGTAGCACGTGATCTTATTACGAGCCATCAGCTGACTGGTTTTCGCCGAACACGGAATCGAAAAAGTGTCCTTCAATTTTACAACCACGCCCCGCCGCAGTTGTCTACAGTGACTAAGGTACGCGGCTGCCGACCCACAGGCTGCGGGATCAAATCCCGGTTGCGGCGGTTGCATTTTCGCTGGAGGCGAAAATCCTGTAGGCCCGTGGGCTCAGACTTGCGTTCACGTTAAAGAACCCCGGGTGGTCGAGATTTCCGAAGCACTCCACTACGGCGTCTCTCATAATCACATGGTGGTTTTGAGACGTTAAACCCCACATATCCATCAAAACAATACATTAACGACCAGCTTCTTAGCCAATACCCCTTAGTGGATAAGAGCCACAAACGAGGATTAAGCAAGCAAGCGCTTAACTACGTACTGCTACATGTATAATGAAGCCGAAGGCTAGACTTCAGCAGTAGCCCTAGCTTTGCGGTAGTGTTCTTTTTCTTTCATTAGTGTTCTCTCTCGGAGTGAATTAGGCCCATGTGCTCAGATTTGGGTGCACGTTAAAGAACCCCAGGTGGTCTAAATTTCAGGAGCCCTCCACTACGGCGTCTCTCGTAATCATAGAGTGGTTTTGGGACGTTAAACCCCAGATATCAATCAATCAATCTCTCGGAGTGAATTACCTTACGCTATGACTTTGAACAAATGCATGCAACTAAACTGAAAATGAAAAAGCTTAAAGAGAAATCGCAGCCTTTTGTTATATGCTGGATGAACTGTCACGTTTTTGGCTTGCGTAAGATTCTATAGAGCAAGTGTTCTCTCTAGTAGCTTTCGTAGCAAGCCCTGTCGATATCCGAGGCAGCTGAACAGTAACGAGTGCGCCATATCGCCACTGCTGCTTTTTGGCTTTCGGAAGTTTTTTTTTTTTTTTTAGCCTTTTTCTCTCCACTATCGTGCGCATGCCGTTCGCGGTGAACCAATTTCTCGCCTGTCGGTGGCGCATACGTTGTTCCGAGGTCTGCTCCAGTTTTTTTCTCCGCGGCAACCGTCCAGCCGGACAGCTGTGATCGTATAGTGGTTAGTACCTTGCGTTGTGGCCGCAATAACCCAGGTTCGAATCCTGGTCACGGCAAACTTTTTAATTTTTTTTTTTGGACACGACTCGGTTTATCGATCTCGCCGAGTGAAATAATCTATGGACGCTCTCGGAAATGTCAGCTTGCAAAAAAAATACGTTGTTTTATTGTATATGTCAATGCAAGCTACATTTCTTTTCTTACTGATCAATAAGATTATACCTCAGAAGCAACACTACGTGCCAACAAGAAACTCGCATGCAGAAATAATCATTCTACATGCGACGCTTATACTAAAGTTCAAAAGCAAAAAAAAAAAAATACGCTTGCATGATCGAGACATTCTGAATGTTGGCCCATCACACTAACAGAGCATGCTCGCTTTCGCCCGGCTATAGCTCAGTCGGTAGAGCATGAGGCTTTTAATCTCAGGGTCGTGGTTTGGCCAATCGGCACAACCAATGAGTGCTTTTCAATCCTAATCACAGTGGAACACAAAGATAAGTTTGCCTGCTTCGAACGCAGCAGCAGTTATACACAGACGCTTGACACAAGCTTGTGCAAAGTATTTTTTAACACGAAAGTGTTTCATAACGGGTTCCACCATGGTTCCGCTGACGTATTTCCGTCACGGATATGACGTTGTAAAATATATACTAACAGCTTGCAAAGAAAAATATTACACCATCTCCCGCTAAAAGGTAGGTGCCAAGCATTTACCTTTTAGCTTAAGCTTGCTACATGCTCACTGCACTGACAGCAGTAAATAAATGGTGAAATCAGCCATCAATTTGTTTGATCTGACTCTGGCAATAAGGCATCGGGTACGTTTTGTCGAGATTAGCGAGATATGCTGCTTGCTTAGCGGTGCATACTAAGCCTAACGCGCCGAGGCAGTGGTCGGACTGCATCGTCAGATAAAAAACGCCGCACCTCCTAATATTGAACATGCAACATCGCACCGCATTCCGTGCGCGTCGGATCCTCCTTTGGTGGAAACAAAAAAAAATTGAGAAAAGGAGCTTTGCAGTGGGAGACGCGAAGCAATTGTTATTATGGCGTCGGCTGAGAAACAGACACAAGAGAGCAGCCAAATGGCAACAGCGTCGGAGAGAAATAGCCCCAAAGTGAAGTTATCAGCTGGCATAAGGTTCTACTAATTTTCAGCAGAGGAACAAATTCACGCTTATTCAAGTTCCCGTTGTAGTTGGTTGTTTATTAGCTTTACAGCGTTTTTTTTTTACTTATCCGCCGGCACGAGGTTCTACTGATCTTCAGCAGAGCAACAAACTCACGCTTCTTCAAGTTCCCGGTGTAGTTGCTTGTTTAATAACTTTACTCAATTTTAAGTTATTTAACTACCCATAATAACTACAATTCGTTGAGCAGACGCCATGAATACGCTGAGCAGACGACACGGCGCGAATGAATACATGTGGAGGGGCTAAGCGCCCTTACTATTGAACGAGGGGCCTGTAGCTTCCACAGTGCTGAACGGAACTTCTGAAACATAGTATAGTGGTCTATCACTGGATGAAAAGCTTATCTGCTCATGCATTGTAATCGCTTGAAACCGTCCTCTTCGTGTAGCCCAGATGACATCCCTTCCGCCACACTAAATACTTACGGTAGTATATTTGCCCCAGTACTGACTGCAATGTTTAACTGTCAACGCTTCGACATCTCCCAGCATGTAGAAAACTGCGTGTGTTTTTCTAGAATTTACGTTGTGCTGCAAAGCTGATGTTTCTAATTATCGTCCAATTTTTCTACTGTGTGGCTACTTCTCTCTATTTTGTACTTTTTACGACGATTGCGTCTGAGCTTCAGTGCTCTTCGCACACTTTATTTCGAACTGTGTTTTTTCCCGAGGTCAAGTACAGATGGTGGGCATTCATTCTGAATCCCGCTAGAGCACATTTCACGTGAGTTGAGAAGCATTCCTGTAGATATATACGTATACGAATCCAAACTTCCTTCGGGTGCAGCCTTTCCACGCCATTCCACCACGTGATTCCATTTCATTTCTCATGTGAGAGCAAAAAAAAAATGCACCGCCGGGGCGCAGTGACGATGTCCCGGGGTTTCGCCACGGAACCCGTTCCGGCATTCGTGGAGTTGTAGTCATGACCGCAAGCGACGAAACTCCACAATAATTCTATATGACACACGGCTGCGTTGGCATGGCCAGAGTTCTAACTCCAGACAAAACTTATTTTTGAGCTAGCTAATGTTTTACAAACATTTCTCAACTGGCGCAAAACTAAGAACATGAAAAAGAGGGGAGAAGAGGTACATTCAGGGCGGGCTTCTACCTCTCTGTACATGTATGGAATGGGAGTTTATGTGTAAATTATTGTAATTATCTATGCATCTTCGCCATTTCCGCGTGTTCTCAATTCTGTACGCGGTACGTAAACACTGACTAAATAAGTTATTGGCTATGCTAAAAAAAAAGGAGGGGGGGGGGGACGCGTCATCACCTCTATAGACTATTTTCCGTAAGACATCTGCAGGGCGCCGCAATCTTAGGCCGTCAAGCCGATGTTTTTTTTTGTTGTTGTTGTTGTTGTTGTTCTTGTACGTCGCAACATGACTTATTTATGCCACGAAACACCGTATACACCAATCGAACCGTTTTCATGCGTATGCGGCCACCATAACACCGTTCGTTTAGTAGTTAAAGACACAAAACACAAACGTTAAGAGCCAAGTATTTCGGCACTCAAACCGACCGGTAAAACAAGAAAAAAACAGTGTGTTGCCGTAATCGTTACCAAACACAAGTAACGCGCGTTACTTCTGCCGTTACGCCAGGCTTGAAAATGATAGTCACCGTGAATTCGCTACAGGAAATGCAATTACAATTCGTTAACCTGATAGATACCTTTGGCACGCAACTCTAAGCAAAATCAACAATTTTAGCTGCATTACTGATACAGCAGGGAAACTTTGCGAAAATGTGCCGGAATTTAGCAATATTAGAATGGCCCACATGTATTGCTAACTAAATGTTGTAGGCCCATGTGCTCAGATTTGGGTGCATGTTAAAGAACCCCAGGTAGTCGAAATTTCCGGAGCCTTCCACTACGGCGTCTATCACAATCATGTGGTGGTTTTGGGACGTTAAACCCCGCATATCAATCAATCGTATTGCTAACTATACATTCGCCTTGTTGATGTATACTGTATCTACATTCCTTCTCGTTGACACTTCTCTCACTCTCTCTCACCTATGAGCTTTTGCATGCCGTCTCCCCATCGTCGAGTGCGATCATCACACACCTTTGTTGGAGATATATATGCCCTCTCGACGAAGACGAATTCGCTTCTCTGCGACCATATCAGACAAACAGGCTGAATATATCTGTACGTGAAACACGTGGTCAATCCACTTCAGCCAACTCGTGACCTGCTTCACCTACTTCGCAACGAAGGTGACTCACCACTTGATAGAACGGCAACGCACCCACGCAAAGATAACTTATGATGATGATGATGATGACGACGATGATGATCCTCGTTTATTTCTGGCAATCGCCCACAATGGAGTATCGGCCCAGAATCGGGCGGCATGATATTTAAGTTTGTGGGGTATGGACTAAAAACCTCCAATGAAAATTAAGTTTATGAAATTAAATAGAAACTTACGAATTAAAATACTGCACAGGAAAGCAGTCAGGCAATCACGTAGGGTCTGAGGTGAAAATAAAAAGAATGTACTAACAAGATAATCTTTTTGTTCCCATTATTTACTCAAACACAGCAGAGCAAACTAGAGCTCCCTGTGATAACTTAGTGTGACACCTCCAAAGGATGAAGTTACTGCAACATTTATTTGTAGACCTAAAGGACCACAGATACAAAACATCTGTGATCATTCTCTTCTTTGTCTCTGTTTGTGCGCTCTGCTGGTCCGTCATGAAGAGCAACCAACTAGCCCCCGTTCCAGTATTGTGACTCCCTGACTGAGTCAAGCGTGCGTTGCGAAACATTTATCAACTATAATGAATGAATAAACCGTATTTAAAGTCCGGCATTTTCTTTCAGACGAGGCGAGTGTGAAGAGGGGATGTAGTAAGACGGTAAGTCGGGCCAGTTGGTTAGATTCCATCGTGAACTCGGCGCACCTCGTATTCTGCGCATGTTGTGGTGTAGGCTGCCGGGACCTATATATATTGCCAATATTTTTCACCCCGTTTTTTCCAATAAACAACAGTTGTGAGTCAGCGCCGTCTTTTCTTTCTGTTCTACTCCTTCCCTGTCCTGTATTTTTTCTGGTGTTGCGCTGTAAGAAAGTTCACGATGAAGAGGGGATGTCCTGTCCTGTCCCACCCTCCGTCGTCGATGATGGTCGTGCTTCAGGCAATTAATGCTGGCAGTATGGTTCATTCAACGAATGAACGAGAGCACACACTTTGCACCATTAATAAAGTTTGATAGATCTACGCAGTGTTAAGTATAGTATTGCACGAAATATACAGCTTTATATTATTCTGAAATTCTGCCATGATTTGGTTAAGCACTGGCGCGATATTCAGAATGTATTACTGACCTGAGCCGTGAATTACGTAGGGAAATGACGGACGAGAACAACATTCATAAAGCGATCTTTCAGAATCCTGGCTTCAAATTGTCTAAATGAGCTATAGGCAAGCTGTTAAAGAAGCATGACCATGATGAATAGGGCAATGACATATATATATATATATATATATATATATATATATATATATATATATATATATATATATATATATATATATATATATATATATATATATATATATATAACGAGACGGGGCAGCAGCCAAGAAATAGTGACGTCAGCTCTGTTAGGCATTGGTTGCACAGTCCTTACGCAGCGCCATCCTCGACGAGAACTTTCAATTCGCGCCCGTCGATAGCTCAGTTCGTAGAGCGGTGTACTGTAGGAGTTCCCATGGATATCCATAGGTCGCTGGTTCGAGTCCGGCTCGACGGAGTGATTGTTTTTTGCTTACTTTTTTTGCAAGAAATTTTCCTTTTCGTACAGTACAAAAAGTGACGTTACATTACTAATGAAATGCAGCAGGCACAATCCTAAGACTGCTGAACGAAAAAGTAAACACGCAGAAAAAAAGACAGCCTTGCGGTTACAGAGAGCCGTTAACTTATAGGCGGACAGTTCCTGTGAAAATTGGAATTTTATCTTTGAATAAGGTAAGACGATATTGTAAACGAATAAGGTAAGACGATAAGTAAGACGAATAAGGTAAACTTATGGTTACGCCATTGAGAGGGAAATCACTCGTTAGTGCTGGGAAAACGTTGAAAGGCAATGTCCTCGTGAGTTGGGTGCATGCATTGCGAAGCGGTGCCTACTTATGTCAAGTGCTGAACGATAGCCTCTCGCAGTGATCACTAATTTGCCTACAGGTATCACACCTCCTACTTTTTTTTTCTTTTGCCGTTTTCACGAGCCGCTTCGTGGTTTCTTATTTGTGAAGCAAAAGATTCCCCACATTCGGATAAACAAGGAACAGTATACTGGTGCTTGAGCTGTGAGAATCCATTACATTTCCCTGCTATGCATAAAACATAAAGTATGCGACTGCGACAGAAGCTTAAAATATACATTTTGAAAGTGGCCAGATAATACTTATTCAGAAATATATAAAAGTAACCGTAATTACAATTTTTCTGGTGCGAAAGCATAGAAAAGTATACCACTATGATTGTACCGATTGGCCGGCTAATTGGCATTGCTTATTTTTACGTTTACCACGAAAAAAGACAAGTACACCAACAACTACACGTGTCCTCCTATCATTGTTTGTGTGCTCGTGTTTCCTCAAAGATGTGCCGAGTAATCAAGTGTAGTCAGGGTTGCCTATAACTGTTGTTTTTCATTTTTTTCTGGTTTTTTATTAAATTATATATTTTCACATTTAAAACAAAAACTCCGAGCGCCTCATGACCTTTCATCGACATGCACAAAGCAAAAAAAAAAAAAGCCGCAGTCGCACACGATAAATGCTACGGCATTTTTCGCCAGCATGCTACAATTTTTTTAGGAAACACCAACATTATGTAGTACGAAACAACGATGTCCTTCATTGCTGATGCGCTGATGCCTTTACTGTTTGTTCGAATCGTCCAAAATTTCTTACAAAAACCAAGGCCGCAAAACAACTAACGCTAAACGTGGGGGGGCTCAAACCAACGACCCTGAGATTAAGAACCTCACACCATGTGCTACGGTCTTATATATATATATATATATATATATATATATATATATATATATATATATATATATATATATATATATATATATATATATATATATATATATATATATACTAGCAACAATCATTCTGCTTGCGCGTTATTTTGTGTGTGTGTGTATTTTTTTTTCCTACAGGCGCGCTCAGCAAGTGAAACGAGACACTGCGCTCTCTTTTTGACCCCTTCACTTCTCTTTTAGATTGTGCACCACGTGGCTAGACTTCCTAGTGTCGTACAAAAATAGGCCAGCTTCAAGGACATCGTACCTCGGGGCAAACGTCCTCAAATCGTGAAAGCGTGCCAACAGCACCGCCAACGTTCAGCGTCTTCGGCTAAAACTCGAGTGGATGTTCCAGCATGGATTTCACGGCGACATTTTACGCATCCAATGATGATGATGATGGCCTATGTATATGGTTCGCACCCACTCTGGGGGATTTGCCAAGAAACGCATCAAATAACTTCCCGACGTCTTTTCTTCTTCTTAAGATTTGTAATTTTTTTTTATTCTTACCCTTTTGTCCACAAGTATTCTTCATTTTATCGCGCGATCTGAAGAAGCAACGCATTCTGTCTCATTAGATTCACTTAATAAAAGTATTAGAAATATCGGTTTTTCTCTTCAAGCATGCGGCTGACATTGAAGTGCATTTTATTAAAAAATATATTCTGTTATATGAACCACATTATATGTACAGTACATTGCTGCACGTTTTCCTTATGGACTTGTTATTTATTTGGTAATTTCGCTGGGCTATTTAATGCGTTTACCTTTACAGTCAGCTTGTATTCCTTGTAAACACTCCTGCACAGTGTTGAGGAGGTATGCATAAGTAAATACACAATAAATAAATACATATACAAATCTAGTTTTGTGTGACAGTAAGTAATAATGTGTTGTTATTTTCTAGCATGAATATCTGCTTTTTAATGATAATGAAAAACTACTTTTTTAAAATAGATTATACAGTCCGTGTCATCACCGCCGGAGTCGACCTGATGCCGCAGTCTCGGAGACGAGCAAGCTATCTGTAGAACTCCCAAGCATTTCTTTTTACATATATGTCACATATCTGAAGATTTCGGCATTGCGAAACATTTCGTATCATCCCGTGAGGGTTTAAATAGTATATTCGCATGAATAGACCCCCAACCACTACCGTCGCGTTTGCGTTACGATCAATGATGACGTTGCGAGTAGTTATAGTTATTGCTTGAGACATGCAAAAATATAAAAGAAATGGAAACAGAAAGCTGCAGTAGTCCGGCTCAGGTGCCAGAGTATATGGTGCACGTTCCTGTGGTCTCAGGTTCGAGGCCCACGATGGCATGAGAATTTTTTTTTTCGATCATTACCTCTGTCTTTATCCTTGCTCATATTTAACCAGTATTCCGAGCGCGTTTTACCATTCTCACGATCATGTATTGATATACAGTGATGGAAAATCAGTGGTAATGTATTGGCTAAATCGCCTAACAACCGCCCGGCCAGCTCAGGTGGTAGAGCATAAGACTTAATCTCAGGTTCGTGGGTTCGAGTCCATTTCGCAATGCCGAGAAAGCCGATGTTATCTCGAGCAGACGCTCGATAATCGAGAGAACGCACGAAAAGTAAATGCTGCTGGGGGGGACGCCACATTTGAATTCCCGGCAAATGCCATGACGTCGTTAATTTTGCCGGCGTCTATGATGTCGTCAAAATCCATGACGTGACGCATGGAACTTTCAGCATGAAATTTTAAAAATGACATTTTTACCTTTTTCTTCTTAGTTAAAAAACGCGTGTTGTGGCAGCTCGGTGCGAAATTTAAAAATAAAACTTTTAGCTTTATTTTCACCTCTGTTAATAAACGTATGATGCTGCAGTTATGAATGTTAGAGCTCTCCCACACCGGTGATACTTGTCCCAACCCCCCTTGATGTGGAACCTTGCGCACACCTGCAGTCTGCTGTATATAAAGTAGAACTTTTGTAAGCTACTAATAAGGACATCCGAGTTACTTCTGGTGCAAGATAACACTTCTCATGCAGCATAACGAAGGAACGTTTCGGGGAACAGTGAAATGAATAAAAAGAATCTTAAGAGAATGCCTCTTTCTTTTCGTTACGAAATGGAACCTGCAACAACTCTCCTCCTCTCGACCCCCTCGCCCACATGCGTACACGAACAAATGTTCAAGAACGCACAAGAAGTGGCGGCGATGTATGTACGAAATAGCTGTCAGAATTTATTCTGAAGAAAAAGTAGTGAGTTGAGGCAGAAAACAATAGAGGAGCAAGAAGAGAGTGCATTAACAATACCAGGGCAGTCATTCAAAAAGTTTGACGCAAGCAGCACCGAGATCATTGTTTATTGAAACACACCTAGCGCAGCAAGTGTGCCTACATAAATGTATTGGTATCAAAAAGAACATGTGGGCGCTTCGTCGCCGTCGATAGCTCAGTTGGTAGAGCGGTGGACTGTAGAGGTTCCGTGCTACGGACATCCATAGGTCGCTGGTTCGAATCCGGCTCGACGGAGTAGTCTTTTTTGTATTACTTTTTCTGTTCCTTGTATCTTTGTTAGGGCCGGGGAACATAGAAGGGTTGTTAGCTTTCTTTCTGTTTTGTCAAAAGAGGTGATGCATAAAACAAAAAAAATAATAATAAATCATGGATCAGGTTGTCAAGTCCGAGTGTTACTGAGTCTAGACGGACGCCTATAAGAAAGTTATGATCAAGCAGCCCTTGAAAAACTCTACCGTAAGTTCTCATCGCGCTGAGACGGGGACGAAGCTGCTAAACGACACGTGCGTCGTAAGTGTTTCGTCTCCAACACTCTCAATTCAAGATACCAAAAAAAAAAAGAAGTTAAATACCAAGGGCAGCGCTATTGCACAGCACCGCGCGAGGCCACGTCACCTGCTCGAGCGAATGAAGTCACAGGGATGCGGCAGTGTTTAGGTGGTGACAGCGCACCATCTGGGCGTGCACTGCATCTTTGCAGTGTTCAGTGGTGAACCTGTGTTCGTTATTGCTGGGCAGATGGTGGCCTTCACGCGCAAGATATATAGCGCCATGTACCCCTGGTTCCGAATAGAAGATCTTGGGGTCATAACATAATAATATCGGGCGTTTTACGTCCCAAAACCAGGATATGATAATGAGAGAGGTCGTATAGCGGACGTTTCTGGGAATTCTGCCCATCTGTTGGAGTGTAACATGCATCGACATCACACACGGGCCTCCACCACTTCGCCTTCATCGAAATTCGGCCGCCGCGTCCGGGATCAAACTCGCGACCTTCCGGTCTGCACTCAAGCACCCCGGCAGGTGGTCTTCGAGCATCTGCAGTGAGTGGCAGCAGTCGCAGTACGAGTCAGAGGGTACATCTTGCGAAGATGCACCCGAGCGAATGCTCTGCTTGTTGTGAAGCCTGAGTTGTGGCTGCTTGTTGTGACTGCTGGAGTGGTGACGTTTCGTGACGTATCGTCACGTCGCACCGCCGCATGTCCGGTGCGGCGAGCACCAAACCGGCACAGCGTCGCACCGCCGCATTGCAGCAGCCAATCACAGCGCGAAGAAGGAAACGTCACGATGACGTCCCACGAAGCAGGTGAACCAGCTAGTGGAGCTGCCATATTGCCAAATTTTTGTGCTGACAAGCTAGCTGCATCGGTGCCGGCAGTTTCGACAGAGCCACGAGTTCAGAAGCGGCCCGGTTTTCCACTAAGTTAATAATTTCACTTGTGCGGCAGGAGCCGGCACTTTGGAATCAGCGCTCGGCAACGCTAGGCCTTGCTTTGACAGATGGTATTTACATGTACTTCATTGTCAAATATTTTTTTTTCTTCCGGGCGCTTTTTTTGTAGTGTGAACTGCGCACGCAGCTGAGCTTTTCACGTGCGATAAAGTTTAAAACGCGTAAGTTTTAGACTCACACGGCGCGAACCTTGAAGCGTGACGTACGGCAAATCTGGAAAGCCATGTTTACCGGTTTCAAATTAGCAAGTGACATTCCATCGGGTTACACTCCGTAGTGATTGGAAAGGGAACGTAATGACAAATTTTGAGCGCCTATGACTTCTTTTCATAAAGTAATGTACGCCGGCGCTTATATTATGACCCCATAGAAGTGTTGTGGCGAAACGAGCCCGCGCCTTTCGAGCCGCTATGTAGCCTCGAGTAAAGCCCAAACCTCATAAGCGCGAAAATGCACGCGACAGCGACGAGCGATGCGACGTAGATCGTCTTCGCGCGATCAGTCGCTAGCGCAGGCAAACCTTCATTCACGCGACGGCTTCGGTGAGCGAACTCCATTGTTGCTGGCATGAGGCCGTCTACTCACACCAAGAAAACCGCGTAGTGAGCGGTACGCAATTTGAAAATAAGATATATTGTTGTGTAATGGAACGGAAAGGGTTTATGAATGCCTTGCGGCACTTTTTTTTATAAGCACATGCGTAAACATTGCGTGGGCCTCACATGAAAGCCACTTTTTACACTTCTAACGGAAAGTCTTGCAAACACTTTTCATGCGTCGTCTAACATAGCTGTGTCAACCAAATTGACTTAACATCAATCATTAGTTATGTACGTGTAGTACGAAATTGTTACGCAGTACACAGCTCGTGCAACGTTGGTGGCATTGAAAGGTTAAACATGGAAACATTTTTCGACTGTGAACAATTGCTCACTTTGTCATTGCAAGCATTAAAATTGCAATTGTGTTGGCCGATTTGGTGCATAGTATTGTGAGATATCTGAGTGGCAAATTCGGAAGCATTGATGGAACAATCAGTAAAAAGCGTGGAATGTCACATGTCATCTTGCCTTCAGAGTTCTTTTTTCTTGCTTCTCAGTTTGTGTCAACAATATTTCATTAAAAATGTTTGGAGGAATAGTGCATAATGTGTTTTTGTTACCTTTTCCTTTCTAGAAAATGTGAAGCTTTCATATAATAGATGGCGTAATTTAAGGGACACCTTTTCCAGGAAACTACGAGAACAGAAGAAAAAGAGCGTAGCCGGGACGGGGGAGGCAACGCCAAAATGGAAATTGTTCGATCTCCTCCTCTTCTTGAAGGACATCACCGAGCCACGTCCGTAAATCGAAGCTTTGTTTGTGGTTTATAGCAAACGTTGAAGCGTTGAAAGTAGCTGACACTTTAAAATGTTTTACTTGGAGCGGAAACACCTGACACCCAAACTGCTCCCTTCGTTGTGGCTACAGTGTCACTGACACATACTAAAGAAAAAATGGACACAACATTGGACTGATTATCACTTGTGAAGCTCATGTACTTAAAATTGGGTGCATTTCTTGGAAGTATTTTCATATAATATTTCAACTAATTTGCAACTAAATTTTCACTAACTAGCAACACGTTCCCCTCATATATCATTGATCTGCTATATGTTTGTCATTCATTTGGAAATCGGTAGAATTTCACTTGTGGAATCGATTTCTTCATGTTTAAATTGTTACCACAGCTTGCAGCATAATAGCAATTAGGAAGGTGGCGCTTTCGGGCCTGCACACTAGAAGCGATTGAGAGAAATGGGGAAGGAGCATTGAGCTAGGAAGGTTTTCAGCTACTTGTACATGAAGAATGTCAATACAAAATGGCGGAAGCGAATTAGAAAATTGACTGGTAAATACTTAGAAAAGAGCAGGGGGCCACACAAAAAAGAACTATCGGTTAAGAAGAAGGTGAAGGAAACAGCTACTGACACGTGAAGAATTGGCATGATTAAGAAGTCCGCACTAGAGATCTATCAAACTTTTAAGCACAAAATTGCAAAGGAATGGATCTATGATAATACTCGGAATAGTTCTCTACTGTTTGAGGCCAAGACAGGAGTATTGCGAACCAAGACATATCGGGCCAAATACGAAGGGGTAGACATGGTATGCAGCGTATGGGGAGAGGAGGAGGAAACTGCCGAATACTTGATAATGTTCTGTAAAGGGCTTCAACCTATAGTTCAGGATGATGGCGCAGAGTTTTTCAAAGCACTGGGGTTTAGAGACAGGGAGGGCAAAATAGACTTTAAGCAAGTAGAATTAACTAGAAGGAGGTTATCTGATTGGTGGCTAAAGTCAAGGCACGAGTGAAAATTAAGCCATTCACCGCAAAGTACCAGCCCTATACTTCACTATTTAGAGGGAAAAAAAGATAAATGTAGTTGTTCGTTCACTAAGTATTACGGCTAGGTGGCGTTAGCTGCCGCCTGAAGAGTAGAGCCACATCAATCCATCCATCCACTTCGACGGAGCATGCCAGCATAGAGATGAGTGGCGAAACTTGAGCCCTTGCCCTCCCTGTGAAAGCAGAAGAGGTCTGTGTTTCGGCAATGCCACCAGTGATGACTGCTACTTCTGCTAGTAGTCACTATAACCATTTATTTCAAATCAAACAAAGGAATAAGCACATAGTAAGAATTGTACAGGAGGTGCTATAGGCATAGACTGAAATGGGACCTTCTGCGCTTGTAAGGTGGCTATTGTACATGTTGCCCCCACTGTTAAATGTTGTAGCTAAGGGAATGAACAAAAGCATAATAGTGATATGAGAGTAGAGAAGGAGAAATGGAGTTGAGCTTTGTTGAAAGTTGTACACTTTAGGCCATTTTCTTTTTCATGTTGGAGAGATGTAGATGAAATTTAAGGTGGTGATCAAGTTCCAGACCTACAAATGCTGTAGAGACAATGCTGATATGAGGAAAAGATGACAAATTTGGTCTTAATATTGTTAATTTGCAGGTTCTTATTTTTACATCAAGTACGCATTCTCAAAAAATCTTCATTTAGCTTATTGATAGTGTAGGTATGCAGCGATTAGAAATAACGATCCTCATGTCGTCAGCATTAGACACAATTAGATGAGAGGTAAGTCATTAATACAAATTAAGACAAGTAGGAGACCTAATATGGCCCCCTGTGGTACACCCATCTTAGTAGTTACTTCTTCAGAATAAGAGCCAGATATATCGATGGTTTGTTTTCTATCCTGTAAATAACTCTGTATAAAGAGCAGAGGTGGACCGGTTATTCCAATAGCTTCAAGTTTTGCTAAATGAATGGGGTGATCAATAGTGTCAAATGCTTTTGAAAGGTGTATGAATATGGATGTTGCAAATTCACCTTGATCAGTCGCTTTTTTGACTTACCGGTAAGTGTTATAAGAGCTACATTTATTGAAGAGCGGGAGCAAAAGTCATACTGATGACGAGAAAGAATGCTGAATTTATTCATGTAAATTGTGATTCACTTGTCGATTATTTTTCTGTAATGCAATATGCCTGCTTGTGACAAATTCTCTGAAACACCGTGAAGAATTCTCGCTACAAAGAAACCGTAGATAGATGGTACATCTTCACATATATGTATGCCATTGAATTCCTTCGCTTATTTTTGAGTTGCAACAATTCTTAACAGTAGCGCAAGTCCAACTCGGTGTAGCAGTGGCTAAGGTGTTCAGCTGCTGACCCGAAGGTCGCAGGTTTGATCTTGGCTTGGGCGGTTGCATTTCAATGGAGGCAAAACAGTAGAGGCCCGTGTGCTGTGCAACGTCAGTGCACGTTAAAAAGAACACCAGATGGTCAGAAGTTTTCGAGCCCTCCACTACGGCGTCCCTCACAAAATGCAAAACCATTACGTGAAATCGTAATGTAACCCCAACTGTCTCAGACTGGCAACATAGAGATTGCTACACGCTTATTTTCAGTGCCATAATGCATAGTAGCTAGTGCATGCATTCCAAGAAATGTATTTGTTACTGCTGTATTCTTCATGGCACTAGTTATGTAGCTGCTTGTTTTCCTCATAGAACAAGCAGTAACCTGGACGAAGATTGCGGAGATGCCACCGACGATGCAGCAGTGGTGTTTGCATCAATGTTGCCCCCTCGGTGTGCCAGTGCTCAGAGCGAAAGTGATTATTGCTCTGACACACCAGACCACACCATACCCTCTTCTCCCACTTTAGATCACAGTAACTTTTTCTTTCGACCTATTTCTGCTCCCCTTATTCCCACCCTTTCCACACAACCATCCACCTCAACACCTGTCCTGTCTACCCCTTTAACGCCCATCCCACTATGTCACACGCGACGCACAACACAAACAAAGAAAACAAACAAAAGAAAAAATAAAGTTGATGAGGAATTGAAAAACGAGAAAGAAAACAGAACAGAGCAATTTTTACTTTCGCTGGCCGGGCACATGGACAAGGTGCCTGAACACCTGAGGGGGCAATGCAAAATGCACCTATTGGAAGTGCTAATGCACTATGAAGTAAGACAAGTGCCGACTGTATTGTCGACGATCCAAGGGCCGGCTGATCAAGCAAGCCAACAGTAATGAGTGTTGCCAGAAGTATTGTAAATAAAATTTTTTGATGTTTTTCCTGATTGCGTAAAGTTTGTTTTGTCTTCATGAAAAGTTTGGGGCCTAAGCAGCACTTGGGCCCTAGTACTTCGTGAAAAGGAGGTGATACAAAATAGGTCATCAGAGGCAGAGCAAACGATTGAAGCTAAAGTACAGTTTTCTCTCATATGAAGCACAATATACAAATTTTTCAATCAAGGCAGAACCATTATGCAAGTGAATTGCTACAGGCCATGTAGCACCCAGAACGTGTTGTTATTGCATAGGCAATACAACTATAGTTTTTTTACATTTATTACATTTAAGTTTTACAGAAAGTTTATTATCTTTTATTTTTCAGAAAGTGGAGCAAAAGCTAAAGGCCACGTGGCCTCACAGAGGCTTGGTGTTCAAAAAAATACTTTTGCAAGCTTTCAAAAGAATCGTATATTTTGCTTCTGATGACAAGCAAGACCTATTCTGCTGGATATGCTGCCAATTGCAGTGCATTGTTGTTACACCAAAAGTGCCCCTCTTGTATGGACGACACTAAGGTGCATATTGTACAATTTTCTGAATGCTTGGGGTTCTATAGAATATTAGGCCGTTTCGTTATTGGGGGAAATCTCAAAGCACCTCGCATCGTGATGCGACTAGCGCTGCAATCGTGCACCGGCAGCAGCTCAAGAGTGTGCAGACGCTTAAAGAGTGTAGAATTGAACCACGTCGTCTGCTACGACACAGCACAAACCGCATTATTAGCCAGCGCACGAATATCGTTGTTAATGCAGAGACTGGACCGATACTCTGGAATAATCATTAAAAACATTGCACCGGAAGATCGGATACAAAGAAACAAGGAACGACAAACTACAAATGCGATAGTGAAGTACAGATGCAATAGTCTAGTGGTAGTGTAGCATATAGCACCTGGTTTAGTGTCTTCTGGCTTGACAAACGTTCAGGATAATTTTAGGTTTGCAAGTTTTTTTAACTTTGCTTTGTGACTATTGTAATTGAGACAGCTTTTGGGAGCAATGTACTGTGCTGGCCGGACAGTGCAGTTAATATGACACAAGAAGTGCTTGATTGAATTTAATTATACAATAACAGCATCATCCACAGTACCTTGGTTAATATAACCAGTCACTATCAAAAGTCTAAACACTCTAAACGGAAATGTTGCTGAACACGTATGGTGAAACTCAAAACACAAAAAGACCTCCCAGTTTATCCATTGGTAATACCACATAACTGTTTTCTTATCTGCATGTAAGCAAGGCAAATTTAGTAACTGTTTTTTTTCTGGGAATCCAGTCAGTTTATTCAGTACAATACAGTGCAAGTAAAAAGTTGATATAATACAGAAGGAGGTCCCAAAGTAAAAACTGTCAGGGGGACCTCCTGTGAATTCATGTATAATAATATAGAACAAAGATTGGCAACTAAGGAAAAAACAGCAAGCGAATAAAACAAAATGAACGTAATGAAAATTATGATTGAAACTTATGGTAGTTCAAAATATTTACATGTAAGTGATAAAACAGGAGATAACTAATTGGATTAAATGACTATAACATAACGCATACATATCACTAACTAATACAGTGTTACTTCAGAACCTATACAGGTACACATAAATGCATATAACCGTATTTAAACACATATATATACACATACATATATATTCAGGTATCGCATGTTGTTAGTAAGAACTGTTTTAGATGCCGCCGTAAACAATGTAATGAGGGGCTTGATTATTACAACTAAGTAATTTACGCCAGTACAAAACAATATTACACGTAGCAGAGCCTTGGAATGCTGTAGTGGGTCATTCTTTTCAGTGCCTTCCTGTTGGTCATCCTATTGTGAGCAAATGCCCCGGATACAGGGAGTCCGCCTTGACTTGCCATTGCGCTGCCTGCTCGTAGTGCTGTCCAATCAACACCTACACAAATTGGGGCAGAGTGCTGTGGCCTCAATACAATTTCTACTCTCCTTCTACAACCTGATAACAATCACACATTGAAGGGCCTGTTTGTGCTTTTTGTGACTGTGCGTTTCTCGGGCAAGGTGCACCATTTGTCAGCAACTGATCCACATAGTACATGGTTACCCCTTGAAGACGCAGAAAAAAGCACCTGATGACATGCACTGTCCCCATTCCAGTGCGCTCGGTGCAGTTTCTTAGTATGGTTTCTCACTCACTCATGCATTTGGTTCCTCTATTGCTGACAACCTTTTGCCTGCCACTGTTATCAGCTTCTGTGCCTGTTAGAAAAACTTTGTTTACCTTTGCGAACTGTGTTTCTAAATTTGATGCTTTATTTTAAATTTATTAACACCTCTCGTGAAGCTTCTTGGAAGTGATCAGCACCTCTATTTACAGTAGTCGAAGTGCGACGACAAATTGCGAAGACCCATTGGTTGTTGACGCCTGCTACTAAGCTCCTACCCACCGCACAAAATCAACAAAATCTTTCTATATATGCCAGATCTTACCGAGTGTGTGCCTATTTTTGCCACAGCCAGACATGCTGTAGAGTTTCGTGATGATTGGTATTGGCTAAACAGAGGCAGGGTATCAAAAGATAACGAAAAATAATGGCCAAACAGGAAATGAAAAGGTGGCCAGCTCGCGGAAGGGCATCAAGTATGGTTGACAGACGAGGGAGGTGGCTTTCAAAAGTGGGTGAGAAAACGATGACATCATCCAGATAGCAAGGGCAGGTTGACCATTTAAACAGTCACAGACACACGGTTGCCCTAACAATGGAGACAAAGTCTCAGTGAAACGAAGTGTTTGCACCTCTCGGAGACTATGGGCAAGTCATTGTGGTCCTCAGCCTTCAATCAAGGTCTTCTCGCAGCTGCCATTGCCTTTTATTTTCCCCCGTTATTTTCTCGTTGTTGATACGCAATGTCGTTGGCACTCCACCATGACTTCACAGCCATTTGTTGGACCAACTGTAGCCACCTTCATCTTTAGTTGACTAATAATGAGTAGTGGGATTGACACAATTTGTGTGGCACATACCCATTTATGGTGGTGATAGTTTTCAGCTGGGTCACACAGTGGCACATATTCTTTAACACCTTTACTAAAAAAAGATGCATTTTCGATGGAGGCACAAATGCCGTAGGCCCGTGTGCTCTGATATAGATGCACGATAAAGAACCCCTCATATCAAATCACTAAAAAAAATTTCCTCTTCACTGGGAAACAGGTAGTGCTGCATTGGGCCCTGTGTTGACAGGACACAAGATATTATCCTGCCAAGGCACTTTGCCTACTTCACTGAAGAAATAAGTAGCATACAGGTTCCTGACCTGCCGAGCTGCTTTGGCAAAGTGGCGTGCCTGTGTACGAGCCACTTGCATTGGCGGCTGTGCAAGAAGCTCCCGCCAATGGCTAGAACGCCGCTGCCCTAAGCCATCCACAGAATCAGCAAAGCCAGGGCCACAATATGCATCCTCATCTACAGTGCCTCTGTGCATTAGAAAGTTTTGGAGAGCACAGAGGGCCTTCACCATATTTTAAGCTTGTTTTGGCTCTTTGCCCATGGTCCGCGCCAAGATTCTCCATCTGGTCACCAAAATCCCGAAAGCGTTCTCGACACACCTCCTAGTTTATGGAGAAAAAAAAAAGAGAAAAAGCATAATTGACAAGTTACCATTTCAGTTCCCATCCCATAACTCTCAGGTAAACATATACTTTCAGCTCTATTTCTGAACAATCACCAACAACAGTAGCAGAAATTTTGGTGCCACTTCGTAGTGCCAAAATTGACACAGGGAAAAGCCGCAACTTTCCGTCGCTAGACTCCCAATGAAAAACAGGTTAATCACATCGGCCTTCTGTGATGAGGTGTAGGTAAGGAGAATCACTGATGTGAGCCCACGTGACATGCTGCCCGTCCGAGAATTCTGTCCCCCGTGTGAATACGAAATTAAAGGAGCACTGCCACGAAACAGTCAAAGCGAACATTTTGTGGCATGCAAAAAATATGCAAGACAGCAACAACAAATTTAAACAATGCACATTTAAGGAACATGGTAATGCACATACTGTGCATGTGAGGGCAGAATGGAACATGTCACAACGTAAACTAGATGCCATAAGCTCACGTCGGCTACCATGTTCGTCCTGTATGGTGATATCACATCAAACAAAGCTTGTCCACAGCACCACAGCAGTAACTAGATCAGTCCAGAGCATTGTCAAAACTACTGGACAAAATTGGCAACTTGACTTCTGTCAGTGTTGCTACAGTCGCCAACCAATTTTTCATGCTTGGTGATGACTGCAATATTGTCAAAAAAATCCAACACACTGAAAATTTGTACAGGCAATAAAATTCAGTTCATTGGGATTATAGTGAAGGTGGAGAATACGTAATGCGCAGGATGGCTCAGAAACGGTTGCCACACACAAGGAAGCACAAGAAAGCAAGGGGGGTAGAGTCTATCGAGGGAGTCGCTTGAAGTGCAATCTCTACATCACATGAGCGATGGAAGATGACACCGGCAAGTTTACAAATACACTTTCAACTCACACCAAAATTTGAAATGCTTTGCCACTTGTTCATTCCCCCTTGCTGTTGTCCCATATTCGAAACAATGCAACACTTGCAACATGACTCGATAACTAAAATCTGAGTACTTGTTTGGCAGAGTGTTTAAAAGACAGAAGATTAAATGAGGCGTAATATGTTCGTAAACATACTGCAAGTCCATGGCTTCTTTTTGGCATGTGGTATCGGGAAACGAACTATAATATACTCGGCGATGAAATACCCATGCTCAGCTGATACTGCACGTTTTTAGTTGGCATAAATTCATTATTATCTTCAAAAGCAAGTGTTTAACAGATTTCCCAAAATGAGTACCAAGTTAACACACTGGGACTAAAGAAGAAAAAAATCAACACTTCCTCTCAAATCCAGGTTTGTCTAATTTACCTTGCTCTGCTCAATCGGTAATTGAAGATGCGAGTCTCGCCCTCGTCCAGGGTATGGCCATAGGAGGTCGGTGCGGAGTTGGAAGGCTTCGTCTCCCACAAACACGCAAGGCGCTGGGTGGGACGTGTTCGGAAGTTCCAGGTCTCGCGAGATATGAAGCTTTCCATTCTCCAAGCGACACCCGAACTTTGATTGTTCTAGGACTCCACCATCACTCTGTTTGCCGTAAGCACCAAAGTCGACGATCACGAACTTGTAGTCGCTTTCGACAACGGCAAGCAGAACAATGGAGTATGTGCCCTGCAATGAGTATGCATACAATAGGATTGTGTAACATTATTCTAGATGCTTTAGAATGCTGATGTGCTGAGAGGCCAAATTAATGGGGTTGCAACATAAGAGTTCACATCTAGTGTTTCTAATTAAACACAAGGTTAACTTTTAACAATGCCTGCATGGAAACTGTAATGTAATTTATAACTGCACATGCACCAACATTCCATCCTAGCTTCAAGGTACATAGGTAGAGCTATGTGAATAGCAAAATTTTTGTTGTGAAGCCAATTCTATTATTTCTTGATTATATTGTAACAGTTCAAAGCAAACTTGACAAAAAAAGTTGGAGCGAACTCCTAAGAATATTCTCTTTGAAGTTCCCTAAAGTGCCCTGTTATAATACATGTTACCAAAAGAAAGTTCGTGAGAACGTTAAGGAATACTATCATACTTGCTGCAAGTACGATATACTGTATGACAAACCAACGTGCATGTGTGCTTTGTAAAGATCATGGCATCATATTCCACACATCGGAACATCTGATGCCACCATTCAGACAGCACACTGAAACGTACTATGTGTTCAGTGCTTACAATGGCACATACAATTCATGTGCAATAGACAGCAATTTTAACGGAATTAAGTTGTCTGCAGAGTGCATCAGAACATTATACATACTAACCTTATAATTGAAGTACACACTTCCAGAGTTCAGAGGACACTTAATCTGTATGTGCTTTCCATCAACAGCCCCAATATAGTTAGGAAACTGCCATGTCCGGCTGAATCCTTTAGCGATATGCAGCCATGTCTCCGTCTTTGGCTCCTGAAATGAAACAAGCAGTGATTTTATCAGTAATGATAACATTGTGGGATCAGTGCCATGGAAGTGGAGATATCTAAGCCAGTGAAAGCTTCATTTTATCACTGAGAGGAAGCCTCAAACATCAAAAACTGTCCACAGTTTAAAACATTAGCTTCATGTACCATGGCCGACTGTAGTTTTTGCCTGAGCCGCTATGCACTGTTGACCCCTTCAGGCCACTGGCAAACTAATAACCTTTTTGGCAAACTAATAACATCTATTTCAATGAAAGGTCATTCCTTTCCTCTTAAAGATAGCTCACGAATCCTCACGACGGCTTGAAGCATGCAGAAGTGTGCATTTTAAAGTGAGGTACAAAGCTGGACATGTTGAAGTGAACTTGACTCTCACTTCTGGCTACATTTGGCAAGCCACAGGGTGCCATAGATAGCCAGATCACACAATTCTTTTTCAGTATGCTTCTCTCACCACACAGCATACTTCTTGCATGTCTGTAACATCATCTTTGTATTTATTTAATGGATTTTAAGAAAGGCATTTGAAGGTTTTGACCTCTCTTTTCATTAACAAGTGACATTACCAAATCAAGTGCTAAGTGCACTCGTACTTAGCACTACATTTCTAGGTTCTTCAAGGGAATGGCCTTTCATTTGATGCAAGAAAAGAAGAAATGAAAATTGTCATATTAGTATCACTTTACCAAGTCAGCAAGATCAGTAAGAAGAATAAAATAGCCTGACAAGTAGGGTGAAAAAAAAATTAACTACTGCAATTGAATATGCCCATGAAAGATAGGCCACGAATAATGCTTCAGAAACAGGAACTAAAACTGAGGAGACGAAACACAGCCAACTAGGTTACGGTGAATACACATGTACAGCAGGCATGGCATAAAATGCGACATTTCAACTTCAAGCGAAACTTGCACATGCAATTGCTGAAGTGACCACGTTGTGTCACAACAAGTTGATTCTGTAAAGGTGATGCTTCTGATGCATGTGTTAGTGCCACATTGAGGCACTGTTTCATTTAGTTGACCCTCAGCAATTGGTGATTTAATTTTGTTAAAATGTACAAGTGCATTTCACAGTTCATTACAAATTTGCGGCTGTGCGGCCATTAGTTATCGAGATCTGTTAATGATTCCGACTCTATGACTTACTGTACCTTCCACACACCACACTGTGATATGGAAATCATTATACTGATGGCATGTGTGTGATCGCCTTTGGAAGGAAACTATAGTTACAAGTTTTGAATATTCAGCCACACCTTTACATGTTCGTCTACTTGCACGCATGTACAGTGGTTTCAGTCTGGACCAAAGTGCCGCACATGTCTCTTGCACGGCCTCACGAGCTGTGGATATGTCCACATGAAATGATAGGGCAATGTCTTGCATGAGGGCTCCTGAGGACAGATACCTGCATTCAAATTTAGTTGGTTTCTAGTCAGCCATTGCATAGCCATATAAAGAGTTTATATTGCCATAACAAAATTCAATTGCAACTCGAACCAAGTATGGATATTCTGTATAGTTATTACATGTGGTCCTTAGGTGTATTACAGGCACAAATGTTGCATGAGAACAGAAAGCTTTAGTTCCAAGGGTCTCTAGCCACTGGATATTTGTTTGAGCATCGTATTGCACAGGTCCTTTCTTCTATCTGTTCAACAGCCACATAAAAGAAAAAAAAAACAAAACAAGTAACAAAATGAGCTTGTGTATGCAAGTACTATAGGGGCCATGGCACTAAAGCTCTGTAATATAACAGGAAGTCGTACAACACTCAAAACTTGCCATTGATGAAGCACTCCTTAAACAACTAATGTGCCCTCCAAATTCTATTCTGCAGCACTGTTTTTATGTACGTACACACAATTAGCCCGATGACCATGTGAGGTACTGACAAATGTGGTAAAAGAGATTAACTACAATAGATATTTTTTGAACTATTGGCAAGCAATTTCTCTTATCATATTGTCATCACTAAAAAGTAGCATAAATTATGCAAATTGAAGTTGAAGTGCATAGCTGTGTAGGCAAAGTAATTTTGTACGTAATCATAATATATATCAAATATCAACACAACGCAATGCAATAGAGGTGTAAAAATTCTGCACCTCATAGATTACGCTTACAAAACTGCTGTGCCTTTGTTTGAAAACATTATCCGTTGTCCTGCCATGACTTCGTTACTGCCAACTGGTTTGGGGAACTCCTAGCCACATCAGCTGGCTAGTTTTTCAGAAAGTTCGAGTGCCTACAGCTTACATATCATCAAACACAATGGCCACATGCAGCTGAAATCAAGCTGGTGCTGCACAATCAAATCAGAAATGAACTGCAGGACACATTGTAAGATTTCTGCATATCTTGCAAGACAACAGTGCTCAATACATAGTGTGCACGTGCGTCACGCAGCGCTCCTTTGTCACTTCCAAAATGCGCCACCGACATGCCCGGCTACCTACTGACTCCGTCGCCTACCGCTGCCGTGTTGTCTCCTCGTGCTTGCGCCCGTTTAGTACCCTATGCATGACACATTGTCCATTGCTGTGCATGGGTGTCGCAATATACGCCAGTTCAATGGGCCATGGGTAACATAGACAGGTGCTGACAAAGCAAACTGAATCGCCATACTTGATATAACATTATGAGCAAGTTTACATGAGAAACAATCACAGTATTTACTAAGTAGGTGAATTAATGCACTACAAATGTGTATTATGCATGTAATCCTATAGTACATTTGGCATTAAAAATATTCATAATGCATTAAACAAACATTTAAAATACAAGTGTACTGTCACAAGGTTCCAGACAAATTGTATTACCTCATGGTCATAGCAAGTCGCTCTGCTGAAGATATGGGCTCTCGGATGAAGGTCTCTCTTTCCAAGTCTTCCTTGACCAAACTGAGGATATAGTCAAATTGTGATGGGGACATGCGATAGTACTTTTGGAAGTATTCTAGGTCCCTAGCACGCATTTTTTTCATCTGAAATAGAAACAATAATTTCGCTTTTTTTTTTTTTCTTTCCCAGCAAAGGTCACAAAACATAACTATGCAGATTTATGTTGACTGGCACCTAAGCGAGCAGCATATCCATAGCTCAACACTTGTAGAAATATGTGTTGCGTATATTGCATGTGTATTCCTCCATACAGGCCAAGGAGATTACTTCATGCATGTTCCAGAGTCAGTCTCAGATGACCAAATTAGAAATCATATCTCTGGCAGTCACAAGCACAATCGAATAACTTTAAGTAAATAAAAAGAAGTAGTTGTGCACTGATTGCCCGAAATTGTCCTCAACAAAATGTGGCCGGCAGAATACGACTTCCATGCAAGGCGAAATCGATTTGTGCCAATCTGAATAATGAAAGAAGTGGTTCACTTTTAGGATGAAAATTTATGGAATTAAGGTACGCATGAAATATTTACTTTTATCGGAGCAAGCAGTGTATTGAGCACAGGACGGCTGTGCACTAATATGAAAAAAAGGGGGGGGGGGAGGCACGAATCAGCCTGATAACCAGGCAGTCACAATTATTGATTGGTCCACGCGGAGGGAGGTGCTGCCGTGTGTCCTTTGTCGTCGCGAACACTTTTTAATTGACAGCTCACCCGCACTGCCGATGGTCAACTTACTTTTGAAAAACGTTAAAATCGCATAAACAGACGAGACTAGAACGTTTTCAAACAACGCTTTCTTACAAAATATAGAATCGCAATGCACATTTAATGCTCTGATGAGGAACCATCTTGAGTTAGTATTATGCTTCGTTTTAACGCACAGCGAAATGTTTTAATGCGTGCGCAACTAGCAATGTAATTTATTGGCGCTAATGCGATAACTGGTATACGTACCGTGGTGAAAAATTCACTCTCGGCGTGCCGCGTTCACCATGACGGGCGCACCCACCACCTCCGCTGGCGTTGATCCTCCAGCATCATTTGGGCCAAAAGGACCTTCTTCTGAGCTGAGAGGGCATGTGTGACGCCCGCTCAGCTCACCCTATGGCTCCCAGAACTGTCCGAAACAACTTGACCGGTAGTAAGCAATGCTATGGGATGAGGTAAAGCATCAGCGCTTTTCTGGAACGGGGAGAGTGGGGTGAAAAGAGAGGTGGATAAAAGGGAAGAGGAGAACAGGAACGCGTGCACTCGGCATGAGCCTTGGTGATTGTGGCGTCACGGCTTGCGTGCAGCCGCCACGCGCTGACAATCCATCAAAAATGCAGCCTACTGTTCAAATATACTCTGTTTATCGAAACAGTCACATCTTCCGAGTAGAATTTCGAAGTTTTCGCCAGATTTTCCCAGTTTTGTCCTGAAACAGAAGAGGAAAAAGCACGAAGTAACATTCTGCAAGCAAATGACATCAATGACATGTACAAAGAAAAATAACAAATTATACAACAGCCAGCTTACTCGCATCTATTAGCGAAAAAAAATTATCGTTATTTATATTATATTTACTTATCTGTTCGCTGGCATATTTGTAAAATACGCGTGAGGCAACTCTACCCAAGTCTTCATTCACTTTACTTTTTTTTTGCTTGGCGAAGAGATACCGCTTTAGTAAGGTGGCCCATGAATAGTGGCATAAATGCATATATGTCACAAAGGTTTGGGAGGGGGGGGGGGGGGGCACACATCGTGTTATGGCGGCTATTTTGTTTCTTAGAAATATGTCTTCTTTTTACATTATAGTAAAAGTTAAAGTCATGCTTGAAATAAGTGAAATAAAGCGAGATGGGCGTCAGCACGCTCGGCGCTAGGAGAATGTAACGTCTATGAGCAGGAGGAAGCTTACTGCGTTGGTGAAGTAAAGTTTCGAAGTTTAACTCATTAATGGTTTCTGGCATACTTCTAGTCAATATGCAACATTGAACAGGCAGTGATTGCTCAGTTACATTTTCATTCATTTCCATGTTTTTAAGTCACATAAAACACAATCTTTTCTTTGCGTAGAAGTGTGAGATGCACGGACACGCACGCATCGGCGGGATTCTTGCGTTGACTGTGCAAAATCGTGTTACGTCGCGTCTGGGAGAGGGAGCGAGTTCTGGTGTAGCAAAGGGGGAAGTAGGTATGTGCTGATTTGTCTTGAGAAGGGAGGAAGTGTTCTTTCGCAACCACTCATCACCCTGCATGCAGACGCCCATGAAGACACTTTCGGCCTGACGTTCCGTCATTCCGGTTCTTGAGGACCGCGTTTAGGAGACGCCGTTGGCTGCACTGAAGACACGAAAGGGGCTTATGCAGCCGAAAAGTAATGAACAATTATTGATGTTGAGTTGACGTTAAAAAAAAAAAACGCCCAACGTGGGGCTCGAACCCACGACCCTGAGATTAAGAGTCTCATGCTCTACCGACTGAGCTAGCCGGGCGATGTGCACCGAGTTGCTTATTTCTGTATAAAAATGCGAAATACCACAACCTATTGTTATTTGTTGCAAGATTTTGATGTTATAAAGTTTACGACCCAGATACCTTAAACTACGAAAGCCAAATGATGCCATCATTGCCCCAATGTCATTGTTATCTGTTCAATAGCGACCTGTGGAAAAACGCGAAAAATTACGCCTTGGTGCTTACCGTTCGGCTGGGGTAGCTAGTTTTGCTCTCAGCAGCGTAATGGCATAGCGAGTTACTCTACTGGTGCTGAAAGGGGCAAGCGCGAACCTTGATATCACTCAACTTTATTTCTATGAGTGCGTTTCGATATCATCCTAACCACGACATCGATCTGGTATGAAATCTTTTCAACAGATGGCGTAGACGGCAACATCTCTCGCAGCACCACGTGAAGAGCAAGGGGAAAAAAAAAGTAAAGAAAAAGGGCCTTGCCAACGTTGAGAATTAGGCTTATCCGCTGTCGACGTTGCTGGCACGTACGGCGTTCCAAAATATGTTTAACTAGTCATCTCAATTACGCCAAGGTGAGAAAATGCTCTTCATCCACACTGTCCCGAGGCCGTTGGCATGAACGTTGCACCGCTGACCGCGAACTGCGCGTGCCATGTTACCGATATGGGGCGATGGCAATGCGCTTGCTGAAATCAAGTCGGCATTGCCCTTACACAAGCAGTCTTACGGGCGCTCAAAAATTATAGCGTTGCCGCTCAGTATGCTCGTGGTAAAAAATTATTGACGCGCCTACTTGGCTTCGGGAGCTGTTTTGCACAATTTTACGCAGCGATATGTTCACTCAAGGTGAAATCTTCGTCTTTGCCCGCGACAAAACACCGCACGCACAGCTGTGCAAGGCGGCTGCGCCAGTCACAAAAAGAAGTGTTAAGTATTCTGTGCATGCCTGCGTCGATTTCTCGTCCCTTAAGAAGACGTTGATGAGCTGTCACGTCGTCCTTACAACTGCAGGTGATTGCTCCTCGTAGAAACTGATTCGCGGCGTGGCCAAGTCGCTGAAAAATTCATCGACACCACGAGATCGGTGGCAGTGGCGATTCTTGCGGGTTATCGAGGGAGGCTTGTGGCGGTTTGCGAAAACACTCGGTCGCCTGAGGGCCCGTTTAATTATTCAACTGCGACGTACTCGTTGCAGAAGCTGCTCATCCAGAACCTAACCCTTTTACACCTTCGCAGTTTCAGGGAAACCCGTTGTTGCCGAGACCTGTCAGCATCATTTGGTGTTTCGACAAGCGATATGATTTGTCGATTAAGCGCACAGCGTAACAGAACTGTTGAACGGGAGTCGGACGTCTGCAATATTTTGATCCCAATTATGTGATGACGCTCGCTGCATAAAATTACGCTTCCAGTTACAGTACACCCTACTCACCCTACTGCTTGTGTTTTTGTTCTCGTCTGCAATTCATCTGCTCGTGCCATGTAACACGATTGTAGTTATGGGTCTTCTGACAGCGGACTTTACAAAAATGTCTCCTACAAAGATTTATGTTGTGTTTTCATTTCCTTCTGCAGGTCGCCATGGAAGAAGAACAGCTAGATTGTGACTCAGTTGTCTACCAGTGCGGCGCTTGCGACGAGCAGTTTTCCTCTCTGGAAGAGATAGAGCAACACCACAGTGCAGATGGAGGAAACATGTGTCCATTCATGGTGGCAGCTGTTATGCAGCCTCAGGTTGATGGCAGTAAGGCCGAAGTTGTGGTTGTCTCGGGAGACGTGATAGTTCCGGATGAAGTCACTCTTGCCGAAGATGTTGATGATCCCGAGTCTATAGTAGTCGAAGCGCTTCCGGCAACCAGTCACGGGCACACCTGCGCCGTATGCGGGTGCAGCTTCAGCTCAAAGTTCCTCTTGGCAGCTCATGAGCAGTCGCACCAAACGAATGAGCAGAAAGTCCATGCCTGCGAGCTGTGTAAGCAGAAATTCAGTGACTCGAACGAGTATGTCACCCACCTTGTGTCGAGCCACACCAAGAAGGACCACTGCTGCACCATCTGCTACAAGTGGTACACATCGCGCAGCAACCTGAAAACCCACATGATGATTCACGCTGGACGTAAGCCGCACCAGTGCGATATCTGTGGCCGCCAATTCACCGTGTCGAGCAACCTGAAGGCTCACCGGCGCATCCACACTGGCGAACGCAAGTACGTCTGCCAAGTGTGCAACAAAGGATTCATCACCTCTACACACCTCAAGACGCACATGGCAGTGCACACCGGCGAAAAGCCATACCAGTGTGAGATCTGCTTTCGCGAATTTGCTGTCAACAGCAACATGCGTGCCCACATGCTGACACACACTGGCGAGAAGCGGCATGAGTGCCAGATTTGTGGGAAGCAGTTTGCCACCTCGAGCCATGTAAAGACGCACTTGCTGTCCCACACAGGCCAGCGGGATCACAAGTGCCCGACGTGCAACAAGAGCTTCACGGTGGCCTCCAACCTCAAGGCACACATGAAGATCCACTTGGGCCAGCGGGACCACGCGTGTGACCTCTGCCACAAGCGCTTCTACACTAACAGTGACCTCCGGTCGCACAAGATGATCCACACAGGCGAAAAGCCATATCAGTGCGACGTCTGCAACGAACGCTTCACCAAGATGTCTAACCTCAACTCTCACCGCACAACGCATACGGGTGAACGGCCCTACCAGTGCGAAGTCTGCCTCAAACGTTTCCGAAAGTCCGTCAACTTGCGAACACACGTGCAGACGCACCAGTCGGACCGGGCTTACCCATGCACACAGTGCGATGAGGCATTCCCGAACATCACACGACTCAGGGCGCACACGAAAAAATGCCACCAGGAAATCTTTAGCTGCGACACATGCAGCCGCAGGTTTTTGTCGCGTGCGGCATTGGGGGCGCACCAAAGGATTCACTCGGACGCATACGCTTTCTTCTGCATTATGTGCGAGCGGTCATTCGCCAAAGAGCAGCATCTGGTGAAACACATGGAGGCACACGCAACAAAGAAAAATGAATGTCCCACCTGCAACCTGCGGTGCACTTCGACGAATCAGCTTGAGATTCACATGCGGACGCACACGGGCGAACGGCCGTACGCCTGCAGCTTGTGTCCGCGCCGCTTTGCAAAGCAGGTCAACCTCAAACGCCACATGCAGATCCACACGAAAGTCAAGTTTGAGTGTCAAGTCTGCCTAAAAAACTACATTTCGGACAAAACGCTGCAGTCGCACTATCAGAACTGTCACCCCGACTTTCATGCCGAAGCAGATTGCACAGATGCCACAAATGAAATCCATATTGTTGTCAACCGGGATCCTAGTGAGGACTTCATTGTGGAGTACGAAGGTGAAGTGGAAAGTTTAGAAGAGGATAGCGAAGAGGCAGGCAAGAGTGAGGCTGAAACTGAAACACAGCAGCTTGTGATGCAAGCAGAAGTGCAAGAGAATACAGCTGTTGAGGCAGTGTAACTGGCAATGTATAGAGCCTCCTAGAAAACACAGGAGTCTTTACAAAAATAACCAAAGGTTTCTTGTGGACTTCATTCTGGGAAATGTTAAACTAAATGTTGAAAAAATTGAATAATAAATGGCTACAACTGTGGCTATTTCACAGGTTAATGTTTGTACATTAGAGCTTGCAAGATAAGCTATAATTAAGCACAATTTTTTTACTATATTTCAATCTTAGTCGTGCAAGATTAGTTCTTTTTCAGGATATAACATTTGGCTTCCACACGACCGTAGCTGCTTTTACGCTTTGATGCATTTGTGACGTGCATTTTTTTTTTGTCGCATTGATTGTGTGTGTAGCTGATTGCATTGCTGTGGAAGTTAGAAATTCAGACAAATTTCACTGAAGCATTAACGCAGTCAGTACTGCCAGTTTAACTGCAGAGGCATTGCCTTTGGGGAAAAACCTTTTACGATACAGCATTTGCAACTTTGCTTACCGTTCCCCTCCTTTTTCCTTTTTTTAAAAAGGGCCAATTCAACGTACCTTTGCCATTCTCATATGCTCTTTAAGCAGTCGTGTGTTGTTTATCTAAATGCACGATTTGCTTTAGTAAGACAATAGAGTGATTGGACAACAGTGCAATAAAAATAGATAGCTTGTATTATAGTGGATAATGCAGCCTTGTGTTAAGGGAAGCACACAAAGCATATTGTTCGCATTAAAATTTGAAGTTTACTTGCAGAATTAGATTTTATTGCCAGTGTATACAGCTAGTCTACAATAAATTTAGCTGGTGTTTGTAAATTTTTTACAGTATAAATGGGGAGCTGTGTGCGGGCATAGATTGAACAGGCCATGACAAAATGCTCAGCTATGCATGTTGTTCCAGCAGGCGTTGGTTGTTCATAACTCATTCGACAACTATACCCCCCACCCAAATTTTGATGGAGGGGGTATTTTAATAAAAATCAGTAATTACATAGTTGTTTTTCTCTACAGTCAGACATTAAGCAGATGTCCCCCTCTCTCTGAAAAATACCCCCACCCAAATTTTGATGGGTTTTTTTTTCCACAGTCAAGCATTGAGCAAATGCCCCCCTCTCTCTGAAAAATTTCCTGGCCTGATTTGAGAGTAGACGAGAAAATGCCCTCATTGGTTTACTCATTATCTATGACCAATGGTGCACTCAGTCTTTGTAAGTCCAGGTGTGGTCCCAAGTGGTTGTTTTACATATAGAAATTGAGCTATCGAGGACCAGCAAAGCTGTTCAACGCACGACACATAGGAGAAACATCGGTAAAACCTATTGGGCTAGTCAGTGCATGTCACAAAAAAATTAGACTACACAAACCGCTGTGAAGGACTGGTGAAAAAACTCTTTCCTTTTGCCCATCCGTCTTGGTTGTTTGTATGATCAAATTTTTTTGAGACACAAATAACACAGGATTTTCTGATCGCACACCATGCAACTGAATTCTGTTCAGAAATGCCTGTTTAAATTTGCCTTATGCTCCTTTAAACATTTGATTTGACTGCGACAGATGCTCAGTCTTGTCTTCCGCATGGCACATACATCGGCGTTGGATGTGCATGTGTTGCCTTCATTTTTAATGGACCAGGTGAGCACTCGCAGGGCCAGGGTGGGGAGGGCGTTGGCGCAGAGGTTCAACCCCACCGAAAATATAAAATCTCACTTTTGTATGTATGTGTATCTGCATCCACACATGCATACATACAGGGTGGTTTAACGCTCTCTCTGCAATAAATTTGTGGCTACGCTCTTGCAGTGACTAGTGGAAGGGATTGCCAGATACCTGTGATACATTGCTTTTTTTCTGCAAATAGGTTGCCTATGCCGCAAAACAGCCTTGCCTCAACCTACATTATTATCAAAATCGTGAGGTTCTGGGCTCCTTGGTACCGGTTTTGCTTCTACTTTAGAACGTAGGCATCCTTTGTCATTTGTTTGTCGTGTCCCAAGGGATTCCCGCCAACGGCTAGGGGCGACGGGTCATGCTTGGCGTAATTGACTGACGTTTTAATAAAGTTTTCTTTACCTCTCCTCATTTTCACCAAGGATGGTTCAAGCGCAAATCGCCGTCACCCTAGCACTCGCTTTAATTTAGATCTTAAGCATTACGTTTCTTCAAATAAGATGTTGATTACCCTAGAGAATTGCTTTTGGAGGTAACACCAGGGGACACAATTTACCAGGGGTGTAATGAACGAAGCTGTAGATTTCACAGAAGAAGAAAAAAAAACGCGCACCGGTGGCGACATCACATTGAGTGGGTAGGTGCCGATCATCCTACGAACACCATATACCACCGAACTAGAAAACATTCTAGAACACTCTACCAAAACAATAAAACCCTAGGGTCATTGGCCCGTGGGCTTTGCTTGGCTTCGTGCGCTCGGTGCGGCGAAACAAGCCGGCTGGCTCTGCAGCCGCGACGAAGAAAACGGTGCTAGTGTCGGACGGTCCGCTGTGGGCCAGTCACAGCCCTTGTTTTTCCGTCGAAACCGTGACCACCGGTGGATCAAAGGCCCGGTCAACCGTTCGTATCAGTAGAATCGTAAGTGCATCGCTTCATGGTTGTTTTTAGCGGCACAAGCTAAAGCTTCTGGAAGTTCTAGAACCCCAATCCTGTGCCGCGTGGGGAGTGTGTCTCTCGGAAAACTCCGTAATTCAAGCGTTGGTCTCTTTCAGAAGACAAAATACGTAAAGAATGCCCGTGATCACGGAAATTGACGAAGACGTCAAGCTCCGAGTGGGTCCAAAGGGAGATGGTCCGGACGCAGTTGCCGAGGTCGCCAAAGGCGACGGCAGAGAGGAGACCTCCAGTGGTTCGAGGGCCGTGAAAATTGACGGTTCAGGGGATGACGACGACGATGACTCGGACATGCCGCCGCTGGAGAGCTTTGACGCCGGCGCCGAAGAGTCGTCAGCCGACAAGGCGACCAAGAAGAAGGAAAAGAAAATCGTAATCGAAGACGAGGAACCGGAGAAAGAAGTCGACGAGGACGGCTGGCTAGACGTCCTCGGAAGCGGCGAACTCAAGAAAAAGGTTAGTTTAGAAGCGCTGAAACGACATATTGCGCATGGGGTAATCGTGCGACAGATGTGTGCCTTAAGCTGCTTTGCTTGAAAAGCTTGCTGTTGAGCGATCGCTTTTTTGATCAGCTGTTTCTCAGAATTTTTTTCGGTTAGTCTCGCCGAAAGAAACTTGGCAATAAAATGCCAAGAGTACACGTGACAAGCAAGCTAGTCCTGTGTTGTGTTTGCGCAACATTTGCTGTTGAACGTAAATGTTTTTAAACCGTATTCAGGGGAAAGTCATTTAGGCTTCCAGTTTTGTCTAGAGCAGGGAGATGCCGTGTTTAAAGAAAGTGTAGTGCCTCGACATGTCCACAAATTAGATACATTTCTTGCACACAGGTGGCTGCAGCAATGCACTCGTGTTTGGCGCAGCATGATAGCACAAAATGAGGACATGTGATAACACAAGCACTTCTTTCACAGTGTCGTTTTGTGGGATTGCTCATGCACTATGTACCAGCAAGCCTAATATGCTCTTGTAATATGGTCGGTGACTGTGTTTCGGCTAGTCAACATGTACACAGCTTGTGGGCAGTGTGTAAGCTGTGTGCTGAATACAGCTAGAAGGATTCTGTACCCTCATAGCTATTTCCTTACACAATACACACCTTTCCCAGATGCCTGAATTTGTGCCTCTTCAAAAACAGTATGAAAGATGTACAATTGCTCAACAGCTGATAACTCCACCATACGTTGCCCCTGTAGAAGTTACGGAGCGACGAATTTATTGAGAGAGTCTGGAAATTGGGAAACTTGTCTTGTGTGCGTTCTGCATTTCTTGCTTTTGTTGCAATTTTGAAAAACACCAATGGGAACGTACAGTGTGACTGACACATTGCAGTGAACCAACTCGCCAAGATTGAAGTCTTGTTGAAAAACAGTTCATGAGCTGCACAAGTTGTTTGCCTTGCATCAGTTTGTCCACGGCGCTTGAAACTGTAAACGCCATGCACACCTCTCGACGCCTTTGTTGGTTTATTTATGCTCCTTTTTTTTTCTTTTATGCATCACAGGCTCATATTGATGGGACTAGCTATTTAAGTGAAGTACATCGCAAAAGCAGCAAGTCGACCCCGAGCTAGGTTTGGATGATACACTGTGTAACATTTCATTGCTTATGCACATTTGGCACATTAAGTGTTGACTGAACTTGTTAATGCTAGAGCATAAAGGCAGCACCTATTCTCATGATATTCCACATGTTTAAGTTATGTGCCTATGAATAACTTTACAGTTTGTTCTTCCATTTGCATATTTATTCTACAGAGTTAATCTCACTGGCGTTCATACGCTTATGGCATCACCAGGAGTTATAAACAATAATAATTAAAGGGGCCGTGCAACACTTTTCCAAGTAATCATCGAACGGCTTCACTAAAAAAGTTTATTGCCTCATGAATTTATTGCCGCAAAAATATTTTAAATTCATCAAGTACGAGCAGAGTTGCAGAGCTTTGTCGCTTCTCTTAATTGCTATCTCTTTTCTTTGGTCCCGATGGGTGCGCAGTAAGCTAAGCAGGAATAGGCGGCACGAGGACCCAAAGTTACGTCATCTGCGACTTATGACTTTGAGCGCTTTTTTTTTTTCCTCCGGATGTTTGTCTTACTTCTAGTGGGTCGTGAGCATCAGGGGTGCACCAGTAGGGGGCAAGGGTGGGCTGGAGCCCCCCAAAATTTACGCCTGCCCCCCTTTGCCACCCCACCCCCACCCAAGAACAAGCATAGTCAACACACAAACAAACACATATGTTCTTAGCCTACCTGCCCCCCAGAAGGAACTTGCTTGTCGTCGGTGACGCTCCCTCATAAAAGATCTGGCGCCGTCCCTGGTGGGCGTGTTATCAATTCACAGTTTGCCGCTGTGGCTGCAGTGCCTATGCAGTCCTCACTGCTCTAATCAGTCAGTGGCCATAAATTTAAATACATGGTATCATTTGTAGAAAGAAGAGGGAATGATTTCTAGCTGATTTTGAGAATGAACGGTGAATTCCAGGGCCGCATGCTTCGCTATAGTGTTTGGCTTGTGTGTTGAAGGGAGTCGCAACGATCGATAGGCTGAAAAACTGTTGCAGGACCTCTTGAATTTGTATACCAGTTTAAGTCCTCGTTACCATCAACTAATGTGCACATAGCAGTCAACCACTAAAGACATGACGAACTTCCTAGAGATGCTTGAAAGACGGACTGGTCATGGCCACTAAACTCAAAAGGTGATTTGCACAACAGAGTGTAATTTGACCTATGCCAATGCCACACACAGTAAAGTAGTTTCGTCTCAATATTAGCAGCAATTATTAAAAAAAACTGTTGCACAAGTAATTGCAAATTGTTCAATGAAGCAAATGATTTGTTTGGGCATAGTTATTGAGCATCGCATTGCTGATATGGGTGTTGGTAAAGTGCACAGACACCAGAGTATTCACAGTACACAGCTGAGTGAGAGAACAGTATCTTGTTATCCTAGTTGTGCTGGTTATACTGGGTTCCGGATCATGTTGTGCAGGCTCGGTTTTTTTTGTTCATAAAGCGTAAGGCAGAGTATGCACTTGGTTTTAACGGCACAGAAAATTAATACTAGGAACTTGTTTTGCTGAAAGTTGTCCGAATTCCTGTTCATAAAAGAAGGTTCTGGTAACACTCTCTTGTGTAGGTGATTAAGCCGGGCCTGGGCAAAGACTCTAGGCCGCAGCGGTCCAACTGGGTTGTGCTGAACGTGAAAGGCACACTAGAAGATGGCACTGTCTTCGAGGAACATAACGACTGGCGCATCATCTTGGGGGACATGGAAACTGTCTGTGGTGGGTGACGTGAGCATGTGTTACAGGGAAAACTGTTATGAGAGAGCGGCTGATTTCGCTTGAATAGTTGTCTACTGCTGCCAGTTTGTGTAACTGCTCTTGCATGCAATGAGAAAAGAAATGTCTCGGATAGGATGGGATTTGAACCCAGGCCCTCTGCTTGGCAGCCAAGTATTTATCATAGTGCCATGCTAGAGCCTCAAACTACATAAAAAAAGACCTTATACAAGCATCGTGCTGGGTAAGGAATCACATTAATAGATCTAGTACACTTAAACCTCATTATAATGTTTCTTCTTACACGAAAATTAGTTTGTTATAACCAAACATTTTTTGTAGAGCTAATTTCCTAACATTATAATTATTCGAAGAATATTTTTCATTTACTTCACTTTAACAGATATTTTATTATATTTGGCTTGGTTATATCAGTGTTCGAGTGTATAGCGTGATAGAAGAGAAGAAAAAAAGGTTAAGAATTTAGAAGAGACTGTCGTCTGGAGCGGCCACACAGACTTTCTTGAGTTGTTTGTTTCTTGGGCTCAAATTCGCTCCAACCACTTTGTTTCATTAAGGTGCACCTTTTATTGCACGTTACAATATCGTGGTTATGGCACATGTGATTCTTAATTTCGTTTTTTAGGCCCAGTTCTTGATAGTCCCCATTTTTCAAAATAAGCAACTTTCTAGGGTGCCTGCGTACAGTTGCTTATGTACATTACAATAGCCAAGGCTACCGACAATGAATTTGTCATCTTAACTCTTTCATGCATTTTTATCGGGAAACAGCTCTTCATTTTGATATTCAGCATTAGCTACTCATACAACATGCTCTCCTGCACTATCTACTTAGCAGGAACAGCACATGCTTATATATCTATAAAAATGCCTCAGCTCCAATGTCTAGCACGCCTTAAGGATGACAGCAGGAGGAAAACAAATGTAACATGTCACATTAAAGGCCACACAAAGCAGCGTCATCTTTGTCAGATTGTCAAAAGCTTAGGAAAATATGCCATTGAAAATCATACACGTGGGGCTCACGTGTCTGAACAAAAAAATTGAGAAAAGGTGGTTATCAGGGGTGACCACCGTGCTGGGAAGAGTTGAAGGATGTAAGCCTTGAATAGCCGTATTCCACAGCTACTTTGGCCTAGGACAGGTTTACGGCAACGTCTGCAGCATATAATGCTTGCAGAACAAATATTCACTCTTTCCTTTGTCTACTCGTGTTGTGTTGGTGCATTTTCAAGCTCTGTGACATGTTTTTGTGCAGGCTTGGACATAACACTTGCCCTCATGGAGAAAGGAGAGATTGCTGAAATTGTGGTCCCGGCCAGGCTGGGTTATGGAGACCAAGGAAGGTGAGACGGCCATACTCACGCATACGCACTGATATGTCTTCATTACTGTCTTGTTACAAATTGCGATTATAGATTGCAGATAGATTATAGATTACAGTCATATATTGCGAGCAGAATTTTGAGCAGCTTTCTTCGACGAGCTCACACAAAGGTCATGTGAGTTCTCTTGCCTAATAAAGTTGCGGTAGAATTTACACGTGCATCGTGGCTTGTCATGCGAACGTATACAGTTCTCAGGGTATGTATGTTTGGAAGCGAGGAACAGTCCTAACAAGTGACAAGGCTATTTGCAGGTTTAGAAACAACGCTTTATACACACACAAAACATGCGCCCTAAACAAGCTATTAAAACACAGCGAAAACATAAACTAGTACCAAAATTCAAGCGCTCGGGGTGGACACAGGCTCACCTGCTTCCATGTCCATCTGGTACGGTCGGGCATATTGCTGAGGCATAGCATCGAGTTGAGGTGCTGAGCTTGTAAAGGGCAGCTTCGGAGTGGTTGGCACAGGCTGCTGCTAGATGCTTGCCAATACGAAGCGCTTGGAAACGGAGGAAGTTGGCAATCACGTCACGCCCTCAGCGTCAACTCGTGGACGGCAACACTCGGGTATCGCACTCAGGTCAGGCCATTCGACTCTCTCGAACAACTCGCGCTGTCTGCCCCTTCCTTTCCTTTTCCCCCACTTCCTTCCTCGTGCCCTGCGTCTTTAGCACGTGACTCATCGTCCTCCAGCTTCTTCATCAACTCACTCGTTGGCGTGCACACCACGGTACTACAAGGACATCTTGTGTGAATAGAATGACATGCTAACAGTGTCACTTAAAGATGTACTAATGGTTCAAAAGTAATAAGATTCACACATGACTGTTAGGTTTGCTATCGCATTCTTAGGTGCATCAGGTTGGAAGCTTCTGTTCCCAGCGTTATTGCAGCTCAGTAGATTTTGTGGATGTGTATTAGATATGGCCAGCTTTGGGCAAGTGAGGATTACTGTGGCAGGTGCTCAAGAGGCCTTTCTCACCATTTCAGGGAGCCAGATGTGCCCCCCAAGGCAAAGCTGCACTTCAATGTGGAACTGCTGGACACCTATCCTGCCAAGGATGAGAGTGACCTGCCTTTCCAAGAACGCCTCTCCATTGGGTATGTTTCAGGACACTAACACATTGCTCTTGGCTTGTGTCATGTTACTGACTCTGTAGTCTACCTGCTTGTTTTTGGCTCGTGCTGTGTCTGACCATGCTGGATGTGGTGCTCATCGAGCTAGTTGTAGGTAACATTTATTATTGTTTTAAATGTAGCAGTCGATGCATATAATTAACCATCCTAATATACCGGGCATCTCCGAGACGTCAGAATTAGAGTAGGAAAAAAGTTGGGAAAATACGGTAAATTTTTGCTGATAACAGCAGCAGATATCAAATTTTGTACTGTAATCGACTTTGTGATTGCAAAGGATTTCTTATCTAAACAAACTTGCTTCATTTAATTGCCTTGAGGGTCCTGTAATTGCCGCATTAAAGTCATTTAGTACAATGCTCAACACACTAGTCTAAGACACTTCGAAGGCACACCCCAGCACGTTCCAGCAAGCTCCGATGCTGTGTACTCTAACAAGCAGTTTGAGATGAGCCACACTTGAGCATTCATTCTTAGTGGCCATGCATGCTATGATTAGGGCTCTTTCAAACCTGGTGTTTTTGGCGAATGTCATCAGTGCTGTCAGGTGCCCGCTGTAAGTGTTCAAGACAAGCTTCTTGACCTCTGTATGTATGGACCTTCTAAATTTTCGATCGCTTCCTAAAAGCTTTCTGTTTAAATCTGGTTTCGAGAAATCTGAACTCACTCTCAGTGCTGTAACATATTGTGACTGACGGAGGGGTGATCAAGGTTTATTCAAGCAGCTGATCGTCAGCCAGATGATATGGCGGATAAGTACCTCGCTGCAGCTCTACGTTTTCTCGTCGTTTTCATCTTCGGCGACCACCACCCTGGTTGATGTCTATGTTGCGCCGTAATATCACCCTCCCGTGGCGAAAGTGCCATCGCAGCGCTTTCCAAGGTGATGAAGAGCTAGCAGGGCAATATGGTTTCAGTCTAGAAACGTGTACGATGTCTGTCTGGGTTGACGTGGTCGAAGAAGCTGAGTCCGCAGGTGCGATTTCATAATTGACGTCGCTAAGCCGGCGGAGTACTCGGTAGGGGCCGTTGTAACAGGAGAGAAGCTTCTTGGATAAGCATACTTTGCGGAAGGGTGACGATAGGAGTACCAGAGATCTCGGTATGTAGTGGACGCGTCGATATCGACTATCGTAGCGATCTTTTTGCTGAGCTTGCGACAAAGATAGTCGGTCATTGGCGACTTGTCGAGCTGTATGTGCTCGACCAGTGACGACGCTGGCGTATGTAGTAGACAAGGGTCTGGTCGAAGGAAGGAAGGTCTCAAATGGTAACCCTGGATGCCGACCAAATAGCAAATAGAATGGTAAATAACCCGCTGTACTATGTCGTGAAGAATTATAAGCCAAGGTGACAAATGGCAGTGCACTGTCCCAGTCACGGTGATCGGACGAAACGTACGTTGACAGCATCTGAGTAAGCATTCGATTGAGACGCTCGGTCAATCCATTCGTCTGGGGAAGATCGGCTGGGGTAAGCTTGTGCTGAGTGGAGCAGGTATGGAGAATGCCGTCGACGATACGTGAAAGGAAGTACCTTCCTCGATTGGTAAGCAGCTGTGGAGGAGCGCCATGATGTAGAATGACGTCGTACTATAGAAAGTCAGTGACGTCGGTGGCGCAACTCGGCGGCAGTGCTCGAGTGATGGCAAGGCGTGTGCTATGAACCACAGTGACAGCAACCCATTTATTAGCCGAGGTGGACATAGGAAAAGGGCCTAGCAGGTCAAGTCCAACACAGAAGAGTGGCTCCATGGGTATGTCGATGGAGTGTAAGTGGCTAAAAGGCAGTACCAAGGGGCGCTTTCATCATTGGTATTGGTCACATGAAGCGACGTAATGAACCACAGTACGGTACATGCCGGGCCAGAAAAAGTGACGTCGCACTCGATCGTATGTACAAGAGACACCAAGGTGACCGGCAGTTGGTATATCATGAAGTTGTTCCAGGACACTGTTGCATAGATGGCAGGGTAGCACAAAAAGTAGTTCCAGGCCATCAGCATTGAAGCTGCTATGGTACAGGATGTTGTCATGCAACTTGAACAGACGGGTCAGGTGACGGGGCCGTTAGACGGTCGATAATAGCCACTAATGATGGGTCCCATCACTGCTCACTGGCGATGTCAAGCAAAGCGTGGATGGACAGCACGCAGGGGTCCGAGTCAGGGTCGTGTAGTTTGTGCTCTTCAACTGGATGACGTGACAAACGTGGATGACGTTTGCATCTGCGTGAAGTCGCCCCGACTTGTAATGTACCTCAAACGAATATTCCTGCAGACTTAGTGCCCAGCGACCAAAATGACCAGACAGTCTTTTAGTGATGAGAGCCAGCTGAGAGCGTGATGGTCCGTGACTATGGAAAACGTTCAGCCATATAGGTAGGGCCTGAATTCGGTCACAGCCCACACTAGCGCTAGGCATTCACACTCGGTGATTAAGAATTTCTGCTCGGCGGGCGAAAGGAGACAACTGGTACTGGTGTAAGCAATTACTCGATCCTTGCCATGCTCTCGTTGACCGAAAACCACCCCAATTTCATGGCCACTGGCATCGGTCCGAAGCTTTGTATGCGAAGCAGAGTCGGAATGGGCCAGTATTGGCGGCATAGTCAGCACATGAATAAGGGTAGAAAAAGAGTCAGCTTGCTTGGCACCCCAAGTGAAAGGAGCGTCCTTTTTTTTTAGAAGATCAGTAAGAGGTCCGGCAATGTGAGCGAAGTTGCTGACGAAGCGACGAAAATAGAAACATAATCCTACAGAACTGCGGACGTCCTTGGTTGAGCACGGTACAGGAAATTCTCGCCCTGCCCGCACCTTAACATGGTCCAGTTGAATGTCGGCAGCACTTACAAGGTGACCGAGTATAGTGATTTTGCACTGTCCAAAACAGCACTTTGCTGAATTCAGTTGAAGAGTGGCTCTGCGAAAAACATCCAGAACGGCAGACAGACTTGTGAGATGGCTGTCGAACGTAGGGGAATAGACAATGACATCGTCTAGGTAACATAAACAGATGGACCACTTATATCCACGAAGCAGGGAGTCCATGATGCGTTCGAAAGTTGCCGGGGCAATGCAAAGTCCAAACGGCATGACCTTGAATTCGTAGAGACCATCAGGCATCACAAAGACAGTTTTTCGCGGTCCATGGGGTCTGGGGTCGACTGAAATTTGCCAATAACCGGACCGAAGGTCCATCGATGGAAAGTATTGCGCACTATGAAGGCAGTCGAGAGCGTCATCGATCCATGGCAAAGGGTAGACGTCTATGAGGTACTTTGTTTAAGTAGCGATAGTCAACACAAAAACGCCAGCTTCCATTCTTTTTTTTTTTTAACGAGCCCCGTTGTGGTGGTCTAGTGGCTAAGGTACTCGGCTGCTGACCCCCAGGTCACGGGATCGAATCCCGGCTGTGGGGGCTGCATTTCCGATGAAGGCGGAAGTGTTGTAGGCCCGTGTGCTCAGATTTGGGTGCACGTTAAAGAACCCCAGGTGGTCGAAATTTCCGAAGCCCTCCACTACCGCGTCTCTCATAATCATATGGTGGTTTTTGGACGTTAAACCCCACATATCATCATCATCGGCATCCTTTTTTTTTTTCATGAACACGATAAGGGAGGCCCACAGGCTAGACGACTGCTCTATAACGTCCTTAGTGATCATTTTGTCAATAATGCGCTGAATTACTTGGCATTCCTGATGAGATACGCTATATGTGAACCAAACGTGCAACAACCTCCTAAACTATCAGGGTATGAATCTTTCGTTTCTTCAACGTGCGAGGAACGCAGCAAGGTGGTTGTTTACATTCGCACAGATTTCACATATGTGCATCATGCAGTTCAACCGCATGATGACAATCAATATGTCTGCTTACGTGTTAAAAAGGAAAAAGTGTAATTCACACTCATTGGTGTCTACATATCACCATCCGGACGATTTGAACAAGACCGACTACGAGACATACTGACAACAACTACGGGCCCGTGGGTTATAACTGGAGGCTTCAACGCACATCACTTAATCTGGGGTAGTTCGACGATCAACGCTAAAGGAAGAAACCTCGTGTCATTCGCTTCCAAGCATGACCTATGTTTCTTAAATGATGGCAGTCCTACATACCTGCGGGGCCTTACGTACAGCAGTTGCCTCGATTTGACTCTGGTATCCAGAAACTTCCGGTCGCAAGTGCACTGGTTTTCAGACATCGAAACGCATGGGAGTGACCACATTCCAACTTATATGCGAATAAGGGGTCTTACTAACTCCTTTCCTAAGACCACAATACGAAAAATTGATTGGTCCAAGTTTCAGCGACTCATGGAAAATACATGCCGTGAAGACCCTGACCAGAACTTGGAGGATGTCATCAAAGAGGCAATGAGGGAAGCTTCCTGTCTCCTCCCGTTCACCGGCAAGTGTTCAGATTTCGACGTTGAACTGGAAAAACTGTGCGCGCTTCGCCGAAGGGCGGAAAGAAGATACAGGCGGACGAAAGCAATATGCGACTTGAGGCTGGCACGACGCATACAGAAAAAAGTCCAACGACGTTTAGACAAACTTGCACAGGAACGCTGGAAATCATTCTGCGAATCATTGGATCCCCGAAAGCCGTTGTCCCGCATCTGGAGCACTATTCGTGGCCTGCGCTCGGCTCCCCAACAAAGACATCCTTTCATGGCTTTAGCCCTACATTCAGGCCACACCCAACTTGAAGTGGCAAATGAGTTTTGTACGCGAATCGCCGGTGTGTCCGCCTTGTCTGCTGGCACCATTAGGAGTGTTATCCCTGAACCCCGCATCTACGAAATGGACAATCTTTTCACTATAGAAGAACTTGACGCATCTTTGGCGGCTTCCCGACGATCATCTTCACCAGGACCCGATGGCATCACCTACGCCGCTCTAGCCAACCTTCAACAGGAGGCAAGGGGACAGTTGTTAAGCTATTACAACCACTCATGGCTGGCGGGCAATGTTCCCCAGGATTGGAAGATAAGTAGACTTGTGCCACTACTCAAAGCAGGAAAGTCACCATTTGATTTGACATCATTTCGCCCTGTTGCCCTCGCAAGTTGCGTAGGAAAAGTCATGGAAAGGATGATACTTACACGCCTAGAATGGTACCTTGAGCGGTACAACGTATACCCAAACTGCATGACGGGTTTTCGGCGAGGTAGGTCATCTCTTGACAACGTGATTGATCTCACAACATTTATCCAGCAACAGAAGAGCCTCAAGCGCATACCACTGGCACTCTTCCTCGACGTCAAAGGGGCTTATGATAACGTAACACATAAAGCCATCCTAGACTCGTTGGAAGCTGTTGGAATCGGTGGTCGGATGTTCCAATGGATCCAGGATTATTTGACAAGAAGGTCCTTTTTTGTACAAACCTCAGATGGACCTACCACCAATTACTTTATCTCCCGTGGCGTCCCTCAGGGCGCCGTATTAAGTCCCACTTTATTTAACCTCGTGATGGTAGGACTTCGTGAAATTTTGCCAAGTACCATCCTCATATCCATATATGCTGACGATATTTGTCTATGGACTTCGGCTGTAACTCGTCTACAAGTACGTGCAAGAGTCCAGCAGGCTGCCACCTTGACATGCTCATATCTCCGCAAGCAAGGTCTTCCCGTCTCAACGGAGAAATGTGCATTGGTTGCGTTTACCCGCAGAGCCATGACACAATACCCCGTTACCATCAATGGACAAAATATTCCATACCAGAAGAACCATCGCTTCCTGGGTGTGATTATTGACAGGGACCTTTCGTGGAGTGCCCACTGCAATTACCTGAAGAGAAGGCTAACTTCCATTGTCCATATAATGCGGTTCCTCTGCGGAAAATCTTGGGGCGCATCGATAAGGTCAATGATGCAGCTATACAGAGCACTGTTTCTGGGATTTTTGCGCTACAGCTTGCCGTTACTGGCAAGTACGTGCAAGACGAACATCCGCACTCTCGAAAGTCTGCAAGGACAAGCACTACGCGTGTGCTTAGGATTGCCGCGATGCACCTCAACCTACGGGGCAATTATGATCGCAAGAGAGCATCCAATTCGAACATACATCACCACTGACAATTTGAGAGCCCACATAAGACACCACTGCCGAGTTCCTGGTCACCATGTTGCAGTGTTGCCACTTCAAAGACCACACGCGATCTTTTCAAAGATTATTTCTGCCCATAGAGAATGCCTCCCTTTTGGCTTCACTCCCGCAACAAGACCAGCGTCACCCCCGTGGTGCCTACAACAAGCACAGGTGTGCCTCACTATTCCGGGAATAACGAACAAGAGCTATCATTCAACAGTGGTCCTACGACAGGTGACATTGTCGCTACTCAACGAAAAATACGGCCAGAGGACCCACATTTACACCGATGGATCGGTCTCGGCTGACAGCTCCACAGGTGCTGTTGTCATCCCGGCGTACCAGGTCACTATAAAGCTCAAACTGTCGCATAGGACAACATCCACAGCAGCGGAGCTTGCCGCCTTACGTGCTGCTATACTTTATATCGCGGAAGCCCGACCTCAAAAATGGGCTGTGTTCTGCGACTCCGAGGCATCCCTTTAGAGCTTGAAATCAGCTTTACGACAGAGGGAGCATCAACAACTAGTGAATGAAATAAGAGAAGTGATTCACGAAGGTTTATTGAAAGGACATGACTTGGTGTTCCAGTGGTTACCGGGACATTGTGGTATTGTCGGTAATGACCTTGCTGATAATGCTGCCCGATCCGCCCACGCGGACGCCCAGACAACCCCAATTCCATTGTCGAGAACCGACGCTGCAAGGGGCCTTCACTCGTTCGCTAACACCATGTCGGAAACTTGGCTGAGTGACCCCAGTGTCAGGAACCGCCGCCTACACAAATTGGACCCATCGAGAAAGCTTCAAGTTCCATCGGACCTCTCCCGCCAGGATGCAACTTGACTGTGCCGCCTGTGGTTAGGAGTAGCTTTTACAAAGGCGTACTCCTTTCGCATAGGAATGGCGGATAGCTCCCGATGTGAATCGTGCGACACTGACGAGACAATAGAACATCTACTGTGTTCATGTGAACGTTTTGCGAGCGAACGCAATCTGCTACGCGAAACGTTGGAGACACTAGACAGTAGACCTTTTTCCGAAGAGAAGATACTTGGCTCATGGCTCTACGCGTCGCTGGCCAGCAAAGCGACGCGGGCACTGCCAAGTTTTCTGAAGACGACCGGACTACGCGACCGCTTATAAGCGTGCAATGGACAAGGTCCCACCAACATACACGTTGCCCTTCACTTCTCTCTCTCTTCTACTTTAATCCCCTCACCCCTTCCCCCAGTGCAGGGTAGCAAACCGGACGTGCGTCTGGTTGACCTCCCTGCCTTTCATTTCTTCCCTTCCTCCTCCTCCTCCTCCTATATGGACGCCGGCGTATAGGAGTGGCGTCACCAGTGTTGATCCGGTGAGTAATGACAAATGTTTGACCGAGAGGGCGGTCGTCGAAGTAAAATATGTCGCAATAGGACGCAAGCAAATGATGGAGATCTGTAGCTTGCGCCGGGATTAAATCGCCATCGTGATCATTTTCGCGATGGCATCAGGAGGCAGAGTAGAACTAGCATCAATACATGGTGACGAAACATCGGTGTCCAAAGCGACAATCTTGGTGTCCTAGGCGATAATCATGCAATTGTCTAGCGAAGAGATGGTGGCCAATGACTTGCCTTGAGGAATCACTTGAGTTGAGACTTGCATTGAGAAGTGGATTGACCACTGTATTTTCGACCACAGAAGCAACCGTGGGAGCAAGGGCGATGTCTTGCGTCATCAGTACGTCGACAAAAGGAGACACGAGGTAGTCACCATCGGGCATATCACATGAACAAGACAAAACGACATAGGTAGCAGCTTGCTGTGGTAAGCGGGTGTGATGGTAAGAGCACAAGCGGGGAGGCAGGTCCGCTGGAAAATCGGCAAGCTGCGGCAACTCAAGCTGAAGACCACCTGTTGCACAATCAGTCAGTGCCAAGTGACTGGAGAAAAAATCCAAGCGAAGGATTAGGTCGTGGGGACACTGGTCAATGACGGCGAATTGAACAGAGTTAGAATAACTGGCTATACAAATACAAGCAGTGCACTCTACGTGAACGACAGCAGTTCCTCCATCGGCGACTTGGAGTGTGCGGGAAGCGGCAGGTGGGAGGACTTTAGCAGGCGGCAGCGAAGGTTTGCGCTAATTACTGAAACGTGTGCTTCTGTGTCAATAAGTGCCGAAATAGGTACGACGTCAATGTCCATTAAACTTTGTCTCGTCAAAAGCGTCAAAAGAGGATTTTCGGAGGAAGTCGACAATGCAGCGTCACCTCCGGGCGCTGCACTGTTTAGTTTTCTGGGTAGGAAGGAGCAGGGTTGAACGGGGAGGACGGCCGGTGAGTCTGTGGTCAACGAGACGACTGGCGATGACATGGAGGAGAGCGTGACTGATGACTACTGGGCGACGGGCAGTGGCTGTAGAGCCTTGTGCATACGTTGGGGGAAGAAAACTAGGTCGGCGGAGAAAAGCGGGTGTCACCCTGTCGGCGGTATAGGGCAGACGATGTCCGAGGTGGCAAGGACTAGCAGGCATTGCAATAACGGACTACATAGCCGATACGATGGCAGTGGAAACAAATCGGCCGGTTGTCGGCAGTCCTCCAAGCTTCAGGGTCGCGAGAGCAGGCGGCAGGAAAGCACTGCTCGGGACAGGACGAGTCTGGACACCATGAGGTTGGCTGTGGACTGGTCATAGCACACACCGAGTGGATGCCGATGTTGGCGTGTTCCTGACACAACGATGGCCTGAATCATGGGAGCAGTAACTGGTGTCGTATCAGCTTTACCGGTGTAAGCTGGAGCAGGAGCAATGGCTTCAATTTCACTACTTACAATTTTAGTCTCCTGGTCTGGTGAAACAGGTGCTGGTGATTGCGTTCTCGCGTGATCTTTGCACGAGGACATTGCAGTCATGTTGGGAAGCCGGGCAAAGGCGCCGTTGATGCTTGCTCACAGCGCCTGCACTCCTTTATAATGGCGTCCACGGTTGAGTAATTCTGACATATTAAGAGATTGAAGGCATTGTCGGCAATCCCTTTAAGAATATGTCCAACTTTGTTGGCCTCCGACATCTCGGCATTGACTTTCCGACTAAAAGAAATCACATCTTTGATGTACGAGATGTACGATTCTGTGGACGTTTGCACCCGAGACGGGAGCATTTTGTTTGCAGCCATCTTTTGTCCAGCAAGCTTCCCGAACAAGGCCAACATTTTCTGCCTGCACATTTCCCAGCTCCCAAGTTCTGCTTCATGATTTTCATACCACACTTTGGCGGTTCCCTTAAGGTAGAACAACAGGTTCGCCAGCATAAGAGTCGGACTCCGTCGGTATCGAGTACTCGCACGTTCATACTCTGCCAGCCAATCCTCAACGTCCACTTCATCTGGATCGCCGGAACCGCTAAACGTGCCAGGATCCCATGGGGGTTCAAGCACGAAGGTGGTAGTCGCTGGAGCAGATGTAGTCGCCGCATCATCTCCTGCCACAGGAGCACGGGGGGGGGGGGGGGGGGGGGTAGATGCAGACGCCGTATTTTCCATCATAGTTGCAGAGTTACCCCTCAAATGACGGCCGCTGCGAAGTTCGGTTGCGAGGTGATTACCCAGCACATCCACGAAGTGTGACGGAGGCGAGATCGAGGTTTATTCAAACAGCTGGTCGTCAGCCAGACAATATGGCAGATAAGTACCACGCGCCAGCTCTACATTTTCTCGTTGTCTTCATCTTAGGCGACCACTACCCTGGTCCATGTCTATGTTGCACCGTAACAATATTAATATGCCGTCGTCACAATACCGTCGAACTTCGCCACAACGAACGCCGCTTCAACAAATTTCCGCTACAACAAAAAATTTATGCTTCCCCGTCAGCAGTTCATAGGAGTCAATGAATAAATATTGTCGCCACAACGAACTCTTTTTCTTCGATCGCCTCGCTTCAACGAAATTTAACAATGTAATTCCAGGCTCAGATAATTATTGCTATACAATAAACTCAATCTTTAACATTTTGATGCATTTTCAGAGCCTGAAAATGCGTCAACGAAGTGTAAAACACGTGTTGACCCCACCAGAAACCGCTGCTGTATCGCCGTTATTCAGCAAGCATGGGTGCCGCCATTGCTCGATAGCGATAGCAGTGAGACTGCCCTGTTGTTTTGCCACTGACTTGCTTTTGAGCTGCAGACGACCGAAGCTGAAGCTCAGTCGCTCAGTTCATGGTTTCCTTCTCGCAGCTGCTTGGTGCAACCGCGGCACGATGCCTTTTCCGATTTTGAAGCTTACTATTACGTTCCCGCTTGGCCAGTGTGGTAACTAATCAGAGCAGCTGTTTGTCTGCATTATCAACAAAATCAGCTAGCCGCGAGTGATGGATGATAACCATGGCATAGAATAATGCAAAAGTCGTCGCTCCACGATACCCTGCCGCCATCTCGGCTTTCTGTGATACTTTTGACGGCGGACAGCTGCTGGTCTTAACGTGTTAATGCAACGGTTTGGTTCATTCACAACAGCGGTTTTAGGCGTTGTTTCAGCGTGCTTTTAACTATGGCCTCGCTATGCATGGGTGAGAATAGTGTCGTGATGCTGTTGGGAAAGAATAGGAAGCATCGGACATTTTTTGAATGTTGAGAATAAACGTTCCTTTGTTTGGTTGCTCAGATCAGCTATATTTTCTTTGATTTCACTACAACGAAATTCTCGCATCAACAAAATTTTTTCCGCGCCCCGTTAGTTGGGCTGTAGCCGAGTTAGACTGTAGTTCCTCTCTGCATTCTGTGTGTTGTATAAGCTACTCTTGAACCTGGCGTCGTCATTTCATATCTTCCAAGTTTTTACTGATGTGACCCTTCTTCGGTTGTTTGCAGTGATGCGAAACGCGAGAGGGGAAACTTTTGGTACAGCCGTGGCGACTACTCTAATGCAGCACACTGCTATAGGAGGTGAGAGAACCGTTATTTGAGTGTTTCTTGGTAAGTTGTGTGGCGGTGTATTATAAGATTCTAAGTTGAGAAGACTGCACAATTGCTGTAATAGAAAGATTCCTGATCAGTCTTTCCCAGCTACATTGCTGATGCATCTACAAAAAGAGCTTTCACTGCATTGTTCAATGGCTGTAGCAGTGCACTGGCTACTATTTGGCTGTTTCTTTTGTCTGCTAACAAAACTGGTCCATCGTGGAATCCCAAGCAAGCATTGTCCCTACGATGAAAGATAATTCCAAAAGATTTGGAGTGGGGAGGGGGGCTTGCTCGATCAGGGATCAAAATTCGGGATGCTGGCGCAAAAAGGGCTGAGAATAAAATTGGCACACCCGTGCTTCTAATTAAATGCTTTATTGAATACACATATATTCACTGCTTTTATTCATCCTCGTTAGGCAAATAAAAACAGTGAATAAAACAGTGCCAATGGCAAGAGGGCAGAAGAGTGCACGTATTTGAAATTTTTCAAAGAAGGGAAAGGGGCACTTGCTCGGGATTTTACGGTAGCTTCTGAGGGTGGCGCATTCATTCGTGTAAACAGTCAAGTTAGGCTGTACCTAGTACAGCCTACTTTTATGAACTTGAGCTTGTCAAGGGTGAATGAGATTGATGAAAACGACCCATCTACATACCGTATTTACACGCATAATAGGCACACTCGCATAATAGGCACACAACCTGTTTGGTCGCATGAAATCATTCTTTTAATATTTTTTGCATAATATTTGCATCTCCAGCTTGGCCATAATCACTGTATTTCAACAGTTGCCAATCGACGTCTTGTTGCATTAACTGAAGCAAGGAAGAAAAAACAAGAAGTGACCACGGCAGTGCTGGACCAGCTTTGCGGGCTCACCGAGTGAGGAAAAAGGGCAGTTGCCAGGGCACCGGAGTAGCCTTTGCAACGACGCGCGAATGCAGCTCCGGCCGCTAGCCGGCCGCGCGCACTCCGTATGTAACGGGCGATTGCATCCTTGTCAAGTGTGCATTGAGTTTTTTGTCGAAAAAAAAAAAACATTACCGCGTTTGCTACCTTGTCCACAAATTCATTAGCTTTTCCACTTTTCTACGCAACTTTCGCGTTTGGTATGCCACTAAGCGAAATTGCACAAGCTCCGCAGACTTTTGTCGCTGTTGATTTTCTGGGCACGAACATAAAAAAATAGCATCACGCTCGCTGGTATTGAAGCAGTGCTTCAGTGCGATCTTTCCGACGCCCAATCTTCACGTTATGCAAACTTCCCGTGACAACATGCCAAACTGTAGGCTAGGCCTAACCACTCTTCATGCATTTCGGTGACGGTAGCAGGTGATCATATTGCAATTTAGGACGGGGCCAAGGTAACTCTTTCGGTGGCTCTACTTGAAAAGGGGGCTTGGATAGTGCTTGTAACACTCGAATGGCGTTTCGCAATTCGATTGCAATGTCTTGGATATGAGGTGCGAGCCCGTGAAATCGGTAAAATCGGATCCGTTAAGTGCCCAAATGATCTATGTGGGCTGAAACGTAATCAGCAAATTGCCGCAATGCATGGTGCTTTCTTTGTGTAACCTTTTTTTTTTCTGTTCCTTTCGTTGGCAACGCAGGTCTTCCGATTTTCAGAAATTCGAATGCATCACCTGCCTTGATTGATTCTCGGACATAGGACACTGCATGTTGAACACGTTTTCCGCTACTGCAGCTTTTGGAAAAGTTGGTTAGGCTGTAATCGCGGTTATTCGTGACTTCGGCGGCGTATGCGTTATCAGCGGTCTGTGCTGTAGTTGGAAATAAAATGTTAGGAAATTTTACCCCTCGTAATTGGCACACCCCGAGCTTGGAGCAGGATTTTCTGGAAAAAACGTGCATCTATTATGCGAGTAAATACGGTACTTAGTGGCACATATGTTTACATTTAGAAGAATGAGTACCCAAATATAATGCAAACCCAAGTTATGAGAAGGCGAAACGCAGTGTGCTCTCATTTTTTTACAATTGGAAAAAAATTATCAATACCTACGAGGGAAGGATTTCTACACTTATTGTCACCCTTGGACAGCTTTTTATTGCTATGGGCACATCCGTCCTGCACACTGAATTCGATGTCCCGCATTTTCTGGACCAGTAATATGCAGCCACTTTATTGGAGACGGTTAGCATGCCTACAGCACTGTTATTTTCATTCACCATGGTGGCCTATTGATCAGTTAAAACATTGCCCTTCTACGCTCGAGAATGGATTCTCAATTCCTGGCCACTGCGGCTGATTTATGATGACGGCAGAATGCAAAAAAAATGTATGTGTACAGTTAAACCCCTTTATAAGAGGCATGTTCCGGGCAGCGATTCTGGTCTTTTATATGAAATGTCTCTTATAAGCAGGGTACCTCGTATGCATTTTCCTATCCCCCGTATTTTACTGTAGGCATACTGGTGTCTCTAATAAAGGGGTTCGACTGTACTTACTAGGCTTGTGCAAATATTTGAGCACTTCGAATGTTCGAACGAATACCAACGTACTAGAATTCACTTCGAGGCAAATTTAAGTCGCAGGAAATTTCGAATTATTCAAAATAAACTAATAGGTGTGTGTATGTAAACACCGCTGTGAAACCATCTCTATGCGGGGAGTGTTGTACCGTGATTACACAATTCCAGGAAAGAAATTGCACTGACGTTAAATGAACATATTACCCCCTCATCAATTCTTCCTTTTCTAAGTTTAGAAGCTTGCTATGCAAGCTTATATGCTCTAAGTATAGTAAACTTTGTAAATTAATATATTTTACACGTTATCACTTGCATTCTACCAAAGCCGAATCCAGCTACCATTCAAAGTTGTTT